>NW_027507784.1:169992114-170454347 GCF_037356315.1 Lithobates pipiens
AAAAACATAAATGTATTTTATTGGAATTTTATGTGATAGGCCAACACAAAGTGGCACATAATTGTGAAGTGGAAGGGAAATGATAAATGGTTTTCAATATGTTTTACAAATAAACATTTGAAAAGTATGGTGTGCATTTGTATTCAGCCACCCGAGTCAATACTTTTTTGAATCACCTTTCGCTGTAATTACAGCTGCAAGTCTTTTTGGGTATGTCTCTACCAGCTTTGCACATCTAGAGAGTGACAATTTGACCCATTCTTCTTTGCACAATAGCTCAGGTTCTGTCAGATTGGATGGAGAGCATCTGTGAACAGCAATTTTCAAGCCTTGCCACATATACTCAATTGGATTTAGGTCTGAACTTTAATTGGGCCAGTCTAAGCCCTTGTACACACAGTTGGACATTCCGACGGAAAATGTCCGATCGGACAGTGTTGTCGGATAATCCGACCGTGTGTGGGTTCCATCGGACTGTTTCCGTTGGAATGTCTGACCAACAAAGTTTTAGAGCAGGGCTGTAAAACTTTCCGACAACATGATCCGTTCGGACTTTGTCCGATTGTGTGTAGAGAATTCCGATCGGACAAAGTGCCACGCATGCTCAGATCAAATTCCTAGACCAAAGCTATTGGCTACTAGCCTGAACATAGTCCCGTCGTAACGAAATAACGCCACCACGTTCTGAACGATCGGATTTTCCGACAACTTTGTCCGACCGTGTATATGCAACAGTTTTGGACAAAATACGTCAGACAAAATCCAACGGATTTGGTTGTCAGAATGTCCGACCGTGTGTACAAGGGCTAACATATTAATATGCTTTGATCCAAACCATTCCATTGTAGTTGTGGCTGTATGTTTAGTGTCCTTGTCCTGCTGGAAGGTGAACCTCCACCCCAGTCTCAAGTCTTTTGCAGACTTTAACAGGTTGTCTTCTAAGATTGCCCTGTATTTGGCTCCATCCATCTTCCGATCAAATGTAACCTAAAGACGCAAATGACCAGGTAATGGATGCCTTTGCGATTCAGGCATCCAGAGAGACAGCATCTTATTCTGAGGAACAGTCAATGACAGGTAAGTTGTGTCATTCTAGCAATGGGGCTAGAAGGGAGGGGGAGCAAGGAAGAATGTATTATTGGGGAATGGGGGGGGGGGGTGCCCAGATTTATTTTATTTAAATTTGTTTCTCTTTGCCCAAAAAAAAAAAGGGGGGGGGTATATGTGAATTTTTTTCCCTCTCTCATTTCCCTTATTTCTCTCTGTTGCCATGTAGTCCCCCTTGCACCTTTTCGGTTCTTCTGTCAGCATGAGCCTAACACCACATAACAAAGACCACTGCAATACCAGATAAGGGCCAAGTTTGGGTAAGTAAGAAGATGCGGAAAAAAGAGTGCGTTCTACCCTGACGAGCGTGCCTTCCTGTCTATTGCAGCCCCGGCTGCTCACACTCCCGCTCTGGGAGGTCCAGCGGCCCTCTGGATCTTTACGAATTTTCCATGGCAAAAAGTGACTCCTCCAGTCCTGGCAGACCCCAGTACAAAGGGGCGCAAATGTACGCTCAAGAGAAAGTGCACAGCTTCTACTCTAAGGGCTCAGCGCCCAAAAGGCAAATGTTGGTCATGTGGCAATGACCCTATGCCAGGAAAGCTACTTTGCAGCAACTGCTTCAGGCAGCTTGCCAGAGACCAGGAGTACAAGAGTCAGCAGGTGTCAACCTTGCTCAAGAAAGTAGTCCGCGACTCCCTGGCAGAATATACCGGTCATCTCGGACAACTTGGGACTTTATCTAACCCACCAACAGTGGATGCGGAAGTCACCAGACTGGCCAAGAATGTGACACTTCCGATGGAAGACCCTACCATCTTTTGCGATATCCTTGATAGACGCATTGACACGGACATAAGAAAGTTTTACCTCACGGCAGGTGGTGCTTGTAAGCCCGCCATTGCTTTAACATCCATAGTAAGCGCCATGTGAGTGTGGGCACAGAACTTGAGTATGTGATCAAAAACCAGCTGCCAAAAGAAAAAAATCATGGCTCTTGAGATAAAAATCTCGGTGGACTTTATAGGTGAGGCAGCTATAAACATCATCCGATGGTCCTCCAGAGCCATGCTCAGCACAGTCACAGCTAAAAGAGCACTGTGGCTAAAACCCTGGGTGGCCAACCCATCCTCAAACCAGAATTGCTGTAAACTGCGTTTTGATGGGAAGGCGCTGTTTTGCCAAAAAACTGGAGACTGCCATCTCCAGGGTTACAGGAGGAAAATCAGGTCTTCTGCCCAAGATCGAAGGTCCAGACACCAGAGGGCGCAACCATCCAGAGGAGCTCCAAACAGGTACCGGAATTTCGGAAAGGCTTTTGCTCACCCAAGAACTCCAGAAGGGGTTGGAGGGGTACACGGTTAACCTTCGTAAAATTGCAGAGAGCTAAGGCCCCTGCAGCTCCCTCAGATACCCAGAAGCCCTTTTAATGCCAGGCCTGCCCAGGAGGCAGTTGGAGCCAGGCTGCTCAAAGTGGCCCAGTTCTGGCAAAACCACTGCCAAAATTGGCAGATTCAGTCCACAGTGGTGCAAGGCCATTATTGGCTGTTCAAACGACAGCCTCCAGAACGACCTCAATCGATTGATCCGGATAGAGAGCCGTAAGATGGAGTCACTCCATACCATAATCCAGGTAATTCAACCAGGAGACAGGAGGATTTCAGTGGACTTGCAGGAGGCCTACCAGCATGTCCAGACCCTTCAGTCATACCAGCAGTTCCTCAGCTTTGCATTTGGGGGACAGGCATTACCAGAACCATCTGGAGCCTACACAGAATATGGTCTACCTAGTATTCAATACTCAGGTGGACAGTTTCTTTGCCACTTCAGAAACTACCCAAAATCAGGCAGAAGTTCCAACAGGCATTGGCAGCACAAGTGATGTCAGCATCTCAGTGCATGAGTCTTCTCGGGACAATGGCTTAATATATCCCAATGATCCCCCGGGCTTACTGGAAACTGGAGTTTTCCCAACAAGGCTTCCTGATGCAGTGGAAGAGAGTTTGTCTAGCCCAGCCAATTGGATTTGGGGCTCAGCTTAAGTTCACTTAAGGTGCAAATTTCAGCCATCTCTTTTACCCAAAGAAATGGGCAGCAAACCTGTTGGTGGAGCACTTCATGAGAGCAGTATTTAGACTGGGAAGATGAGCCGTCACCTGGACCTAATTGTCTTAGAGGTTATTCTTCAAGATCTCACTGGGATAAGAAGATTTTACAAAATGAAACTCTGTGGATAGAAAAATTAGATGCCACCAAACTGCCTTGCCTAAAATAAGTATTATCTTATAATCTTTTCCTAAAGGACAGCCTGGTAGGTATAAATTTCTTCTTTACCATGTATTAATATTAACCAGCACATAGCTAGTTAGGCCCCTTTCACACTGGGGCGGTGCAGGCGTCGGCGGTAAAACTGCGCTATTTTTAGCTCTGCTTTACAGTCGTTTTAGCGGCGGTATTCGGCCACTTGCGCTGTGGTTTTAACCCCCTCTAATGGCCGAAAAAGGGTTAAAACCGCCAATGAAGTGCCACTGAAGTGGCGCTTTGCTGGCGCTTTTGCCACGCTGCCCCATTGATTTCAATGGGTAGGAGCACTTTAGGAGAGGTGAATACACAGCTCCTTCAGCGCTCCAAAGATGCTGCTAGCAGGACTTTTTTTTACCGTCCTCCTAGTGCACCGCTCCAACGTGAAAGCCTGGAGTGAAAAGAGACGCTTTTTTCAGGTGGTATACAGGCACTATTTTTAGCGATGTAGCGCCTGAAAAATGCCTCAGTGTGAAAGGGGCCTTAAGCTTGTATATGCTTTTTAGCTATTATCCTGGCTTACAGCCTTTGGCTGTAGACCCTAGGAGGTTCCCTGTATCAACCCCCACTCTCCATATCGATCCCTATACTGGCTCAATGTAACATCTGATAAACCTCTCCCTTTTTCTTTGTTCTGGGAAGTAGAGCTTAGCTCTCTTCTTATTATCATAATTGTTATTCTCATGCTTATCGCTCATTGTTTGCCGATTACACTTGTTTAGTATACTCTTTTGTGTCAAGTCATCTTTCTTAATCAAAAATACTAAAAAATATCCATCACTAGCTGCTTGCTACTAATCCCACTTTCTGTAATGCTACTCTAATATGCACAATATACCAATATGTTAAAAGGCTTTTTGCTTTTGTTTATATATTCTAATTGTTGTCGAGGCAGAGCTGATGTTCTTGGTTTTGGTCTCTAAAAACCATCAGCTCAAGCTGATCTCAAACTGATTCCTGATTGAAGTTTCTCATCTGGAATTTCCTTGTGTGTGCAGCATTGGGTGGCCCTTGGCTGAGTCCTATACTCCCTCGGTGCGGTCGATCTGCCCAGCACTGTGCACTTTATGGATACGATCGTTTCTGTGGACGCGCATGTGCGGGAACGATGGCCAAGTTGATGGCGTCACATGCTGCTTCAGCGGTGGTTGCGGGCACCCCTCAATTGGGGCACAGTATAACAGTGGTATTGCGGTGGGGGAAGGCAGGGCATTCCTAGTACCCCAGGGAGGCAGTATATGAGCCTTATTTTTGGACTGGTGAGTATATATTGTTGTACCATCCACTGCTGCGCTACTGTTGGTTGTTTAAAGTGGTAATGCGCTCCTTTTGTGCATATGTGTTTTGGAACCTCTATACTTTTGCATGGCTATATTTAAAACGCCTATCCACAGACTTGCCAGATCCGCATGCCCCAACATATGACATACCCAGATGAGTGTTTTGAACTTCTAGAGCATAGTACTACCCTATCAGAGTTGATGCCTCTCTTCCTCTAAAAATGTATTTACCCAAATATTGTTTTATTACAATTTTTTTGCTTTATGCACATATTGATAACACCAGAGTTTTAAGAGAATGAGTACCCACCTTAACCGTCTGATTGAGGAATGCTTGCTATATATATATATATATATATATATATATATATATATATATATATATATATAAAATCCCTAAAGACACGAGAGGTAGGTGCATATTCCAGCCCCTATATGTGGCTTAATTGGCTCTAAACATCCTTTATCTGTAAATATTTTACTAGATCTTTTAATGTGACAATACTTAAGAAATTACACTTTTCTACATTGTAAAGTAGTGAGTGTACAGCTTGTATAACAGTGTAAATTTGCTTTCCCCTCAAAATAACTCAGCACACAACCATTAATGTCTAAACCTCTGGCAATAAAGATGAGTACATCCCCTAAGTGAAAATGTCCAAATTGGGCCCAATTAGCCATTTTCCCTCCCTGATGTCATGTGTTACAAGGTCTGTGTTACAAGGTCTCAGGTGTGAATAAGGAGCAGGTGTGTGTCTAACTCTCTTATACTGGTCCCTGGAAGTTGAACATGGCACCTCATGGCAAAGACCTCTCTGAGGATCTGAAAAAAAGAACTCTTGGTCTACATAAAGATGGCCTAGGCTATAAGAAGATTGCCAAGACTCTGAAACTGAGCTGCAGCATGGTGGCCAAGACCATACAGCGGTTTAACAGGACCGGTTCCACTCAGAACAGGCCTCGCCATGGTTGACCAAAGAAGTTGAGTGCACGTGCACAGCGCCATATCCAGAGGTTGTCTTTGGGAAATAGACGTATGAGTGCTGCCAGCATTGCTGCAGAGGTTGAAGGGGTAGGGGGTCAGCCTATCAGTGCTCAGACCATATGCCGCACACTGCATCAAATTGGTCTGTATGGCTGCCGTCCCAGAAGGAAGCCTCTCCTAAAGATGATGCACAAGAAAGCCCACAGTTTGCTGAAGACAAACAGACTAAGGACATGGATTACTGGAACCATGTCCTGTGGTCTGATGAGAGTAAGATAAACTTACTTAGTTTAGATGGTGTTAGGTGACGGCAACCAGGTGAGGAGTACAAAGACAAGTGTGTCTTACCTACAGTCAAGCATGGTGGTGGGAGTGTCATGGTCTGGGGCTGTATGAGTGCTGCCTGCCCTGGGGAGCTACAGTTCATTGAGGGAACCATGAATGCCAACATGTAATGTGACATACTGAAGCAGAGCATGATCTCCTCCCTTCAGAGACTGGGCCGCAGGGCAGTATTCCAACATGATAATGAGCCCAAACACACCCCCAAGATGACTTGCTAAAGAAGCTGAGGATAAAGGTGATGGACTGGTCTCCAGACCTAAACCCTATTGAGCATCTGTGGGGCATCCTCAAATGGAAGGTGGAGGAGCGCAAGGTCTCTAACATCCACCAGCTCAGTAATGTTGTCATGGAGGAGTGGAAGAGGACTCCAATGGTAACCTGTGATGCTCTGGTGAACTCCATGCCCAAGAAGTTTAAGGCAGTGCTGGAAAATAATTTTGGTCACACAAAATATTTGCACTTTGGCCCCAATTTGGACATTTTCACCTAGGGGTATACTCACTTTTGTTGCCAGCCTTAGAAATTAATGGCTGTGTTGAGTTATTTTGAGGGGAAAGCAAATTTAACACTGTTATACAAGCTGTACACTCACTACTTTACATTGTAGCAAAGTGTAATTTCTTCAGTGTTGTCACATGAAAAGATAGAATAAAATATTTACAAAAATGTGAGGGGTATACTCACTTTTGTGAGATTATATATTTATGGTCAAAGCCCTATGGCCGATACGGATATGAACAAATAGACTTACCATAAGATTTACAACATGAAATGGACCTGAAGTGTGCCCTGGTCTGATGGTCGGTATACCAAAATAAGGGGGCATACCCTAGATTAGAAATGAATATTTTGTGAAGAGAAATGAATTTGAGAAATGCCCTGAAAAGGGGATGGGAGGGTGGGTGCCGCGCACAGGAAACTGACAAAGACCACAGGCGAGCGGGCTGGTTAAATACCCCCCGGGCTCCTCCCATAAATTCAGGCCACCATACTGGCCTTCCTACTTATGGTCAAAGCCCTATGGCCGATACGGATATGAACAAATAGACTTACCATAAGATTTACAACATGAAGTGGACCTGAAGTGTGCCCTGGTCTGATGGTCGGTATACCAAAATAAGGGGGCAAAAACATTCAGGTAGGGGTGTGGTTTTATTTGTTTTAGCTTAATTAGTTGAGCAAGTTTGGTGAATGCTTGTGCCATTTCCACCCGAGGATTGGGGATGTACCGGGCGAGGTAGGCAGGGTTCCAACTGCTTAGTCTCTCAATGACGTGACCTGGGACCCATGCCAAGATGCTGCCAAGGGTGCTTCAATACTAAAGAGTGACCACGGTATGGACCGGGGTCGAGGTGTAGGCTGCGTAGAAGAACCCCATGTGTTTGGAAAACTGGCAGGTACACAAGTGTTAGCACGAAAAGGCAACAGGGGACTAGAGTTTACGAGTTCCGGTAGGAGTGACAGTAGGTGGTCGAGTATGGTTACTCGACACCAGGCACTGTTTGTTCTATAGAAATGGACGTCTATCCTGGAGCCAGATTGTTGGGGTTTAGACACTGCAAGGTGGAGGATGAAATGGTGTTGGTAGGGAGCCAAGTGACGACTACGCAGAACTTGGCCTGCGGGATTGCTGAAGGTGAACTTGCTGGGCCATCAGAACCTGTAGTAGGCTAAGTAACTGGCTGTTTGTATGAGCAGGCTGGGCAGAAGGCCAAATTGCGAACTAGTGAAGATAGTAGACCTGTCCCAGAAGATGACAGCCTGGAATGAACATACAATGGACATTAAACTGGTGCCGCCAAGATAACTGCAGCAGTCTGCGCAGGAAGGACATAACCGAGAGCGGTCCAGACCTGGCTTCATCAATAAGATCGACCTCGGCCCGGTTGTTGGTGGTGAAAGCCACGGCCTGTCCTGTACTGACATGACCCCAGAGTCGAGAGGCTGTCATGACTGGGTATAGCTTGAAGAGGGAGGAAGTCCAGGTAAACCCGGGGTTTAGGAGTATCCCTGATGCCATGGTTCTGTAAACCAGTGGTGGCCAAAAATTGCAGCGAAGCCTGTGGAGGCTGCGGCATCTGTCACTACCAGGGGTGACAGGGGCATCGTAGATGGTATAAACATCGTTATACCAATCCATGCAGTAAGGAACCTTCCGACATTGATAGGTCTGCTATTGCCACGGCATCTAAATTAAGGATCTGAGAGGGGTCCTATGTCCGTGAGAGGAAGATCAGGAGGCGTGACATAAAGATCGACCCTGGGGAATGGCCCGTATTGCAGATTTGAGCATTTGTCAGGTGGTGTCTGTGTAGAACCTGGCTGCCAGTGCTACTAATGATAAATTGGCTAGGCTGTGGAAAACCACAAAGGGCCAGGTAGATGGACGCTTGGATGACTAGAGTGGGGAATGTGCGAGGATTTTATATGTCCTTAAAGATGGCAGTTGTGATGGGCGAGCGTTTGCCGTTGGCTATGGGCTGATGCCTCTGGATGCCTCGTAGTGGGGATCTTACTGTATGGGCTGTAAAGACAGATGGCTCTCCGGGTCCTGTAAGGATAAGAAATGCTGAATGCTGGCTAGGTATAGCCTGACCGTGTTACAAGAAGAAGCCAATTGGGTGTGTCAACACGATCCTGATGCAGGACGGAATTTGAACTCAACTGTCCTAAGGGAGAGATGACAGACAGGAAACGGTGAGTGGCTTGTAAGAAAAAGCCACAGGAGACAAGTGCTGCTGAAAATGATGTGTAGCCAGTTTGTGTGCCACTGAGAATGTGCTTGCAAAAGAATGATTGCAAGAAGTTATGCTAAGTCGCGTGCCTTGGCATGATTGCAAAAGTTGTGTTTAAACATGTGCTTGCGACAATTGCACGGGAGTTTGTCACTGGAGATGTGTTCGTAGTGACTGTGAGAAATTCGTGTTACCGCATGTGCTTGCGAAGACTGCAGGAGTTGTGCTTGAACGTGTGTTTGGATGCGTGCTTGCAACGATTGCAAGATGTTATGCCAAGATGCGTGCTTGCAACGATTGCAAGATGTTATGCTAGGATGTGTGCCTGCAACGATTGCAAGGAGTTACACCAGGATGCGTGCTTGCCATGATTGTAAGGAGTTATGCCAGGATGTGTGCCTGCAACGATTGCAAGGAGTTATGCCAGGATGCGTGCCTGCAACGAATGTAAGGAGTTATGCCAGGATGCGTGCTTGCAACAATTGCAAGGAGTTATAGTAGGATACATGGGTAGCCAGGTCGAAAAAGACAGGAGTCCATCCAGTCCAACCACAAATCAAATAAATAAAGTATCGCACAACCCAACATACCCAATTCTACACCCACAGCTGATCCAGAGAAAGGCAAAAAACCCCAGCAGAGCATAGTCCAATTTGCTACATCAGGGGAAAAAATTCCTTCCTGATCCCTTGAGAGGCAATCAGATTTTTCCCTGGATCAACTTTACCTATAAATATAAGTACCCCGTTATATTATGTATATTTAGGAAAGTATCCAGGCTTTTTCCTAAAGCAATCTATTGAGCTAGCCAGAACTGTCTGCTAGCAATGATTGCAATGTTTGTGCCTGGACATCTGCTTGCAACGATTGCAAGAGGTCTATGCTCGAATGCATGTTTGCACTGATTGCAAGAGGTCTATGCTTGAATGCATGCTTGCAACGATTGCAAGAAGTCTACGCTTGGATGCGTGTTTGCAACGATTACAAGAAGTCTACACTTGAATGCATACTTGCAACGACTGCAAGACGTCCATGCTTGAATGCGTGCTTGCAACGATTGCAAGAAGTCTGTGCCTGGATATGTGTTTGCAATGATTGTAGGGAGTGTATGCTTGGGTGCGTGCTAGCAGCGATTTGCAAGAGGTTGTTTCTTGGATATCTATGGAATGAATCCGATATGAATCGGTCGTAAGAATAAAACGAATCCTATATGAGTCGATCGCATGAAATTAATCTGATAAGAACCGGTTTTAGAGTGTATGAATTTAATCTAATATAGATCAGACCGTGGAGAGTACGAAATGAACCCGGTACGGATCGATTTGCCGATTGAGACGAATCTTTGTAACTATATGTAACGAATCCTGATAGGAACCGGTCGTAAGGTGTATGAAAAGAAACCAACATGCATTGGATTGTGCGACTATCAGGGGGAGTAGCAGTGAGGCGAAGGTTTTAACGACCTAATCGAGACCCTTGGCTGAAATTCGAAGCACGACGGATCAATCTATAGTGAGTGTCGGACTTGGAGGAATGACAGGCAACATGCGAACGATACCTGTAATGCTGAAATGACAGGTGCAAACCAATGTATTGTTGGTATGAGTGGATTAGACTCAAGTGACAAGTGTGTGAAGTGAATGAGTGAAATGTTTGCCGTGACATAGGCTGACTGCGATAAACAACGTTTCAGACGATAAGTGACGAGTTGAACTGTGGAGCATGCCATGAAATGCGACCGAGCCAAATGGGGACAAAACAACTGGAGCACACCGGAACGAATCAGTGCATCACGGATGCGACCGATTCGAATCGGGACAAATTAATTAAATATCTGTTATGACAGTGGCATAAGTCGGTCGTGCCGCGACTGCGACTGATGATGAACCGGACTCTCGAGCATGCACTGAAATGAGGCTAAAGCACTGGGGCACACCATAACGAATCGGTGCCTCACGTATGCAACTGGATTCGAAACGGAGCGCAGTACGTGGCGGTGAAATTATTTTGATTGCCATGACAGAGGCAAGAATCGATCATGCCGCTGTTGCGACTGACCGTTAATCGTGCATGCTCTGGAGCATGTACTGAAATGTAGCTGAAATACCTGGGGTGCGCCGAGACGAATTAGCGCACAATGCGACTGGATTCGTATCGGAGCGTGATACGTGACAGTGAAATGATTTTCCATGACAGAGACATGAATCAGAGAACCGAAACCTGCAACCGACAATGAATCCTGACTCTGGAGCATGTACTGAAATGAGGCCGTAAACAACTGGGGCACATCGGAACGAATCGGTGCATCACGGATGCGACTAGATTTGAATCGGAGGGCGGTGAGTGACAGTGAAATGAGTGACAAAGTTTGCCATGACAGAGGCCCGAATCGGTCGTGCCGCGATTGCGACTGACAACGAACAGGACTCTGGAGCCTGTACTGAAATGAGGCCGAAAAATACCTGGGGCACGCCAGAATGAATTGGTGCATCGTAGATGCGACTGTATTCGTATCGGAACGTGATACGTGACAGTGAAATGATTTCCCATGACAGAGGCACGAATCGGTGCGCCTCAACCTGCGACTGACAACGAACGGGACTCTGGAGCATGTACTGAAATGAGGCCAAAAAATACCTGGGGCACGCTGGACGAATTGGTGCATCGTAGATGCGACTGGATTCGTATCGGAACGTGATACGTGACAGTGAAATGATTTACCATAACAGAGGCATGAGCCAGTGACTCAACAAATGGGACTCTGGAGCATGTACTGAAATGAGGCCGAAAAAACAACTGGGGCGCAGCGGGACGAATCGGTGCATTGTGGATGCGACTGGATTGGAATCGGAGCGCGGTAGGTGAGAGTGAAATGATTTGAAATGATCTGACATGGTTTGAAATGGTTCGGCCTTGACATGGCACTGACCAGTGCCCATCAAATCCACGAGAAACATCGATTAGTCTGTGGAGCATAAAACAGTGAGACACGCCTAAACGAAGCTGTGTCTTTGCGTTGGTGTGAGGTACACAAAAAACAAAGAAATGTTTGGTATGATCACGTAACGAGTAGTAGACAGACGTCGTGGCTGTGTGTAGGGTTTTACGAATGACTCGTAAGTTTGATATTGAGGTTTAGTGACGAGACATTTACAATGTATGAAATGACAAGTCAACCGAAAAAACCCTACCTGCGACAGCCGAATCGACGCGTTAGTACGTAAATTGCGAATGGGAACGAGGACCTCGAACAACTGCGAAGCGGTAACTCACGGACGCTAACGAGTTTCGAAGAGTCGGCCTAGTGACGTCGTGCCGCGCACAGGAAACCGACAAAGACCACAGGCGAGCGGGCTGGTTAAATACCCCCCAGGTTCTTCCCATAAATTCAGGCCACCATACTGGCCTTCCTACATATTAATCTCTATCTGTACTTTTGTTCGCTAGATCCCAGGGCTGACCTGCTTTTGCATTGTGCCCTCATATTCTCCCTGTATGACCTGTTGGTCCATCGGAGTTCATGCCCAATTAGCCGTCCTGCTTCGATAACAGCAATACATTGTTGTTTTACTATGTGTAAGTACTATTTGCTCTATGTTGCTTCAAATTTATCATACCTTTGAAAGTTTGAGATAATTGTAATAGAAAAGTCTATATGTGTTTGTGTATATAATCATACCATTTTTAATTACTCTGCTCTTCCTACATTTTCACCAGATTGATCTAGCTCCAGAATAGGGATGAGCTTCGAGTTCGAGTCGAACTCATGTTCTACTCGAACATTGCCTGTTCGCCTGTTCAGCGAACAGTGAACAATTTGGGCTGTTCGCAGCAAATTCGAAAAGCCGGAACACCCTATACAAGTCTATGGGAGAAATCTAAAGTGCTCATATTAAAGGGTAATATGCAGGTTACTGTCCTAAAAAGTGTTTGGGGACCTGGGTCCTGCCCCAGGGGACATGGATCAATGCAAAAAAAAGTTTTAAAAACTGCCGTTTTTTCAGGAGCAGTGATTTTAATAATGATTAAAGTGAAACAATAAAAGTGTAATATTCCTTTAAATTTCGTAGCTGGGGGGTATCTATAGTATGCCTGTGAAGGGGCGCATGTTTCTGGTGCTTAGAACTGTCGCTGCACAAAGTGTCATTTGTGCAGGAAAAAAAGTCTTTTAAAATCACTTGCGGCTAAATTGTCGGGTCTCCGTAATACAGAGAACACTCAATGAGTGTTCTCTGTATTAGCCGACAATTAATTCATTCATTGATTAAAAAAAAAAAAAAAAAAAAAAGCGTGGGGGTTTCCCTAAATTCAATCAAAAGGCCCTTCAGGTCTGACATGGATATTAAGGGGAACCCCGTGTCAAATTAAAAAAAAAAAATTTACGTGGGGGTCCCCCCAAAATATCCATACCAGACCCTTTATCCGAGCACGCAACCTGGCAGGCCGCAGGAAAAGAGGGGGGGACGAGAGAGCGGCCCCCCCTCCCTCCTGAACCGTACCAGGCCACATACCCTCAACATTGGGAGGATGCTTTGGGGGTCTGTGACCCCTCAAAGCACCTTGTCCCCATGTTGATAAGGACAAGGGCCTCATCCTCACAACCCTGGCCGTTGGTTGTGAGGGTCTGCGGGCGGGGGGCTTATCAGAATCTGGAAGCCCCCTTTAACAAGGGGACCCCCAGATCCCGGCCCCCCCCCTGTTTGAAATGGTAAGGGGGTACAAAAGTACCCCTACCATTTCACAAAGAAAGTGTCAAAATGGTTAAATAAGACAAACACACTTTTGAAAAATTCCTTTATTAAAAATAAAAAAAATAAAAAAAAAATTCCAGCGGTGCTAATCCACTCTTGCTATCCAGCGACGGGTCTCCGGGGTCCAGCGATGGATGATCATATCCAGCGACGGGGGAATCTCTCAGTCCAGCGCTGTCCATACCTCCTTCTTCTGTCTCCACTGCGGAGACACTGCAGAGAGCCGAGCGCTGACACTTTCTTTGTGAAATGGTAGGGGTACTTTTGTACCCCCTTACCATTTCAAACAGGGGGGGGGCCGGGATCTGGGGGTCCCCTTGTTAAAGGGGGCTTCCAGATTCTGATAAGCCCCCCGCCCGCAGACCCTCACAACCAACGGCCAGGGTTGTGAGGATGAGGCCCTTGTCCTTATCAACATGGGGACAAGGTGCTTTGAGGGGTCACAGACCCCCAAAGCATCCTCCCAATGTTGAGGGTATGTGGCCTGGTACGGTTCAGGAGGGAGGGGGGGCCGCTCTCTCGTCCCCCCCTCTTTTCCTGCGGCCTGCCAGGTTGCGTGCTCGGATAAAGGGTCTGGTATGGATATTTAGGGGGACCCCCACGTCAATTTTTTTTTTAAATTTGACACGGGGTTCCCCTTAATATCCATATCAGACCTGAAGGGTCTGGTATGGATATTTGGGGGGACCCCACGTCAATTTTTTTTTTTAATTTGACACGGGGTTCCCCTTAATATCCATCTCAGACCTGAAGGGCCTTTTGATTGAATTTAGGGGAACCCCCACGCTTTTTTTTTTTTTTTTTTTTTTTTTAATCAATGAATGAATGAATTGTCGGCTAATACAGAGAACACTCATTGAGTGTTCTCTGTATTACGGAGACCCGACAATTTAGCCGCAAGTGATTTTAAAAGACTTTTTTTCCTGCACAAATGACACTTTGTGCAGCGACAGTTCTAAGCACCAGAAACATGCGCCCCTTCACAGGCATACTATAGATACCCCCCAGCTACGAAATTTAAAGGAATATTACACTTTTATTGTTTCACTTTAATCATTATTAAAATCACTGCTCCTGAAAAAACGGCCGTTTTTAAAACTTTTTTTTGCATTGATCCATGTCCCCTGGGGCAGGACCCAGGTCCCCAAACACTTTTTAGGACAGTAACTTTCATATTACCCTTTAAAATGAGCACTTTAGATTGTGAACGTTCGAGTCCCATAGACTTTAATAGGGTTCTAAAGTTCACACGAAGTTTAGGTCTGTTCGCAGGTTCTGGTGCGAACCGAACAGGGGGGTGTTCGGCTCATCCCTACTCCAGAAGAAGCCCATGATTTAGCGTGAAACTAGTCGAGCACGCCTATGTGCCTATGAAAACAGAACTGATATTTCCTGAGCTGGATTCTGTTACCCATTATCAACCACTATAGGATTGTACCTATTCAGGTTACCTGTGCATGTTTTTGTATTGGGGCAACTGCCACACTCAGTACTTCTCCGCCTGACCAGTTTTGTCTATTGAGCCCGCAAGCACTCTGGACAGCTGACGGACCTTTGAGAACTTCTTTTAGTCAGATTCGCAGATGTAGGTTTTTTATAACTGTTCATGTCTATCAAATATGTCATAATAAAATATTTTTGTGATATCCTTTTAAGTATGCCTAAAGTCCATTCTTTACTAAACCCTAAAACCTCTGAACTCTCTCCTTATTGGCTGAGACACAGCAGCTCCCATTGCCAGGGAGGAGGGAGCAGGGAGCAGGACTAAGACACATAGAGGCAGCTTGGGAGTGAGCATGCACAAGTGCCACCAGAGCAAGCAGCTTGATCTGGGGGCAATCTGCAAGGGGGAGGGGCAAATGGGGGGACTGAGAAGAGGAGGATTGCGGCTGCAATAGTTTTGCACAGAGCAGGTAAGTATGATGTGTTTATTATTTTCAAGAAATAAAATTGAGGCTTGAGAACCACTGCAAGTCCATCTAAATGTGCTAGTGCATCTAACACCACCCTCTCCCCAGATTGACAGTGCTGCTGTCCAAGGGTGACTCTATTTATACTTCATTCAGAGTGGAGACACACTAAAGACAGGAAGTGTGTTACTGGCCATATCACCAGATAAAAATAAAGGGGGGGAAAAAGCTAAGTGCAACCACCACATTTGAGGATTGGTACAGTGTAATACAGGCATGTCCAAAGTCTGGCCAGCGGGCCAATCGCGGCCCGCGGTCTGGTTTTGAACGACCCGCCTGGTTATTTAAACATATACATCTTTTGCGCCCCCGGCGATCTCCCAGCGCTGGGGTCACAAAAGATATATAGTCCGGCTACCTCGGAGGGAGGAGGCAGGACGAGTGCCGTGCACACAGGAGGAGAATTTCCTGTTTACACAGCAGCTGTAATAGGAAGTCCCATCTCTGCGATTGGACGACTATTCTGTCCATCAGAGGTGGTGGGACTTTCTCTTAAAGGGGCCGTTGTGTAAACAGGAAATTCTCCTGTAGGATGTCTTTGGCACTCGTCCTGCCCTCCATGGCTGCACTGATGGTAATGGTGGCTGCATTCCTGGCAATTGCAATTGTGGGGCTGCATTCCTGGCAATGGTGAGTGAATTCCTGGCAATGGTGGGTGAATTCCTGGCAATGGTGGCTGCATTCCTGGCAATGGTGGGGCTGCATTTCTAGCAATAGTGGGTGCATTCCTGGCAATGGTGGGGCTGCATTCCTGGCAATGGTGGGTGCATTCCTGGCAATGGTGGGTGAATTCCCGGCAATGGTGGGGCTGCATTCCCAGCAATGGTGGGGCTGCATTCCTGGCAATGGTGGGTGCATTTCTGGCAATGGTGGGTGCATTTCTGGCAATGGTGGCTGCATTTCTGACAATGGTGGGGCTGCATTCCTAGCAGTAGTGGGTGCATTCCCGGCAATGGTGGGGCTGCATTCCGGGCAATAATGGGTGCATTCCTGGCAATGGTGGATGCATTCCCTGCAATGGTGGGGCTGCATTCCCGGCAATGGTGGGTGCATTTCCGGCAATGGTGGGTGCATTCCTGGCAATGGTGGGTGCATTCCTGCCAATGGTGGGGCTGCATTCCTGGCAATGGTGAGTGAATTTCTAGCAATGGTGGGTGCATTCCTGGCAATGGTGGGGCTGCATTCCTGGCAATGGTGAGTGAATTTCTAGCAATGGTGGGGCTGCATTCCTGGCAATGGTGGGTGCATTCCTGGCAATGGTTGGGCTGCATTCCTGGCAATGGTGAGTACATTCCTGGCAATGGTGGGTGCTGCATTCCTAGCAATGGTGGGCGCTGCGTTCCTGGCAATGGTGAGTACATTCCTGGCAATGGTGGGTGCTGCATTCCTAGCAATGGTGGGCGCTGCGTTCCTGGCAATTGTGGGTCTGCAGATGGGCACTGACCCTTATTTTGCTTCACGGTTCTTTATTTACATTTTTTATTTTTATTTTCCTGAAGCTTCCCTCTTAAAGTGAAGGTGTGTGTTATACGCCAATAAATACGGTGTATCCAAATAATACACCTGAGTTCATCTCTTCACCACACACAGCCACAAAGGCAAGAGAATTCTTGTTGGGCAGTGTATTAGTGCTTGGACGAACACACTTAGACCGAATTTTAATGGTTCAAAGAATGTCAGGCAAAATGGTCGGCCCTCGTGCATGTTCAGTTCATCAAATCTGGCCCTCTTTGAAAAAAGTTTGGACATCCCTGGTGTAATATATTATATTTTTGTTTTTTGATTATATACATTTTAGAACTGGATAGGCATAAATGCCAATGCTTTGACAGGGAAAATAGCTATCATATATATATTTAATCTATTCGATGTTTGCCTGCTAGGAGAGGGGCACACTTGTACATTATGGCAAAAGCCCACCCACCACAGCAGACTATATTTCTGCTTTAGGAATTAGAGTTGCCACCTTTTGTTCAAGTCAAACCCGAACACTTTAGAGTAGCATGCCAATTTTTTTTTTATAGTAAAAACTACTACATATATTTTGCTATTAAATGACATTTCTAATCGTATGAAGTTAAAAACAAGAGTCCTCCTTTACATCAGAGCCCACAGAGTTCCCCTTTTTACATCTGAACTCGCAGAGTTCCCTTTCACTGTAAGGGGGGACTCTGCAGACTCTGATGTAAGGGAGAACTCTGGGGACTCTAACATAAGGGATGATCTGGGAACCCTGATGTAAGGGGGAACACTGAGAACTCTGATGTACGGAGAGGACTCTAATGTAAGGGGGAACACTGTGGCCTCTGGTTTAAAGGGGAAATCTGATGTAAGGGGTGCTCTGAGAACCCTGATTTACCTTAGTGTACTCACTCAGAGGCAGGAGAGAGAAGGGGGGAGACTTCAGTCACAGACAGGGATGGATGGTGAGCTCACTCACCCCTTGGCAGTCAGCATCTCTCATCCAGATGTATCTGAGGCTGCTGAATTAAAATTTTTCCGGCCCCATCTTTCCTTTTCTGAGGCACAGCACCGGGAATTGGAGTGTGAGCAGACCCAGAGGGGTAGGGGTGGGGGGAAGAGGTGCTGATCGAGCCCTCTCTCCTCTCCCGTCTATGTGTGTGTTTCGGGGGGGGGGGGGGGGGGGGTTTAGTGCTGGCTTTGAGCAGTGTGAAAGAGTGTAACAGACACTTTCAGCTTAGACAACTGCAGCCAGCAACCTTGCTGGGAAGCCATAGTCCAGTCTAACTAATGTGTCTGGGTTTCAGGCAGTCTGAAACCCGGATGCATGATTCCAAACCCGAACTGTCCAGGTGAATCCTGGACAGGTGACAAACCTATTAGGAATCCAACAGAATGTAAAATACGTTTGTGGCCCATGTGAATTACTTTAAAGCGGAGGTCCACCCTAAAGTGGAGCTTCCGCTCATTGGAACCCTCCCCCCCTCCGGCGCCACAATTGACACCTTTCAGGGGGGAGGGGGGTGCAGATACCTGTACAGTACAGGTATCTGCACCCACTTCCGGCATAGATATCTGCAGAAGGTACGCCCCTTTCCGCAGAATCTACGCCCCTTTCCGAAGGTCCCCCGCTGTCTGCTGGGAAACACACGGATCCCAGAGACAGCGGGGACCATCCTTATTGCGCAGCGCGACTCGCGCATGCGCAGTAGGGAACCGGGAAATGAACCCGCAAGGCTCCACTTCCTGATTCCCATACCCAAGATGGCGGCGGCAGCACCCAAGAGACGATCGAGAGATCGGCTTCGGGTGCCGACATCGCGGGGGCGCGCTGGGAAGGGTAAGTGTCATTAAAAGTCAGCAGCTGCAGTATTTGTAGCTGCTGGCTTTTACAAAAAAAAACGGCGGACTCCCGCTTTAAGCAAACTCTACAATGGCCACCTGCACATCAGCCCTCACAGATATAGACAATAAAGCTCATTTTAGCCCTAACTTGTGTAGGGAGGTGTTCTTTTGTACACTCTCTGTGAGGTTGTTTACATTCATGCCTGGTACCTATCATAGAGTTCTTATTACAAATTCCTGTTAAGAGTTTTTTTTTTTCTGCCCCTGCTTAAAGAGGAAGTAAACCCTGATGGGTTTACTTCTTCTTTGGCTCCCTGCAAAGGAAAAGCATAATGGGCTACTATGCATTGAATAGTAGCCCATTATGTGTCACTTACCTGGCAGGTACCAGCGATGGCGCCGCTGTCCCCTGTAGTACTGAGCGTCCATCTTCTAGGTGTCACTGCTCCGGGCACTCACAGCACCAGAGCAGCAATGACGTCACTGGAGCCGCCACTAACGGCATATCGCCGCTAGCAGCGGCATGCTGCTAACGGCGATAGTGCGTCTGTGCGCCGCTGTCTACAGGGCATGTGCTGTAGACAGCGGTGACTGTCTTTTAGTAAATATCTCCTAAACCGTGTAGGCTTATGAGATATTTCTTGGACCTACAGGTAAGCCTTAATCTAGGCTTACCTGTAGGTCAAAGTGGTTTGTAAGGGTTTACAACCACTTTAAGGGTCAGGAGACCCCTTAAGGCTATATACAGTGCCTTGCGAAAGTATTCGGCCCCCTTGAACTTTTTAACCTTTTGCCACATTTCAGGCTTCAAACATAAAGATATAAATTTTCTATTTTTTGTGAAGAATCACCAACAAGTGGGACACAATTGTGAAGTGGAACGAAATCTATTGGATTTTTGAAACTTTTTTAACTAATAAAAAAATGAAAAGTGGGGCGTGCAAAATTATTTGGCCCCCTTGCGTTAATACTTTGTAGAGCCACCTTTTGCTGCGATTACAGAGGATGAGGCGGATAAAGACGGTTTAGTAAGCCAGTCCACCACCTCCTCTTCATGCTGTGGCTGGAGGCAACATCACTAAACAGAGGAAATGATGCCCTGTCTGAGGAATGACCCCTGTCCTGCCTGTGGACACATGCTGACCCCCTTACACTGCCATGGGAACATCTGCCTCTCCTTGCTGTCCTCCCATACATGGAGGGGGAGGGGGGTGCTTATTAACAAAATGTAATAAAGATGTGTAAATGTGGATGTGGATGCACTTTAATCAATAGAAAGTGGTGTTTGGTGCACTTTAATTTGAGTATTCACTACAGACACACTGCACAGATACACTATAATACAGTGCCTTGCGAAAGTATTCGGCCCCCTTGAACTTTTCAACCTTTTACCACATTTCAGGCTTCAAACATAAAGATATAAAATTTTTATTTTTTGTGAAGAATCACCAACAAGTGGGACACAATTGTGAAGTGGAACGAAATCTATTGGATTTTTGAAACTTTTTTAACTAATAAAAAAATGAAAAGTGGGGCGTGCAAAATTATTCGGCCCCCTTGCGTTAATACTTTGTAGAGCCACCTTTTGCTGCGATTACAGCTGCAAGTCGCTTGGGGTATGTCTCTATCAGTTTTGCACATCGAGAGACTGAAATTCTTGCCCATTCTTCCTTGCAAAACAGCTCGAGCTCAGTGAGGTTGGATGGAGAGCGTTTGTGAACAGCAGTTTTCAGCTCTTTCCACAGATTCTCGATTGGATTCAGGTCTGGACTTTGACTTGGCCATTCTAACACCTGGATACATTTATTTGTGAACCATTCCTTTGTAGATTTTGCTGTATGTTTGGGATCATTGTCTTGTTGGAAGATAAATCTCCATCCCAGTTTCAGGTCTTTTGCAGACTCCAACAGGTTTTCATCCAGAATGGTCCTGTATTTGGTTGCATCCATCTTCTCCTCAATTTTAACCATCTTCCCTGTCCCTGCTGAAGAAAAGCAGGCCCAAACCATGATGCTGCCACCACCATGTTTGACAGTGGGGATGGTGTGCTGAGGGTGATGAGCTGTGCTGCTTTTACGCCAAACATATCGTTTTGCATTGTGGGCAAAAAGTTTGATTTTGGTTTCATCTGACCAGAGCACCTTCTTCCACATGTTTGGTGTGTCTCCCAGGTGGCTTGTGGCAAACTTTAGATGAGACTTTTTATGGATATCTTTGAGAAATGGCTTTCTTCTTGCCACTTTTCCATAAAGGCCAGATTTGTGCAGTGTACGACTGATTGTTGTCCTATGGACAGACTCTCCCACCTCAGCTGTAGTTCTCTGCAGTTCATCCAGAGTGATCATGGGCCTCTTGGCTGCATCTCTGATCAGTCTTCTCCTTGTCTGAGCTGAAAGTTTAGAGGGACGGCCAGGTCTTGGTAGATTTGCAGTGGTCTGATACTCCTTCCATTTCAAAATGATCGCTTGCACAGTGCTCCTTGGGATGTTTAAAGCTTGGGAAATCTTTTTGTATCCAAATCCGGTGTTCCTTGGTCTTCATGATGCTCTCTGCGCTTTCAACAGAGCCCTGAGGCTCGGTTCACACAGGGGGGACACGACTTCCAGGACGACTTTGTGAGGCAACGTGGAGATGACTTGAACACGACTTAGACACGACCTGGGGCGACTTACAACACAACTTTGAAGTCGCCCCGGGCCAGGCGACTTTTGCCGTGGCCAATCAGAGAATGAGCTCTGAAGGGGGAACTCCACACCAAATTTATGAAAAAAAATTGGCGTGGGTTCCCCCTCCGAGAGCATACCAGGCCCTTAGGTCTGGTATGGATTCTAAGGGGAACCCCCTACGCCGAAAAAACGGTGTGGGGTCCCCCCCAGATCCATACCAGACCCTTATCCGAGCATGCTACCCGGCAGGCCAGGAAAGGGGGTGGGGACGAACGAGCGCCCCCCCCCTGAGCCGTACCAGGCCGTGTGCCCTCAACATGGGGGGTGCCTTGGGGAAAGGGGGGGCCGCGCAGCCCCCCCACCCCAAAGCACCTTGTCCCCATGTTGATGAGGACAAGGGCCTCTTCCCAACAACCCTGGCCGTTGGTTGTCGGGGTCTGCAGGCGGGGGGCTTATCGGAATCCGGGAGCCCCCTTTAATAAGGGGGCCCCCAGATACCGGCCCCCCACCCTATGTGAAATGAGTATGGGGTACAACGTACCCCTACCCATTCACCTGTGAAAAAAATGTAAAAAAAAACACAACACAGGGTTAAAATAGTTTATTGCACAGCTCCGGGGGTCTTCCGTCTTCGGGGGTCTTCTCGCCGGACTCCTCCGCTATCTTCTGCTAGCTCTTTTGCTAGCGGAGGAGCCCGGCTTTCTTCCTCGCCGCCGCCGCCCTCTTCTTCCGACTTCAGGGGTCTTGTCCCCCTCTTCGGTTCTTCTTGCCGGGCCACCGCTTCTTCTTTCAGCTCTTTTACTAGCGGTGGCCCGGTCTTCTGTCGCCACCGCCGCCACCGCCTTCCATTGTTCTTCTTCTTCTGGAGATGTTGACTCGACGCTCTCTCCGGCCGCAATGCCAGGCACGAGGTGCGCGGCGACTTATATAGGGACAAGGGGCGGGGTCGCCGGTTGATGTCACATGGCGTCACGATGTCACAGTCCCGGAGGATGCTGGGACTGTGACATCGTAAGGGGCGGGGTCACCATGTGACATCAACCGGCGACCCCGCCCCTTGTCCCTATATAATTCGCCGCACACCTCGTACCTGGCATTGGGGCCGGAGAGAGCGTTGAGTCAACATCTCCAGAAGAAGAAGAAGAAGAACAACAACAACGGAAGGCGGCGGTGGCGGCGACAGAAGACCGGGCCACCGCTATTAAAAGAGCTGGAAGAAGAAGCGGTGGCCCGGCAAGAAGAACCGAAGAGGGGGACAAGACCCCCGAAGTCGGAAGAAGAGGGCGGCGGCGAGGAAGAAAGCCGGGCTCCTCCGCTAGCAAAAGAGCTAGCAGAAGATAGCGGAGGAGTCTGGCGAGAAGACCCCCGAAGACGGAAGACCCCTGGAGCTGTGCAATAAACTATTTTAACCCTGTGTTGTGTTTTTTTTTACATTTTTTTCACAGGTGAATGGGTAGGGGTTTACGTTGTACCCCATACTCATTCACATGGGGGGGCCGGTATCCGGGGGCCCCCTTATTAAAGGGGGCTCCCGGATTCCAATAAGCCCCCCGCCCGCAGACCCCGACAACCAACGGCCAGGGTTGTTGGGAAGAGGCCCTTGTCCTCATCAACATGGGTGCCATGTTGAGGGTACGGCTCAGGGGGGGGGGCGTTCGCTCGTCCCTACCCCCTTTCCTGGCCGGCCGGGTAGCTTGCTCGGATAAGGGTCTGGTATGGATCTGGGGGGACTCCACGCCGTTTTTTCAGCATAGGGGGTTCCCCTTAGAATCCATACCAGACCTAAGGGCCTGGTATGCTCTCGGAGGGGGGACCCACGCCAAATTTTTTTCAGAAATTTGGCGTGGAGTTCCCCCTTCAGAGCTAATAATTCTGTCAAAGTCGCCTCCGTATAGACGGAGATCCGACTTGGAGGCGACCTCCATTGAAATCAATGGGTACCAGTCGCCTACAAGTCGGATTGAAGTAGTACAGGAACTTCTTCTGAAGTCGGAGCGACTTCAGTAGCGTGCATTAAGACGGCTCTCATTCACTTACATTGATTTTTAAATGTTGTCCGACCTGAGGCGACTAGGGGCGACCTCAAGTCGGATCTGAGTCGCCCCTGTGTGAACCGAGCCTGAGACTATCACAGAGCAGGTGCATTTATACAGAGACTTTGATGACACACAGGTGGATTCTATTTATCACCATCAGTCATTTAGGACAACACTGAATCATTCAGAGATCCTCACTGAACTTCTGGAGTGAGTTTGCTGCACTGAAAGTAAAGGGGCCGAATAATTTTGCACGCACCACTTTTCAGTTTTTTATTTGCTAAAAAAGTTTAAAATATCCAATAGATTTCGTTCCACTTCACAATTGTGTCCCACTTGTTGGTGATTCTTCACAAAAAATTAAAATGTTATATCTTTATGTTTGAAGCCTGAAATGTGGCAAAAGGTTAAAAAGTTCAATGGGGCCGAATACTTTCGCAAGGCACTGTATATGGATGTCTTACAGGAAGTGAGGAGGGAGAGAGAGAGGCTAGCCACATGGTCTGCAAGTCAGAAGGTGCTGTATCCATCCATCCAGGCTGAAAAGGGACAATAGCAAGTGTTACTGTACTGTGTAGCTCACTGTTTGTTATATTACTGTCACTCCTTTGTGAGAAATCAGAGATTGCTGTTAGAGGCTTCTCTGATTCACTGAAACTTTCTATTTGCATACATCACTTCATTATTTAAAGTAACATTCTCCCTTTTTGGTCTGGGGGATTCCTAGCAAGTATTAGCCTAGGGAATGTTAAATGGCTCAGGGTAGCGACAGGATAGGCGTCTGACGGCAATTTACATAGGTAGCGGTCCTATAGGCAATGATAGCTTATAGTCAGGTTAGGGACCAAGAGATAGGCTAGATAGGCCTGATTTGCCTTGCAAGTGGCGCGTTCCAGACTTCTTCGCCATCGGTGTATTCGCCTGTACAAGCGTCCTCTGGAAGCCACCACTCCACAGATGTGTCAGTGTTCATCGTCTCAAGCCGGATTGTGTTACGCCTTGCAAGCCAGCCCATCAGGGGCCCCTGCAACTGAACTGTGTCACAGGGCCTAATTGGAGGTATTGGTGTTAAAGGCCTTTAGTTATATATCTGAAGATTACATTATATATATAAAAAAAAAAAAAAAATATATATATATATATATATATATATATATATATATATATATATATATATATATATATATATACACATGCACACACACATACTGTTCTTCTCAGACATATGACCATTCTTCCTGTTATTGCTTTGATTGTATGTAATACCATCACTTTATGATATATAAAGTTACAAAAATCACCTGCTGGTATGTCTGCATATCTTTACTCTTACGCCATGTACACACGGACGGACTTTGACTGCAAAGGTCCGACTGAACAAATCCGTCGGACAATTTGACCGTGTGTGGGCTTCATTGGACCTTTGCTGTCGAAAAATCAGATGGACTTTAGATTTAGAACATGTTTCAAATCTTTCCAATGGACTTGAGTCCGGTCAAAAAAATCCATTCGTGTGTATGCTAGTCCGACGGACGAAAACCGACACTAGGGCAGCTATTGGCTACTGGCTAGGAACGTCCTTATTCTAGTCCAGTTGTACGTCATCACGTTCAAATCCATCGGACTTTGGTGTGATTGTGTGTAGACAAGTTCGATTCGAAGCAAGTCCGTCGAAAAGTCAGACGGAATTCAGTCCATCGAAAATTCCCGTCGTGTGTACAAGGCATTAGAAATCCCACTTGACTGTGTAAATGTGCGTTAACGCTAGGAGCGTTTATGCATTTCCATGGCTATGACGCATTTACAAGCATCAAGCATTTTTTTCTGCCAAAACACCGCCGCCAGAGGAAGGGGCATCTAGGTGACATAGCAAAATGTCCAGTGTGCATGAGACCTAAAAAGTACATGAGTTTTTTTGATGCAGAATTGTCCAATTTTGGTCCCTATAGACTTCAAAGGGTGCACCTGAAAAATGCACAATGTGTTTTTAACATAATTTCTTGTCCCTCTTTCTCTTCATAACTAGCTTTCTATTGGTTAAAACAAAAATGCTCAGGACAGAAAAAAAGTTTATACAAATGTGCATAAATCACTCTTCAAAAACACTTGACCTTACTTGTACCTTACTGGATTGGCTAGCAAAGGAGCAATGCTATAGAACCAGGTAAGTGCTGGTGAGCTGCCAACAGTGTCAGGATTGCTATTGTGACATGACCTTCAGACTGATCTCAAGTCGGGTTTTCATGTCCATACGGATACTATGTATTGTTTTAAAAATTACCTGAACAGAAATTTGTGGCTCTGACAACTGGGTATTTTCTGTGGGTGCAGATGGCATAATCCTCCTCGGCAGTTCTTTAATGACAAAAAAATTAAATTATCACTGACATTTCTAACTTTATTTTTTTATTATGTTTTTCATATTACATTTTCAGTACTCACACCACCTGAAATTTGAACGAAGTCCAGAGTGGGAGAGTAATGTGCCAAGTCTACAAAAAGCTAGTTCATAGCTCATTATGGTCATCCTATTGCAGTCAACGCCCTGACTTAGGCCGCGTACACACGGGCGGACTATCCGTCCAACTAAGTCCGTCAGACAATCCGACAGACAGTCCGTCCTACTTTTGAATGAACGGACTTGACCACACACGACGAACAGACAGTCCGCTGAAAGCTTGCGCGATGACGTGTACAGCACGTACGACGGGACTAGAAATACGACGTCCAATACACTGCAATGCAACCTTCGGCCGTGTAAATCCTTTCTGAGCATGCGCCATACTTAGTCCGTCGAACTAGCCTACTCACGAGCGGACTGTCCGCTGAAACCAAGTTTGGACGGACAATATTACGGAAATTCCGAAAGACTTAGTCCGCCAGACTGTCCGCTGAAAAAGTCCGCTGAAGCCCACACACGAGCGGATTGTCCGCTGAAACACGTTTCAGCGGACTAAGTTGGACGGACAATCCTCTCGTGTGTACGCGGCCTTACAGACAGATGTGTCCTAAGATGTGTAATGGGTTTGCTGGTTCCATACAGGTTAGACGACTGGAATAAAACACTGCCTGTCAAGCTTTTCAATTCAATGGTGCCATGCCGCAACCATGAGCCAAATTGATTGTCTCTAATTTTCCAATTAGAAACTGTCATTTGGCAAAAACAAGACTTTCAGAAGGTGGCAAGATCACCTTCTGAAGCGCCTGATAGTGACTGTTTAGCCACACTCTGAAAATCAATTCAGTGCGGACCACTTTTCAGAGTATAGGCTAGTGTAAGCCTAGCCTAAGGGCTCACTTACATGAGGTTTGCTCTCTGAAGAGCGATCTGCAGTGAATCTCATTTCAGAAGGTGTTTGAGAGGCATTGAAGAGGCGTTATGTCACGGGGAGAATATGGAGGTGACACATTCAGTTGAATTGGTTGCCTTTAGTGTGCAGAAGAGATCATTTTGGCCACCCTGAGATGAAAAGCATCATGGCCATGGCATGTGTACACAGGAGGGCATGCTGCCAAGCAGTTGGGGGTGGTAAAAGTGCAGCTCAACTGCATGCTTTTAACCCCCCAACTACATGTGTGGACATAGCCTTAGAGGAGTGGTCTCCAAGCTATGGCACTTTGCTTGCTTTTATGCAGCCCTTGGGGCACTATTCATCCCACTGATATGGTGCACTATTCCTCCTAATGACACCAACAATGATGTACCATTCCTTCCACTGAAAACCAATGGTGGGGCACTACTCCTGCCATTGACACCAATGATGGTGCACTATTCCTCTTGTCGCCACCAATGATGGAGCACTATTCATCCCACTGACACCAATGATGGAGCACTATTCCTCCCACTAACACCAATGATGGTGCTCTATTCCTGCTACTGACACTAGTGATGGAACACTATTTCTCCCACTGACATACACATTGGAGCACTATTCCTTTCACTGACGCCAACAATGGGGCATAATGACCACAGATACCATGTTGTTTTTTTACTCCCACTGACCACCTACCTGAGACATTGTTTACTCCCACTGATGCTAGGACATTTTCTTCTCCCTATGGGCACAGTTCGGCCACCATAAAGTCTAAAGGACATTAAACCATTTGGAGACCCCTGCCTTAAAGTGCTGAACTTTTTACACAGTACAGTGGGCACACTTTTCCTAGTCTGCTTACTGCTTCATAAAAACAGAAAACACAGAGGTACTGCGATCTGCAAAATGCAAATGCTCCTATTTCACAATGTCATGAATGGCTACTTTATCAACAGCAACATGTATTTCAATTTGATTTTTTTTGTACGTTTGGAAAGTAATATGCCAAGTCACCCTACCTTTGTATTCCTTATACTGGTTTATTTTTTTTAGAAGATCCTGGGAAACATTGCAGAACACCTTCTCCAGAGCTTCTAAATTATCCTCTGTTATTACTTCAGTCTTATCCAGGTAGCACAAAATATCCAAAAAATTCTGAAAGATACCATGTTTATCAAAAACAATACAATCATTTTTGTACCAAAGCAAGGCATCGAAAGTATATAAACACTATCACCTACATTTCAATAATGTACTGCACAAAGAGGTAGTCCCATGCAATCTTAGTGTAAAATCATGCAAACATTTTCGTACAACAGAATACAACTTCAGAAGTGATGTCATGTGTTGAATAGTTTTGTATGTATTCTTTCATTTCTGAGCATGCGTAGTTTTGCTCTTACGATTTTTTTCCAGTGAAAACGGTACTAATTAAATGAAAATCGGACGTTATGTTCAAATTTTATAGTCTACACGTCTAGCTTTTGTGGGACGAAAAAGCAAAATTGGATGTTGAAAGCACTGTATTAATGATCCGAAAGTTGGCAGATCATTCATCGGACAAAATTTTACTTTATTTTCATATCCTGTGTACGGGACTTGAAGCTGGATACACACGATCCAATTTTCTTTAGTTTTTTTTCCTTTAGATTTACCAAAACCATATAATATGCGGTCAAACTTAAACCCTTTCAATTTGTATGCATTATCAATTTGTATGCAGATCGATCCACCGCTGAGCAAAGCGGAGTCTGCCGGGCGGATCACATGTGTGAAAGGAGGGTTATAACCCCTGTCGGATCTTTTTTCGCCATCTGTGTTCCATTGCAGAGATTTCCCTTCACCTCCTGTCCCATGGCCAAACAGGAAGTGAGAGGAAATCCCTGCAAAGTAAGGGATGTCCTTGGGGACCTCCAGTGTCCCCATTGGAAGATTTCCCCTCTATTACTTTTTTAGGGATAACCTGAAACTTGGGATTTTCTTTTACTTTCACTTTCAATGATAATGGTAAACAGGACAAATAGAAAGGGTGAATTTCCCTAATGGGAGCACAGACAGCAATAAAGACTGACAGGTGTTCTAATCCCTCCCCACTGTATCCAAAACTTAAAAAAAACAAAAAAAAAGGTTTGCTTTTAGTTATACTCTAATTTCTGTTTATGTCCCTGTTGTGGAGATTATCATTGAAAGTGAAAGAAAATCCCCAATTTTGGGTTGTCACCAGAACAGGAAAAAAGGAAAAAATGCTAATGGGGGCACCAATTTGGTGACCTTGGTGACAACCAGGGATTCCCTCACTTTGGGGATATTTCACTTTCTCTATTGGCTATGGGATGGGAAGTGAAGGAAATTCTCCTCAATGGGACACAGATGGCAAAAAAAACCTGAAAAAAGTTTTGTCTTTAACTCTACTTTAACCACTTCCCGACCAGCGCACGACGATGTACGTCGACAGAATGGCACGGGCAGGCATATTGGCATACATGTACGTCCAATATTCGTTGCCGCCGTGCCATCGGGAGCGCGCCGCCGGCGGCGCGCTCCCGTGCTGGTCGGGACCCCCGTGAGTCCGGTCGCGGGACCCGCGGACTCGATCGCCGCGGGCATCCCCGCGATCGTCTCACGGAGCGGCCGAATGGAGGAAATGCTGTATAAACAACATTTTTCCATTCTGCCTAGCAACTAGTGACGCTGATCTTTGCTCCATGTGATTGGAGCAGAGATCAGTGTACACTAAATGAAAGCCCAACCCCCCCACAGTTAGTAACACACCCCTAGGAACACTTAACCCCTACACTGCCACCCACTGGTTAACCCTTTCACTGCCAGTGTCATTTACACAGGAATCACTGCATTTATATAGCAGTGATTACTGTATAAATGACAATGGTCCCAAAAATGTGTCAAAAATGTCCGATGTGTCCCCCACAATGTCGCAGTCACAATAAAAATCGCAGATCGCCGCCATTACTAGTAAAAAAAAAAAAATAATAAAAAATTAATAAAAATGCTATAAAACTATCCCTATTTTGTAAACGCTATAACTTTTGCGCAAACCAATCAATAATCGCTTATTGCGATTTTTTTTACCAAAAATATGTAGAAGAATACGTATCGGCCTAAACTGAGGGAAAAAAATGTTTTTTTATATATTTTTGGGGGATATTTATTATTACAAAAAGTAAAAAATAATGCGTTTTTTTCAAAATTATCGCTCTATTTTTGTTTATAGCGCAAAAAATAAAAACCGCAGGGGTGATCAAATACCACCAAAAGAAAGCTCTATTTGTGGGAAAAAAAGGACGTTAATTTTGTTTGGGAGCCATGTCGCACGACCGCGCAATTGTCAGTTAAAGCGACGCAGTGCCGAATCGCAAAAAGTGGTCTGGTCTTTGACCAGCAAATTGGTCCGGTCTGAAAGTGGTTAATCTTTGCCCTGGATGTACCTACATAGTGGAACCCAATACACTTCTATGTAGCCAAAGAGCTGCACAGGAGATGATCCTATGGAGGTTTATATTATTTAGATTTGCTGCACAGGTGAAACAAAGTGAATAACATTTCAACTGGAAGATCTGAAGACTCCTGTAAGTGTTCCACATTAGGGATGAGCCGAATACCCCCCCCCCCCCCCAAAGCAGAAAATGCGAACAAGCAAAAAATTTGTTCAACCACCGGAACACCATTAAAGTCTTAAAAATTGAAGTTTTTTTGGGAGCAGTGATAAAAGTGAAATATTCCTTTACATTTTGTACCTGGGGGGTGTCTATAGTATAGCCTGTAAAGTGGCACATTTTTCCCATGTTTAGAACAGTCCTTGCACAAAATGACATTTCTAAAGGAAAAAAAGTAATTTAAAAATACTCACAGCTATAATGAATTGTCTATGAGAGAAAACAAAAGTCCTAATTTTAAAGGCTTATATTCATGGTATTGCCATAAAAAGTGTTTGGGGAAACGGGTCCTGCCCCAGGGGACATGTATCAATACAAAAAAAAGTTTTTAAAAATGGCAGTTTTTTCTGGAGCAGTGATTTTAATAATGCTTAAAGTGAAACAAGAAGTGAAATATTCCTTTACATTTAGTACCTGGGGGGTGTCTATTGTATGCCTGTAAAGTGACACATTTTTCTCCATTTTTAGAACAGTCCCTGCACAAAATGAAATTTCTAAAGGAAAAAAGTAATTTAAAAGTACTAGCGGCTATAATGAATTGTCGGGTCCTGGCAATACAGATAAAAGTCATTGAAAAAAAACGTCATGGGATCCCCCCCCCCCCGTCCATTACCAGGCCCTTTGGGTCTGGTATGAATATTAAGGGGAACCCCAAACCAAACTCAAACAAAAAAAATTGTGTGGGGGTCCCCCCAAATTCCATATCAGGCCCTTCAGGTCTGGTATAGATAATAAGGGGAACCCTGTGCCAAAATGTAAAAAAAAAAATGACGTGGGGTCCACCAAAAATCCATACCAGACTCTTATCCGAGAAAGCAACTTGGTAGGCCGCAGGAAAAAAAGGGGGGACAAGAGAGCGCCCCCCCCCCCTCCTGAACTGTACCAGACCACATGCCCTCAACATGGGGAAGGTGCTTTGGGGTAGCCCCCCAAAGCACCTTGTCCCCATGTTGATGGGGACAAGGGCCTCATCCCCACAACTCTTGCCCGGTGGTTGTGGGGGTCTGCGGGCGGGGGGCCCCCAGATCCGGTCCCCCCATTTCACAAAAAAAGTGTCAAGATGTTAAAAAAACAAGACGCAACTTTGGACAAGTCCTTTATTAAAAAAATGTATTAATTAAAATGTCCCACGAAGTCCATTCCTCTTCTTCTATGGCTCCGCCGACGGACGTAAAATAAAATAAATTTAAAAAAAACTGCCTCCGGTCCACTTCCATGGGAGGCACCCGCCGTCTGATGCGTCCTCACAGGTGACAGTCCTTATATAACTGAGGGCGAGGCCACACTGTGACATAACCGAGTGACCCGCCCCCTCTGATGCCACAGGGAAGCCATTGGGAAGTCCCTGTGCGTCAGAGGGGGCGGGGTCATCTGGGTACGTGACCGCATGGCCCCGCCTTCGATTATATAAGAACTGTCACCTGTGAGGACGTGTCAGACGGCGGGTGCCTCCGTGGAGACGGATCGGGGGTGGGGGTTTTTTTTTTTTCGGTCCGTCGGTGGAGTCATAGAAGAAGATGAATGGACTTCGTGGGACATTTTTACTTTTTTATTTTTTAATAAAGGACTTGTCCCAAGTTGTGTCTTGTTTTTTTGTAACATTTTGACAATTTTTTTGTGAAATGGTACGGGTACATTGTACCTGTTACTATTTCAAACAGGGGGAGGATGGGATCTGGGGGTCCCCTTCTTTAAGGGGGCTTCCAGATTCTGATAAGCCCCCCTGCCCACAGACCCCCACAACCACCGGGCAAGGGTTGTGGGGATGAGGGCTTTGTCCCCATCAACATGGGGACAAGGTGCTTTGGGGGCTACCCCAAAGCACCCTCCTCATGTTGAGGGCATGGTTCAGGAGGGGGGGCGCTCTCTCGTCCCCCCTCTTTTGCTGCAGCCTGCCAGGTTGCGTGCTCGGAAAAGATTCTGGATTTTTGGGGGGACCCCCACGCCATTTTCTTTTTAATTTTGGTGCAGGGTTCCCTTTAATATTCATACCAGACCTGAAGGGCCTGGTATGTAATTTAGGGGGACCCCCACAAAATTTTGAAAAAAAATTTGGTTTGGGGTTCCCCTTAATATTCCTACCAGACCCAAAGGGCCTGGAAATGGACTGAGGGGATCCCATGCCATTTTTTTCAATGATTTTTCTGTATTGCCTGAACCCGACAATTCATCATAGCCGCTAGTATTTTTAAAATTACTTTTTTTCCTTTAGAAATGACATTTTGTGCAGGGACTGTTCTAAACACAGGAAAAATGTGCTACTTTACAGGCATACCATAGACACCCCCGGTACGAAATTTAAAGGAATATTTCACTTTAAGCATTATTAAAATCACTGCTCCCGAAAAAACTGCAGTTTTTAAAAAAAAAATGTTTTGCATTGATACATGTCCCCTGGGGCAGGACCTGTGTCCCCAAACATGACAATACCATGCATATAAGCCTATAAAATTAGCACTTTTGATTTCTCTCATAGACAATTCATTATAGCCACGAGTACTTTTAAATAACTTTTTTTCCTTTAGAAATGTCATTTTGTGCAGGGACTGTTCTAAACACTGGAAAAATGCGCCATTTTACAGGCATAAGATAGACACCCCCCAGATACGAAATTTAAAGGAATATTTCACTTTTATCACTGCTCAGGAAAAATGTCAGTTTTAAAACTTTTTTTTTCATTGATACTTGTCCCCTGGGGCAGGACCTGGGTCCCCAAACAGTTTTTATGACAATAACTTGCATATAAACCTTTTGATTTTTCATGTTAATGTCCAATAGACAGCCGGCGGCTTTCGAATTTGGCCCAAACACTGCATATTGTTCAGTGTTCGCAGAACATCTGAACAACCAAAGTTTGCCCAGAACTTATGATGGGGCTGAACTATTCGCCCATCCCTAGTCCCCATCCGCTCCAACACTGGGAACCGGTGTCACAGAAGACGGCTCCTCCTGTGGACTGGGGGTATGCAGCCTGTCACCACAACTTCCACTCACATATTTATTTGTATCTGTATTTATTTATTATGATTCCAAACAGATAGTAATAAAGATTTGAAAATGATTTTTTTCAATAATAAAAAAAAAATACATTTTTTTTCTAGAATAATAAAAGATTGAGCTCAGTGGTCAGCCAAACAGATATAAAAAAAAAATATATATATATATATATATATATATATATATATATATATATATATATATATATATTGCCTCCAGAAAGTATTCACGGTGCTTCACTTTTTCCACATTTTGCTATGTTACAGCCTTATTCCAAAATGGAATAAATTTCCGAAGGCCTCTTTCACATGGGGCGGATCAGTGCTGATCCGCCCTGTGGATATCCACTTGCACAGCGAGGATCACCAGAGCGATCTCCGCCGAGCAGGCAGAGGACAAGTCCATCTCTGCACACTGCGCAGGGACGGACCTGTCAGAGCGCCGCTCTCCCCTATGGGAGATTGGGTGACGACGGACCACAGTGTTCGTTGTCACCCGATCCGATCCGCAGACGGATGGAAAAATCGTTTTTTTCACACTTTTTCGGATTGGAGCGGGTCAGATGTCAGCGGACATGTCACCGCGTAGACCTCTATGAAGCATCCGTTCAGGTCCGCCTGAAAAACTGACAGTGAAAGGGGCCTTACATTGAAAATTGAGCTCAGATACATGCTGTTTCTACTGATCATCCTTGAGATTTTTCTACAACTTGATTAAAGTCCATCTGTGGTAAATTAAGTTGATTGGACATTTGTAAAGGCACACACAACAGTGTATGTCAGAGCACAAACCAAGCCATGAAGTACAAGAAATTGTAGACTTCTGAGACAGAATTGTATCGAGGCACAGATCTGGGCAAGGGTACAGAAACATTTCTGCAGCATTTCCAAAAAATGACAGAACACATTGTACTTTACGAAAACTTCGCAGGATGGGGTGCCAAGTGAGTGACCTGCTATGATCAGTGTTCTCAGCACCAGAGGTTCCGTGCTTACTACTGTATGGGGTGAATGAAAGTTAAATGCTCCAGCCTACACACATGGCGCAAACTTCATAAGTGTAAGGGTCCTTTCACGCGGGGCGGATCAGTTCTGATCCGCCCCGTGGATATCCGTTTGCTCAGCGGGGATCACTCCGCCGATCCCCGCTGAGCAGGGAGATGACAGGTCCGTCTCTGCATACTGCGCAGGGACGGACCTGTCACAGCGCCGCTCTCCCCTATGGGAGATCGGATGACGACGGACCGTAGTGCCCGTCGTCACCCGATCCGAATCGCAGACGGATGGAAAAATAGCTTTTTCCTCCGTTACACTTTTTCGGATCGGAGCGGGTCGGATGTCAGCGGACATGTCACCGCTGACATCCGACGCTCCATAGAGCTCTATGGAGCACCCGTTCAGGTCCGCCTGAAAAACTGACAGGCGGGCCTGAACGGGACGTCAGTGTGAAAGGGGCCTAAATTTATTTTTACCGTGCATATGTCCAAATATTGTGTTTGGCTGGAGTTAAAGTGGTTGTAAACCCTTACAGACCACTTTTACCTACAGGTAAGCCTAGATTAAGGCTTACCTGTAGGTGCAAGAAATATCTCCTTAACCTACACGGTTCAGGAAATATTTGCAAAAGACAGGCACCACTGTCTACGGTGCACAGGTGATGCATAGTAGCCCATTATGCTTTACCTTTGCAGGGAAACAAAGAGGAAGTAAAACCCATCAGGGTCACTTCCTCTTTAAGCTTTAAAAATGCAACTGTTTAAATGTGCACTAAATCTTTGCTTGTTTATTGTGTAAACTAGGAATAAGCTCAGGCGTGTTCGCATGGAACACATGGAGAGCCTGCCAGGAATTCGGCACAGCGCTGCGCTAATCACAGGCAGTGAGACATTGCCCCGATGCGCGGCTGCAGAGATCGGGCAATGTCTCGCTGCCTGTGATTAGCGCAGCGATGCGCCAACTTCCTGGCAGGCTCTGCACGTGTTCTATGCAAACACGCCTGAGCTCATCCCTATTGTAAACGTTTCTATCCCTTCTCTCCTGTTGAATTAGAAAATTGCAACATAACAACTAAACTTGAAGTAAAACTCAACACTAAGATCCAAATAAATACACTATCAGTATAATAAATCCATAAAATAATGAAACATAAATCAGTCTTTCACCTTGTTTTCCCTGAATTTGCTTGGAATGTCCAGAAGAAATATTATACTCCTTAGGTCTTCTTTGGTGATGCTTTCTGAGAGCTCAAAAAGCATTCTTCTGTAGTCATAAAAGAACAGGCAAACTTAAAATAGTTAAGCATTGAGTAGTAATTATATATATTTGATATTGCAAAGAAAAATGTTTCAACCTGATTTTCAGATTTGACAGTAATTTTTTTGCATCCTGGACATTTTGATTGTTTAATGCCTTTACTTCCTGACACAATGTAAGTGTGTTTTTAGCTATTTATCACTTTGGGCACTCAGCAGGAGGGAGGGGCCAGGAGCACTGTCGGGGGGACCTGAGAAAAGAAGGATCCGGGCTGCTCTGTGCAAAACCATTGCACAGAGCAGATAAGTATAACATGTATTTTTTTTTTAAAACAAGCCTTTAATATCACTTTAAATAAAAGCTTTAAATATAACTATAACATAAATTAAAATAAAAAATTGCACTTAGGGTAAGTGTAAGTCTTAGGTGTTTATAGTCTATGCTGATTTTATCCTTATGTGTAAATAACTGTCTCTATTTTAAATAAATGCTGGTTTAGTGTGGCCATTTTTCCTTTTCCCATTACATACGATGATGGTATCTGACCTGGTACATTAACTCAGGGAGCCGTCTGAGATTCAGTAGTTGCTGGTCTGATGTGGACTATCGTTGAGCGCCTAGCATAGTCTGTTTGCAACATGCTGTATTGATCTCTGTTACAAGGGATCAATACAATTCAGTAAGAGGCTTGTATTGATGGTGGAAGGTATAAGGTGTTTATAGCCACTTAATCCAAAGAATTGTTCACTTCATCGGTGGATGGTTGCAATTCTTCACATAAATATCTGCTTGATGGACTCGCTGTTGTGCAACGTTTGATTTAAGATTTTATTATTTCCATTTCGGACACTTTTAATTTTGTTTTCATCACATTCATGCGTTATTTCTGATTTGTTTGAATGTGCACTTATTATTTGTATATGTTGAAAATAAATCTGCCAGGCAGTATATTATTCCAGCTCATCAACTATTTTCCCTACTCATAGCATACCGAAGCCCTTTCCTACCTAAGCAGTAATGATTTTCCAATTTTTAATAAACTACTGAGGGTTTGGACTTATGGGCAATTTACAATTTAAGTTGAAATTGAAGGATTAATGCAGTAAAAGGGACACTATTACAAAAATGGATCTATTACTTATGTAGCTCGTCCATCCATATGCTCCACGCAAAACTCAAAATGTTCTATTCCTGCATAATTAAATGTATATGGAGATCGAGGAGCTGCCATTAATCTGTCAGCAGTAACCAGCAATCACCTGGAGGGAGCATTATAGGTTGCAGGAGCTCCAGGATCAACAGAAAAGGAAGAACCAGCCCCTGCCTTCCACCTCACAATGTTTCAACCAATTACCAATGTAAGAGGCAGGCACCCTCCGAGTGATCACCGTAAGAGGGACCTTCTTCTGTTGATCAACAATAGAAGAAAGCACATCATATTAGGTTAAAGCAACACTAGACTCTTTCCCATGCAGCAGTGTGTGTGAGCAGAGCTCCCCCCTTTTATTTACAGCACAGAGAGAGGGGCAGAAAGTGGGGGAACTGCATTAACTCTTCCCTCCCAACCCATCCATCCAGCAGTCTCACTAACCAGCATTTCAACCTACTTACATACTACTGTAGTAGTCCTGTAGTCAAACAAGGGTTGGAGGGAAGTACCACTGCACAGCAGGGACTACCGCTTCTCATGCAGGAAAGATTTTTTAGAAATTTGCCAGGTTCTCATTAAAGCAAAACTGTATATTGCTTACTCATGGTAAAGCAATAGGTTTGCCTTGCTTTCCTGCCCTCTCCAGCACATACTTGACTTCCTTTCACTCCAACGCCACTCCAGTTACTGCTTGAAGCTGAAGGAAATACCCGGTACTTCTGGACATGGAGGATCATGAGACTCGCCCCTGTGACAGTGACAGTGCTGGGCCAATCAGTGCTGTCATATGTGGAGCGCATAGACCTGTCTAAGCTATGAATCCAGTGCTTTGTAGCTCACACAGGACTTTCCTTTGCTCAAGGCAAATTAGGGTCCATGCACATCGGCTTAAAAATAACGCCAGTGCGCTTAGAACAAAAACACTAATTTGGAGTGTTTTTTTACTAGCATTTAGGACCGTTTCATTTTTTATTTCTGCCAGAAAACCGTTCTCAAAAATGCAAAACAGAAGGATTTTTTTCTGACTCTCTCTCTTTTCCTCCAAATCAATTCTCTTTGGTTTTCTATAAAGTATATATTGCTACTGCGAAGGTCCAGGTTTGAGAAACATGCACAAATTATGTAATGTACTATGAAAAGTGCAAAAAAATAAATAAATGTTAAACCAAATAACATAAACTGTACCTATACATAGATATGTATCGTTCCTTTATTAGGGCTTCAGTCATAGCACTCTTGTTGGTATTTAGCTTCTTTAAAAGGTTGTGCTGTCCTATTAGGTAGAGTAGTTCTGGCAGAATGAACATATTATCTTCACTTAGTTCACCAGATTTCTGAAGCTCTTCAAAGAGATCTAGGCTTGATTTCATTTTCTCCAGTTTTTTATTTGGAATTAAACCCATACAGAGAAATTTTAAAGATTCAAAGTCTTCTTGACCAAGATTGTTGTCAATATCATAAAGCAGCTGGATAAAATCCATCTTCACCAACACAGATGGCAGTTAACATGCCAATTTACCTGAGACAGAAAGAAAATGTCATAAATACACATACAAGCGTAAGTAAAGGCCAAGTCAACCTAAAACATTAATTTCCACTTTGGATGAATAATTGAGTTAAATTCTGTTCCCTGCTTGTCACATCCATCATATAGATCTCTAGTACTTCAAGCTCTGCTCTCAGCCATAGTGATTAACCGATCGTCATGATACTGCGGCAGGTCGGCACGTTCCCGTGAGCCGTCGTAGTTATACGTCGGCTCCTTTAAGAAGGCGCGTCGGCAGGCACGAGAGGCAGAACAGGGACGTGTGTGTTTAAACACACAATCCCTGTTCTGTTCTGTGAGGAGAGACAGATCGTGAGTTCCTAATAGCTAGAAACCATGATCTGTCATCCCTCTAGTCAGTCCCTCCCCCTACAGTTAGAACACACAGTCAGGGAACACAGTTAACCCCTTCCCTTCTAGTGACATTTATACAGTAATCAGTGCATTTTTCTAGCACTGATCGCTGTATAACTGTCAATCGTCCCAAAAATGTGTCAAAAGTGTTTGATGTGTCTGTCATAATGTCACAGTCATGATAAAAATTGCTGCCATTACTAGTAAAATAATAATAATAATAATAAAAATGCCATAAATCTATCACCTATTTTGTAAACGCTATAACTTTTGTGCAAACCAATCAATATATGCTTATTGCAATTTTTAGTACCAAAAATATGTAGAAGAATACATATCGGCTTAAACTGAGGAAAAAAATGTGTGCGTATTTTTTTAGAAATATGGATATTTATTATAGCAAAAAGTACAAAATATAGTGTTTTTTTTCAAAAGTGACCTCTTTTTTTGTTTATAGCGCAAAAAATATAAACCACAGAGATGATCAAATACCACCAAAAGAAAGCACTATTTGTGGGAAAAAAAGGATGTCAATTTTGTTTGGATACAACATTGCATGACCGCACAATTGTCAGTTAAAGCGACGCAGTGATGTATCACAAAAAAATGCTCTCGTCATTGGCTGAAGTGGTTAAGAAGCTACACTAGGTTATCTCATTCTCCCTACTGCATTCTTGGGCATATAAGGTGAATGAATCATGAATGAAAAAAAAGGAATGCAGAATCCAAGAGCAAGACAGTAGCATATCACTTCAATAAGACAGGTAGAGCTGGGGACTCCAGTTCATGTATCTCTTCTCTGAAGTCCTTGGAAAATATAGGAATCCAGATAAAGCTTTAACCTTCCGGTATCACTCTACATTGGCATGTTTATGTTGGGATCATGCCAATAGATTGAATAGACACATGGGGATTAATATACTAAAACTGGAGAGTTCAAAATTGGGTGCAGCTGTGTATGGTCGCCAATCAGCTTCTAACTTCAGCTTGTTCAGTTAATCTTTGACAAAAAAAAAGAAAAAAAAAAAAAAGGTGACTACTATCTTTTAAATTCCTAACAAACCACAAGTATGATGGGTGTGGAAATATCAGCTATGACAGAGCTTTTCATCTGCATTTTTATTATAGGTTAGTAACATTTAAAACACTGAATCAGCTGGCATAACATCCAGGAAATTGGCATTTTCAGCAGTACAACCTCTATATTTGTATCCTTTATATTTATCTCCTTTAACTTTTGCAGGATAATTTGACATTTTTTGTCAACACACAACCTAAACACCAGGTTGCCCAACATGAAAATGGTATATTATAGTTTAAACATTAGAAGAGAAGATTGTTTATTTGCTATCACCCCTCAAAGCAAAAGATGCTAAACTTATCAGCCTCAGCTCAAGAATACTAAATAGGGAGTGGAAGCCACTGATAAGGAGCCTAGACATATGTGACCCGTGTCCTTAGTTTTCTCTAAGGCTGGGTTCACACAAGCCCGACCCCAAAGTCACGCAACTTTCAGTACAACTTTGATATGACTTTCATGTGACTTTTTACAGTCTGTGGCATTGAAGTTGTATCAAAGTCGAACCAAAGTAGTACAGGAAACTTTTTTAAAGTCAGACAGACTTCTATTGTATCAGTTAACACAGCTCTCATAGGGAAATATTAACCACTTGCTTACTGGGCACCTAAACCCCCTCCTGCCCAGACCAATTTTCAGCTTTTAGAGCTGTCACTCTTTGAATGACAATTGCGCGTTCATACAACACTTTATCCAAATGACATTTTTATCATTTTTTCCCCACAAATAGAGGTTTCTTTTGGTGATATTTGATCACCTCTGGGTTTTTTATTTTTTGTAAAAAAAAATTAAAAAGACAGATAAAAAAAAAAAAAAATACAAAACCATTTTAAATTTTGTTAATAAATTTTGCAAACCGGTAATTTTTTTCCTTCATTGATGTACGCTGATGAGGCTACATTGATGGGCACTGATATGCTGCACTGATGGGCACTGATAGGCTGCATTGATGGGCACTGATAAAGCGACACTGATGGGCACTGATAAGGCGACACTGATGGGCACTAATAGGCGGCATTGTTGGGCGGCACTGAAGGGCATTGATGGGTCGTACTAAAGGGCACTAGTAGGTGGCACTGATAACTGGCACTGATGGGTGGCAGTGATGGCCACTGATCGGCCCTGGTAGGTGACACCGATAGGCAGCACTGCTAGGTGGCAGTGATAAGGCACTGTTTGGCACGACTTGTGGGCATTGATAGGTGGCACTCGTGGGCATTGATAGGTGGCACTGATTGCTGGCACTTATGTACTGGTGGGCACTGATTGGTGGGCACTAATTCATGGCACTGGCAGGCGGTACTGGTGGGCACATATGAGGCGGCTTCGCCTCTTCCTCTTTGGGACTGTGGTCCCTTCAACAGAAGCCAGTGATTGGCTTTTTTTTCTCCTGACGCTGTTGGCGTGAGAAGAAAAAAATAACGATTATCAATCTTCTGTTTACATAATGTGATCAGCCATCATTGGCTGACAGCTGATCACATTGTAAGGGGTCAGGATTGATCCCTTCCTCCAGTATTTATTTAACTATCAAAAGTGTTTTACTGCGTTAAACCTTTTATCAACCTTCTAAATGATTGCATTTCTCAATTTCAAAAGTCAGTATGAAAGGAAAGTACTGGTAAGTAGGGATGAGCTTCGTGTTCGAGTCGAACACACGTTCGACTCGAACATCGGCTGTTCGCCCGTTCGGCGAAGTCCGAACTTTTTGGTCCGTTCGCGCCAAATTCGTGTGGCGCTCACGGCCCACAATGCACTGCGATGGCGCAGTGCATTGCTGGCTCGTGATTGGCCAAGCATGCACTGTGACCCCGCATGCTTGGCCAATCGCAGCGCCAGCAGCGAGGAGAGCCATGATTGGCCACAGGCAGGATGCCTGTGGCCAATCATAGCTCAGGCTGTGTAGTGCATGCCCCACACTATATAAGGCCGCCAGCGCGGCGGCCTTGTGTAGTGTGTTGGCGTCTGAAGCAGTGGGTGTTCTGTGTACCTTCAACACAGTACACACCGATCGTTTTCGGCCGATTTTTGATCTTGCTGTTGTGTAGTGGTTGTTGTCTGCGTGCCCTGACCGCAGTATACACCGCTATATTCACCTCACCTATATAGCTAGTGATCTATCTTTTATAATAGAGCTTGCAGTCGGTAGTGTTAGGAGCTTGTGCGTGCTGTCTGCGTGCTCTGTACCCAGTACATACCGCTATATCCACCTACATAGCTCTTCTCTATTTGAGCCCACTTGCCATCTGCAGGAGTTATTGGAAGTTGTGTGTGCTTCCAGCACAGCACAGTATACATCTGTATATACCCCTTTATCTCTGGTGTTCTATAATAAAGGCATCTGCAGGAGTTAGTGGGTGTTCTGTGTACCTTCAACACAGTACACACCGATCATTTTCAGACGATTTTCGATCTTGCTGTTGTGTAGTGGTTGTTGTCTGCGTGCCCTGACCGCAGTATATACCGCTATATTCACCTCACCTATATAGCTAGAGATCTATCTTTTATAATAGAGCTTGCAGTCAGTAGTGTTAGGAGCTTGTGCGTGCTGTCTGCGTGCTCTGTACCCAGTACATACCGCTATATCCACCTACATAGCTCTTCTCTATTTGAGCCCACTTGCCATCTGCAGGAGTTATTGGAAGTTGTGTGTGCCTCCAGCACAGCACAGTATACATCTGTATATAACCCTTTATCTCTGGTGTTCTATAATAAAGGCATCTGCAGGAGTTAGTGGGTGTTGTGTACCTCTAGCACAATATACACTACCCAACTGCTTTTTTACCCAACTCCCTTTAGGCCATTACCATGTCTGGAAGGCCAACAAGGAGAGGCAGACAGGCGCGAGCCGATAAAAGAGGGCAAGCAGGCTCTGTGTCTAGAGACAACAGTGCTGGTCGTGGACGCGGTGCATTGTCATCAGCACGTGGCCATGGAACACGCTTGTCCTTCTTTTCGGCAGCTGGACATGTTGAGCCGCAACATGCCAACGACTTGGTAGAGTGGATGACCAAGCCCTCTTCATCCTCCTCATCCTCTCTCACCCAGTCTCAGGGTACTAGCAAAGCAGCTGCCAACGCATCATCTTCCCTCCTCTCAATGTCATCATCAGTGACTCCTTCCCTAGACCCACCACGTCCTCCTGAGGAGTCTCCTGAACTCTTTGAGCACAGTGTTGGGTACATGCTCCAGGAGGATGCCCAGTGTTTTGTAGCCTCTGATGATGACACTCAGCTAGAGGAAGGCAGTAGCGTGAATGCAGAGAGAGGGGATGCTCAAGAAGGACAGCAATCTGGCAGTCATGTTCCACAAGCTGCAGCATACTGCCAGGTTTGCTACAGTGATGAAGAGGGAGGGGATGATGAGGGCACTGACTCCACGTGGGTGCCTGGTAGGAGAGAGGAGGAGGAGGAGGCACATGTCCAAAAAGGCAGGATGCCCTCCGGGGGCCAGCTTAGGGGCAGCACACCGACTGAATCACACCGCAGAGCTCCGCCTGTGCAGGGCGCTGCCTCTGCACATTATTCTAAAAGTTCTTTGGTGTGGGCCTTTTTTGAGACGAGTGCATCAGATCGCACCGCTGCTATTTGCAACATATGTCTCAAGCTCATCTCGCGTGGCCAAAACATCAGCCGCTTGGGCACCACATGCTTGACCAGACATATGTTGACCTGCCATGCAGCTCGTTGGCAAGCGTACCTCAAAGACCCATACCAAAGAACAAAGCCGCCCTCTCCTTGCTCCTCATCAGCTGGCATCTCCAACCCCACTAGACCTTCAGTCCTCTCTGAAACCTGCTCTGAGAGGAATGAAGGTGTAGAATTAGGTGTGTCACAGCCAAGTGCTTCCGGGCACTCTGCTAGCAGTACACCCACGTCCGATTATAGCAGGCAAATGTCCCTGCCCCAGCTGCTGGACCGGCGAAAGAAGTTCACTCCCAGCCATCCACATGCCCAGCGGTTGAATGCTAGCTTGGCTAAATTGCTAGCACTTCAACTGCTGCCTTTTCAGTTGGTAGACTCTGCCCCCTTCCGTGAGTTTGTACAATGTGCGGTTCCTCAGTGGCAGGTCCCCAAACACCACTTTTTCTCACGGAAGGCGATTCCGGCTCTCTACCGGCATGTGGAAGGCAATGTCCTTGCCTCGCTGGACAGGGCGGTCAGCGGTAAGGTGCATATTACCGCTGACTCATGGTCCAGCAGGCATGGACAGGGACGTTACCTGTCTTTCACGGCCCATTGGGTCACTCTTCTGGCAGCTGGGAAGGATGCAGGACAAGGTGCAGTAGTGTTGGAGGTTGTTCCGCCACCACGCCTCCAAAATGCTACTATTGGTTGTGACACACCTCTCTCCTCCACCCCCTCCTCTTCTTCTTCCTCCATGGCCTCTTCCAGTGCTCTGTCTTCAGAACCAGCGGTGCTCCGTAGGCATTCCAGGGGCTACGCAAGTACGCAGGCAAAACGATGCCATGCCGTGCTTGCGCTGGTTTGTTTAGGGGACAGGAGCCACACTGGGGCGGATGTTTTGTCAGCTCTGCAGGGGCAGGCCGAGAGGTGGTTGACGCCACGCCAGCTTAAGCCAGGAATGGTGGTTTGCGACAATGGCACCAACCTCCTCTCCGCCCTCCGACAGGGACTACTGACCCATGTGCCCTGTGTAGCTCACGTCCTTAACCTGGTGGTGCAGCGGTTCTTGGGCAGGTACCCCGGCTTACAGGATGTCCTGAAGCAGGCCAAGAAAGTCTGCGTGCATTTCCGCGATCATTTAATGCCTGTGCTCGGCTGGCTGAGCTCCAAAAGGAGTTGAACCTGCCCAAGAACCGCCTTATATGTGACATGCCCACCAGGTGGAACTCAACGTTGGCCATGCTGCAGCGGCTGCACACGCAGCAGAGGGCCATCAATGAGTACCTGTGCGACTACGGCACCAGGACAGGGTCAGGGGAGCTCGGTTTTTTCTCACCACGCCAGTGGGGCATGATCAGGGATGCATGCACTGTCCTGTCACCGTTTGAGGAGGCCACAAGGATGGTGAGCAGTGACAGTGCATGCATCAGTGACACTGTACCTCTTGTCCACCTCTTGGAGCATACGTTGCGTGGAATAATGGACAGGGCACTTGAGGCAGAACAGAGGCAGGAAGAGGAGGACTTCCTTGCTTCTCAAGGCCCCCTTTATCCAGACAGTGTTCCTGCTGTGCCACCCATCACACAGGAAGAGGATGAGGAGGAGGAAGAGGAGGAGGAGGATGATTGCGTCAGCATGGAGGTGGAGGCTGGCACTCAGCATCAGCAGAAGCAGCAGCAGCAGTCTTGTAGGGATGATTTACAGTCCCAAGAAACACGTGAACTTGTACGTGGCTGGGAGGAGGTAGCTGCGGATCATGTTGTCCTTAGTGACCCAGAGGACTCCAGACCGAAGGCCTCAGCTAACCTACGCTGCATGGCCTCCCTGATCCTGCAAAGCCTGCGGAAGGATCCTCGTATTCTTCGGATCAAGGAGAGGGACCATTACTGGCTGGCCACTCTCCTTGATCCACGGTACAAGGGTAAGGTTGCCGACCTTATCTTGTCATCGCAGAGGGAGCAGAGGATGAGACATCTCCGGGAGGCCTTGCAGAAAGGTCTGTACAACGCGTTCCCAGAGACTGGGAGGTTACAAACTCCTGGTCCTGGACAACGTGTTGCTGAGGCATCGGTCAGAAGGAGCGGTGGAGAAGGTGGCCGTCTGACTGATGCTTTCAGACAATTTTTTAGTCCGCAGCCCCAAGGTATGATCGGTTCCAGCAACCATCGCCAGCGTCTGATTTACATGGTGCAGGAATACCTAGGGGCAAGGTCAGACTTGGACACCTTTCCCACCGAAAATCCTCTGGCTTACTGGGTCTTGAGGATGGATCACTGGCCAGAGCTTGCACAGTATGCAATTGAGCTACTGGCCTGTCCTGCATCCAGCGTTCTTTCGGAACGCACCTTCAGTGCTGCTGGTGGCTTTGTTACCGATCACAGGGTGCGGCTGTCTACCGAATCAGTTGATCGACTGACCTTCATCAAGATGAATCAGTCTTGGATCACCCACAGCTACCAAGCACCTGAAGCTGATGTAACCGAATAATTTTTTTTGAAATATCACATCCCTTCAAGACTGCCTATGCTGATGCTGAGTGACTGTCCTGTTATGTTGATTGTCTATCCTCTTCCTCCTCCGATGATATGTTGGAAGAACATTTCTGTTTCTGGGTGATGCCATCAGCCCAATTTTTCTGCCCCTGTTTAACAGGGGCGTTTAAGTACAATTTTTGATGCAATGCTTTGCAGCAGGGCTAATTCCTGCAATAAAACAAGAGTATATGGGAGAGATTGCAGTGTCGTGGCACCAGCACCAGTGCCTAAGGCCCAATTTTTCTGCCCCTGTTTAACAGGGGCGTTTAAGTACAATTTTTGATGCAATGCTTTGCAGCAGGGCTAATTCCTGCAATAAAACAAGAGTATATGGGAGAGGTTGCAGTGTCGTGGCACCAGCACCAGTGCCTAAGGCCCAATTTTTCTGCCCCTGTTTAACAGGGGCGTTCAATTACAATTTTTGATGCAATGCTTTGCAGCAGGGCTAATTCCTGCAATAAAACAAGAGTATATGGGAGAGGTTGCAGTGTCGTGGCACCAGCACCAGTGCCTAAGGCCCAATTTTTCTGCCCCTGTTTAACAGGGGCGTTTAATTACAATTTTTGATGCAATGCTTTGCAGCAGAGCTAATTCCTGCAATAAAACAATCTTTGTTGGCAATTCAACTAAGGACTTGTATCTATGGACTGATTTTCACTATACTTTCACTTTTTGGGACTCTGCCTTAGTTTTCACTTTTAGCATATTTTCACCAGATATTTTTAGTCACTTTAAATAATAATTTTTTTAATGTTTATCATATATGCTTAATTCTAGTGTGCAAATCTATTATATTTAAGTAGAATTTTTGCTATTTATCCAGCATATTTCTTCATATATTATTATTTATGTAAATTTTTCTTTTCACTATTGTTTTATCACTTAGCGCTGCACTTATTTTTTATTTGTCCCCAATAGTAAAGTTGAAGATTTTTAAGGGATGACCCACCTTGACTTAAAGTGAGGTGCAAGGTCGACAGGGCCAATGGGGAGTCCTTTCCACCCACACAAAGCTAATAAGAGTACTATCTACTTTGGTAAAAGAAAAGTTTTTTTAATATGAAAATTGGGAAATTCCTAAAGAAATATAGGAATTTAGGCAAGTACACCATCTGAACAAGATTAACCTTACCCACTGGTGTAAGAGGGACAGACTTACAGGAGGTACATGGCTGAGAGAAGCACTGCAATAAGGGCTAGAGTTGGGCCAAACACACACCTATTTATGTCTATGGGAACTTGAAAAATCAAAAGTGCCCATTTTGAGAACTTATCTGCAAGTTATTGGCAGTGATTGGATGATGCTTAAAGTGAAACAGTAAAAATTCCTTTAAATATAGTTCAGGGGGGGGGGGGCTTAGTCTGCCTGTAAAGTGGCGCATCTGTACCATGTATAGAACCTGCTGCAGCAAAACTGGTAGCACCCGGATGTTTAGGCAGGGTTGCTAGTAAATTTACCTGCCATAGTCGCCTTGGCCAATTGATTCCACCCTAATCCTAATTGTGGAATTGCTGAACTTCTCTCTTCTGTGTTCTTGGGTCCCTTGGCCTTCTGGGAGAACCTATTTATTTGGAGTCAAGTGATCGGGGTTCTGTGCCACCTGGACATCTATCTGGGTGGAGGCGTGTTGTGCTGCCCCAGGCTGCTAGGCCAGAGCCTGAGGCCTATCAGATTCAACTACGAGACAGAAGCTATTGGCTACTGGCTATTGAACTTCCTTTTTCTAGTCACATCGTATGTGTTGTACGTCACCGTGTTATAAATGATCGGAATTTATGTGACCGTGTGTAGGCAAGACAGTTTGAGCCGAATTCCGTCGGAAAACCATCAGAGCTTTTTCAGACGAGAATTACGATCGTGTGTACGCGGCATAAAGGGGGGAAATATCGCAGGACTCCTCAGTACCTGAAGAGGGGTAAAGAAATTTGAATTAACCCAGGGGGGGGGGGGGGGGGACAACGGGATAATGGAGAAGGGGACAGTGGGGAGGGAAGGTGGAACAGGGAGGAGGAGGAGGAGGAGGAGGCAGGGAAAAGGTGGGGGGAGAAACAGGGAAAAGGTGAGAAATGAAATAGGGTAGGAGCCTGCATCATAGATACCAGGATAGGCCAGCATGTGTTCAGAACCACATAAAGGCTTCAAAGGCAAGTCGACACCTGCACCCCAGGAATCTATCCAAGCGGACAAGACATTTGCCAATTTTTGGGGGGTAATTGAAGTTAAAATAGTTACGTTTATAAAGAGGAAAAAACAATATTGAGAGTAGTACGCCAAGAAGTCACTGTAGGGGGCTGAGCAGACTTCCAGCAGAGGAATATCTCCCTTTAAGAGAAGTAAGGATGACAAATAAACAACCTGACATATCTGCCTATAGGAGGGTCCTCAAAAAATTTCAAAAACAGTATTAATATCAGCCACAACCTACATTCAAAACAATTGGAGAGAAGAGCATAACCAAACTGTATGAAAAAAGGATCTGGCAACAGGGACAGGCTGAGGAAACAGAGAGATAGATGGCAGCCAAATGCTGAGGTGGACAGCAGGCCCTCTGAAAAAAATGTATTTGGATAAACTATCCCTAACTGAGATCACAGTAGTTACATAAGAACCCAAGCAGTCATCTCAATCATCATTCTCTAAGTCAGGGATATCGGTATACCATTTTTAATATACACATTCTACCTTGGTTGCATAGGCCAATGAGAGACCTAAATAGAGGGGGGATAGGGGCTTGACCAACACCCTGAAGTTGAGCAACTTCTCAATAAGGTCTGATTCCACCATAAGAGAGGAAAGAGGGAAACTGCTGGAGGAAAGCATGGCGGAGATGCAGATATCTAAAGAACATCCAGTTGGGAATGATCAAGGAAGCTTCAAGGCCAGGAAAGCTCCTCAAACGTCTCTCAGCAACTATATGTTTCAAACTCACCACCCCTCTAGTAGCCCACAACCTGGGATCCAGAACACTATTCATAGGAGGGAGAGTTGGGTTGCCACACTGAGAAATATGATGGAATCAAGACTCTGTAGAAAAAAACTTATATTGATTGTAAAGCTTTAATTTACATGTTATACTTATCTGCTCTGTGCAGTAGTTTTGCACAGAGTGGCCCGGATCCTCCTCTTCTTGGGTCCCACGCTGGCACTCCTGGCTCCTACCTCCTGTTGGGTGCCCCCACAGCAGGTGGCTTGCTATGGGGCACCCAAGCTGAGCTGCTGCTCTGTGTGTCCATTCACACACGGAGTCGTAGTTTGGCCTGCCCCTCAATCTCCTGATTGTTTCACTGGCTGTGATTGACAGCAGCGGGAGCCAATGGCTCCCGCTGCTGCCAATAGCCAATCAGGAGTGTTAGTCCCTGGAGAGGCAAGGCTTTCATGGACATCGCTGGATCGAGAGGGGGCTCAGGTAAGTATTGGGGGGGCTGGGGATGTAACAAGGTTACTAAGTGCAGAATAGGAGCCCACAATGGCAGCTTCCAGGGTTTAAACAGAAAAGTCAGTGCTACTACCCATACAACACATCGATAGCAGAGCTTTCAGGGTTACAGCAAAAATATGCCAAGATGCTAAGAGAACTACCACTGGACTGTGACGAGTACAACCACCAATATCCTCAGCCAATCCCCAGACGACGTCCGCTTGTGACGAAACGCTGCGTAGGGAGGTGCTTTGATGTCATCACGTTTGCCTCGGTGGAGGTGTAGCTCTACAGAGGACAGCGAGCAGGGAGAGTGTTATGGGACACCGATGATTTTATATCACACTATATTGCAACTTTCTTGTAAGTGCGATCTATTTATTTTTATTAAACTCTTTATTTAAATACTACACAATGGGAGCTTTTAGTATTTATATTCCCTGAGTGGTACCAATCCAGGATCAGCTGTATTGCGGCATAGGTTTTTGGGAGGTCGAATTCCCTGGGGTTGCTGAGACCATTCTATTGCTCTTTGGAGTCGGTAAGGAGAATATTTGCTCACTTGCTGGGTGTTTTTCCACTTGGCAAAGGGATTTCATACTCACTGATCTTTGTTGGCAATTCAACTAAGGACTTGTATCTATGGACTGATTTTCACTATACTTTCACTTTTTGGGACTCTGCCTTAGTTTTCACTTTTAGCATATTTTCACCAGATATTTTTAGTCACTTTAAATAATAATTTTTTTAATGTTTATCATATATGCTTAATTCTAGTGTGCAAATCTATTATATTTAAGTAGAATTTTTGCTATTTATCCAGCATATTTCTTCATATATTATTATTTATGTAAATTTTTCTTTTCACTATTGTTTTATCACTTAGCGCTGCACTTATTTTTTATTTGTCCCCAATAGTAAAGTTGAAGATTTTTAAGGGATGACCCACCTTGACTTAAAGTGAGGTGCAAGGTCGACAGGGCCAATGGGGAGTCCTTTCCACCCACACAAAGCTAATAACAGTACTATCTACTTTGGTAAAAGAAAAGTTTTTTTAATATGAAAATTGGGAAATTCCTAAAGAAATATAGGAATTTAGGCAAGTACACCATCTGAACAAGATTAACCTTACCCACTGGTGTAAGAGGGACAGACTTACAGGAGGTACATGGCTGAGAGAAGCACTGCAATAAGGGCTAGAGTTGGGCCAAACACACACCTATTTATGTCTATGGGAACTTGAAAAATCAAAAGTGCCCATTTTGAGAACTTATCTGCAAGTTATTGGCAGTGATTGGATGATGCTTAAAGTGAAACAGTAAAAATTCCTTTAAATATAGTTCAGGGGGGGGGGGGGGGCTTAGTCTGCCTGTAAAGTGGCGCATCTGTACCATGTATAGAACCTGCTGCAGCAAAACTGGTAGCACCCGGATGTTTAGGCAGGGTTGCTAGTAAATTTACCTGCCATAGTCGCCTTGGCCAATTGATTCCACCCTAATCCTAATTGTGGAATTGCTGAACTTCTCTCTTCTGTGTTCTTGGGTCCCTTGGCCTTCTGGGAGAACCTATTTATTTGGAGTCAAGTGATCGGGGTTCTGTGCCACCTGGACATCTATCTGGGTGGAGGCGTGTTGTGCTGCCCCAGGCTGCTAGGCCAGAGCCTGAGGCCTATCCCGGGGACATCTGGCTGCTAGGCTGTCTGAGGGCCTATCCAGAAGCAAGAGAGAGCAACGTAGGGTTGGGACTGCGGCTTGCAGTCCAACCAGAAGTGACGGTCTGGCCAACCAGAGAACCTGTCGTGGTCGGAGGTAGAGGGGAAGCTGTCGCCACTAAGGGACCATTCACCTTATTACCAGGGACAGCTGCAAGTAGCTGAAGCAAGTAACAGAGCAGTTGTCTCACCAACTGGGGATGGTGAAGAATTGGGAAACTTCAGCAGGTGTCAAGCCAGGGACCCAGCCAGCGGAGGTGACGCTTGCAAAGCAGCCTTGTGTGCCAAGCTAGGGACCCAGCAGTGACGTGGGGGTGACGCTTGAGGAAGATTCTGTAAGAGAAAGAGTTCATTGTAACCTTTGTTAGAAACTGTTCAAGATTGTTGCCATAGGAGATAGCGTGTCTACATATGCAGATGTGGTGTCCGGCTGGGTGCCTTTCCCTGCATGGCTGCCCACCTATAGAAGTCTCAGAGTCTGCCAATTAACATTGCAACTACCAAATGGTGCCCTGGCCCTAAACACTCTCTCAACAGTTCTGTTTAAAGCATTTGTTAACCCCCCCAAAAAAAAATAAGTGTCCTGCTACTTTAAAGCATCTTAAATGACACAGTGCTTGTCCTGTGTACTGCCAGGACATCCCTCTCTATCTATGCATCACCAACAAAAAAGAACAATACCAGGCACTGGAAAACTGTCACTCATTGATCGACAATCGGATGACAGAGAGCTCCCTTAAACTCAACAGATCCAAAACAGAACTCCTCTTTCTCCACGCAAACTGAAACAAAAACCCTGGCACGATGTCCACACCACTCACCATCCTCAGACAACCCATCACACCCAGCACTAAAGCCAAAAACCTTGGTGTCATCTTTGACTCAAATATGACAATGGATGCACAAATATGATCAGTAGTCAGCAGATCCCACTACCTTCTTCTCCTACTGTGTAGACTCATCCGATTCATCCCGGAAGGGGATACAGGCTGCAGCAGTTGGAACAATCATCAATTCCCGACTTGACTACGCAAATTTCCTCTACCTAGGACTTCCAAAATACCAAATTTCCAGAACACAGCAGCTAGACTGGTAACTGGAAAAAAACATGGTAATCAATCACCCCGTCCCTGAGGACCCTCCATTGGCTAGCCATGAAGGTTCGAGTTGCATTCAAGACCCTCTGCCTCACTCATAAATGTACACAAGGAAAAGCCCCACAATATCTCTGTAAAAAAAAAAGCACTACGCCCCAGGCCGCACTCTCTTGTCAACTAACCAGAACCTCCTCCACATCCCCAAGACCCGTTCTAAATGAAAAGGCGAATGAAGGTTCGCAGTCCAAGAACCACGGCTATGGAATGCTCTACCCATGGATATCCACTTGGAAGAAAACTATCTGGCCTTCAGGAAGAAGCTCAAGACACATCTCTTCTGAAAACCCAGAAGGACACTGGCGGCAAAAGTGCCCTGAGGCGATTAAGTTTGCATATGTAGTGCTATACAAGTCATTCATTCATTCATTCGTTCATATATAAATATAAATGCTGTAAATACCTAATTTAAAAACTGAGATTGTGATCACATGACCAGCCAGTTCTCTCCTCCTCCCCTCCAGACTGAAGTCAGCAGGGGATTTTCAGCCTCACCCACTGCATCTCTCAGAGGAGGAAAGGAGAAACTTGGCTGGTCAAGTGATTGCAATCTCAGCAGTGAAATTAGATATTTGCAGCATTTATTTTTATAAATAACACACAGAGGAGGACACTACAATAGGAGGCAGTGCTGATGGTGTATACAGGTAATGCCGGGTACACACAAGCATACTTTTCGACTGATTTTCGGCGGAGTTCCGACGGACTTTCCGAATGAACGGACTTGGCCACACACAATCACACCAAAGTCCGATGGATTCGAACGTGATGACATACGACTAGAATAAGGAAGTTCATAGCCAGTAGCCAATAGCTGCCCTAGCATCGGTTTTCATCCGTCGGACTAGCATACACACGAGTGGATTTCTCAATAGGAACTGGGTCCGGCGGAGTTCCGGCAAAAAAATTTGAAACATGTTCTATTTCTAAAGTCCGTCAGATTTTTGGACAGGTCCGATGGAGCCCACACACTATTGAATTGTCTGACGGATTCTCTCTGTCGGATCCTTGCTGTCGAAAAGTACGGTCATGTGTACGTGGCATTAGTGATGCTTTACAACCACTTTAGGAGAAAATAAATCTCTTTGCATTGAAGAATTGTCTGGCGCCCATAAATCTATCTTGCATTACACCTACCATGCCTCCTAACCCACTCTACATAGACGGATGTCAGCTATCCCTAACTCTGGAGGTTCTCAGTAGACCGAAGAGGACCCAGGACTTGGCGACATAAAGAAATAAAAAAATACATTTAAATTGCTGCCGATGGCATATATATAAAAATGTTAAATAAAAACGGCATGGGTGTTTCCCTCCAATCCATGCCAGGCCCTTTGGGTCTGGTTTGGATTTTAAGGGAAACCCCACACCATAATTGAAAAAAAAATGGCATGGGCCCCCCAAAAATTCATACCACACCCTTTCTGGGCATGAAGACCCTCCTGAACCATACCAGGCCACATGCCCCCATGCTGATGACAAACCTGGGCAGTGGTTGTGGGGGTCTGTGGGCAAAGGGCTTATCGAAATCTAGAAGCCCCCTTTAACAAGGAGGCACTCAGATCCTCCCTATGTGAATGACCTGCCATATCACTGCCAGGCTTAAGAAGAACCACCACCACTGGCTCTCTCATAGAAAGTGGGAGAGAACCCAACTCTAATGATGGCTGGCCCAAAGAGACTGAACCCCAAACTCCAACATTCTTAGTAAGCACATGTGATGCACTGAGTGAAGAGTGCATCATGTGAGTTTAAGCTCCCAGAAGTGTTGGAGGTGGGCTGAGATAAGTGTTTTTTTTGGGGGGGGCAACTGGTTTATTTCACTTTTTAAAGGCAGCTCTGTTGGGGAAGGGGGTAACAGTGGGCTATCAACAGATATGCAAAGTTGTACAGTAAAAAAAGAAAAGTGTATATACAGTATCTCACAAAAGTGAATACTCCCCTCACATTTGTGCAAATATTTTATTATATCTTTTCATGTGATAACACTGAAGAAATTACACTTTGCTACAATGTAAAGCCGTGAGTGTACAGCTTGTATAACAGTGCAAATTTGATGTCCCCTCAAAATAACTCAGCACACAGCCATTAATGTCTAAACCACTTGCAACAAAAGTGAGTACACCCCTAAGTTAAAATGATCAAATTGGGCCCAATTAGCCATTTTCCCTCCTCGGTGTCATGTGACTCATTAGTGTTACAAGGTCTCAGGTGTGATTTGGGAGCAGGTGTGTTAAATTTGGTGTTATCACTCTCACTCTCTCATACTGGTCACTGGAAGTTTAACATGGCACCTCATGGTAAAGAACTCCCTGAGGATATGAAAAAAGGAATTGTTGCTCTACATAAAGATGGCCTAGGCTATAAGAAGATTGCCAAGACCCTGAAACTGAGCTGCAGCACAGTGGCCAACGCCATACAGCATTTTAACAAGACAGGTTCCACTCAGAACAGGCCTCATCGTGGTCGACCAAAGAAGTAGTGCTGGTTGTCATTGGGAAATAGACGTAAGAGTGCTGCAGAGGTTGAAGCGGTGGGGGGTCAACTTGTCAGTGCTCAGACCATACGGCACACACTGCATTAAATTGGTCTGCATGGCTCTCGTCCCAGAAGGAAGCCTCTTCTAAAGGTGATGCACAAGAAAGCCCGCAAACAGTTTTCTGAAGACAAGCATACTAAGGACATGGATTACTGAAACCATGCACTGTGGTCTGATGAGACCAAGATAAACTTATTTGGTTCAGATGGTGTTAAGCGTATCTTTTAGCAACCAGGTGAGGAGTACAAAAACAAGTGTGTCTTGCCTACAGTCAAGCATGGTGGAGGGAGTGTCATGGTCTGGGGCTGCATGAGTGCTGCCGGCACTGGGAGCTAGAGTTCATTGCGGGAACCATGAATGCCAACATGTACTGTGACATACTGAAGCAGAGCATGATCCCCTTCCTTCGGAGACTGGGCCGCAGGGCAGTATTCCAACATAACGACCCCAAACACAGCTCCACTCCAAGATGATCACTGCCTTGCTAAAGAAGCTGAGCTTAAAGGTGATGGACTGGCTAAGCATGTCTCCAGACCTAAACCCTTTTTAGCATCTGTAGGGCATCCTCAAATGGAAGGTGGAGGAGCGCAAGGTCTCTAACATCAACCAGCTCCATGATATCGTCATTGAGGAGTGGAAGAGGATTCCAGTGGCAATCTGTGAAGCTCTGGTGAACTCTATGCCCAAGAGGGTTAAGGCAGTGCTGGGAAATAATGGTGACCACACAAAATATTTACACTTTAGGTCAATTTGGACATTTTCACTTGGGGGTATACTCACTTTTATTGCCAGCAGTTTAGTCATTAAAGTGGATGTAAACCCTTACAAACCACTTTGACCTACAGGTAAGCCTAGATTAAGGCTTACCTGTAGGTCCAAGAAATATCTCCTAAACCTATACGGTTTAGGATATATTTTCCTGAAGAAAGCCACCGCTGTCTACGGCGCATATGCCTTTGGCGGCGAGATTGACACATCGCTGGCCCCGTCACCTGGTATGGACTTAAAGGGGAAGCCCTACACCAAAAAACGGCGTGGGGGTCCCCCCCCAGGTCCATATCAGACCATTATCCGAGTACGCAGCCCGGCCTCTCAGGAAATGGGGTGGGGACGAGTTAAACAAAGTTATTTGTTTTTTGTTTTTTATTGTAACTGTGTAGCACTTTGAGGTCTTTTGATGGAAAGTGCATTATAAATAAAATGTATTATTATTATTATTATAACATGGGGGGTGCTTTGGGGAAGGGGGGCCGTGAGGCCACCCCACCCCAAAGCACCTTGTCCCCATGTTGATGAAGACAAGGGCCTCTTCCCAACAACCCTGGCCGTTGGTTGTCGGGGTCTGCGGGCGGGGGGGTTTATCAGAATCCGGGAGCCCCCTTTAATAAGGGGGCACCCAGATACCGGCCCCCCATCCTATGTGAATGAGTATATCCATTCACCTGGTGAAAAAAATGTAAATAAAACACAACACAAGGTTTCAAAATCATATATTGCACAGTTCCGGGGGTCTTCTTCCATCTTGGGGGGTCTTCTCGCCAGACTCCTCTGCTATCTTCTGCTCTTTTGCTAGCTCTTTTACTAGCGGAGGACCCGGCTTTCTTCTTCGTTGCCGCCCCCTCTTCGGTTCTTCTTGCCGGGCCTCCGCTTTCTTCCTTTAGCTCTTTTACTAGCGGTGGCCCGGTCTTCTGTCGCCGCCACCTCTTCTTATGACTTTGGGGGTCTTGTCCCCCTCTTCAGTTCTTCTTGCCGGGCCTCCGCTCCTTCTTCCAGCTCTTTTACTAGCGGCGGCCTGGTCTTCTGTCGTTGTCGCCGCTGCCTTCTCTTCTTCTCTTCTTCTTACTTGAGATGTTGACTCGACGCTGTCTCTGGCCGCAATGACGTGTTGCACGGCGACTTATATGGGGACAGTGGGTGGGGTCACCGGGTAATGTCCCCGCCCATTATGATGTCACAGTCCGCCAGATAGTCTGATCGTGTGTACGCACCATTAATCTTTACCAGCAAATGATTTGGAGTAACATTTCATTGTTTGCACTTTGCTGATAAGAATACCGCATGTTACATTACATCGCCTCCTGCAAGTATTGTTATTCATATTCCTGCTTGATATATTCGAATAAAACCTTTTTTTTTTTTAATATTACTGCTCAATGTGTCTGAGTAAAGGGGTGCATTTTAAAACATATTTTAACTTGATTACATCGTTTTTTCAGCTGGAGAACATTTACACTCTCCCTCACCTTACTGCAGCTCCGCTTGGGCTGAGGAACGGAGCCACGGACGTCACTTCCAGCTTTTGTCTGCTTCATGAAACCAGGAAGTAACCTGGGGTTTGAACAACAATGCTCCCGCCCATAGAATCGCAGTGATTTTACGGGTGGAAGCTAGTTGGCGTTCTGCATTGCACCGCAAGGCGGGTTAAATACGTGGCACTTCCCATAGTGCACTGCATCTAGCGCCACAGTTAAATTACTTTTTATTTATTTTTATTTTTTTGTTAAATGTCTTAAAGGGCCATTTTAAAAATTATTATTTTTTTACTTTTTTTCTATGACTACGGGGGGGGGGTTGTGGCGCTCGGGCGCCCCCTATGGACGGGCCGCCGCTGCCATCAATACTGTAAATGGGGGGGGGGGGGGCGCTTCAGAATTCTCTAAATGAATAAGTGTGAATAAGTGTAAACCAGGGCTTATAGCTATTATCATTTTTAAAAACACTCTACTGACTGGAATGGTACTAACTGATTGGCGTAGAACAAATGTGGTACCGATTTACGAAAAGGATCAAGATACTTACCAGGAAACTACAGACCAGACAGCCTAACATCATATTTGAGGGAATGGTAAGGGACTCTATACAATTTTTTTTTGCAATAAGGGTATCATAAGTGACAACCAGCATGGATTTATGAAAGGCTGTTCTTGTCAGACCAACCTGTTATGAGAAATTAAATGAGAAAAAGGATGGTGGAAGTCAAAAAATCGTTTTTCTTTGTTTCTTGTTTAAGTCAAAATTCATTCTGCTAATTTCTTTGGTGAAAATAATCCAAATCAGTGCTTATTATTTAGTCTGAAGAAAAGTTATAGAGTCCACAAACTATGGCTTATATGAGTAAGCTCCCGTTGCCTCTCCGGTGTGGTTCATGGCACAGGTAGTATTTAAAAAAAAAAAACAACTTGGAGGTTCTTATCCTTAAATTGGTACCTAAGTCTTTGAAATATTTTTTTAGGATGCTTCATCTTACTCTAATTTTTTCATTTGAATTAATGTGTACCGTCACAGCTGGGTATTCCCCAGACCCACCCAACAGTCTTTCAACATGACCAACAATGTGTTGAACCCAAGCATCCCATAAAAAGCAAACTGTTGAGTGATTGCAGTCTTTGTGACAGATTACCCTTCTAATAATCGAGTCCCCTACCACCGGTATCTGCTCTCTTTGCCCCTATACTGGCCCCAGCCAGCACCTGATGGGTGAGGTCCAAAATCTTCTACAAGTTGTTAATCCACTGAGGTGTTGCCAGTTGACTCTTTAGATCCAGGATGTGGACTATCAAACAACTTGCTCACATATTGCACAACAGGATTTGGCCTTGAATAGTTGTTCAAGGATTATCACCTTACCAATCCGGGAAGACATAGCTACCACTAGCCTTATGAGGATAGTTTAAAATGTAAACCCTGCTACAATATACAATAATGCTATAGGTTTCAACCCTGTTCTGTTAATCCCTGGGTTGTGCTATATGTTTTAACTATGCTCTTATTGTAGCACTATACGGAGAGAGCCTCACACACCCCTGTGACAACTATCAAACATACTGTACCTGCACAAGGTTATTATAGATTCATTTCAAAGCTTTAGCTTGCTCTGCTACTCTATGCATGTTCCTGCCAGCTATATGTCATATGCAAGGATCTTTAATGTATAACCTGGTGCATCATCTGGGTAATTAACTAAAGCCATGTAAATATATTACTGTGCAAAAGTCGGGGGGGGGACTGAAGATAAGTCCAAATCAAATCAATATTTGGTGTGATCACCCTACGCCTTCAACAGCATCAATTCTTCTAGATACACTTGCACACAGTTTTTGAAGGAACTAGGCAGGTAGGTTGTTGAACTAATCACATATCTTATTTGGATGTAAGCTTCCTCAAATAGTAACATAGTAGCATAATAGGTAAGGTTCAATAAAGACAACAGTCCATCCATTTCAACCTCTGTAGGTGCATGTGTGTCAGTGTCTATAACTATTTCCCATATCCCTGTATGTTGTGTTCTTTAAGATGCACATCAAAGAGTCCAAATTTGAAATATTTGGCTGTAGCAGGAAGCAGTCAGTGTGCAAGTATACCCAGAAGAATTGATGCTACTTTGAAGGCAAAGGGTGGTCACACCAAATAGTGATTTGATTAGAATTCCTCTGCTGTTCATTTACTTTTCATTTTGTTAATTGATAAAAATAAACAATTAAGGCCCATTTTACATGGACGTTTCGTCGGGTCCACCTGTCGGGTTTTAAAGCAGACCCAATGGAGACCTCCATTCTCCTCTATATATAGCGGTGGGTATAAACAGACATTCAATCAGATCAAGTCCACCGAAAAAGGGGATCTGTTTCCCTTCTGTCCAGGGGATCAGATGGCAGTTGGGTGTAAATGGACAGGTGGTCCGTTTACATCCAGCCGCCTATAGAGGAGAGCAGTCTGTGTCCGTGCCCATGCCCGTGCCCGCTCTGCATAAGCGGAGCTGACTCTGTCATATTCCTGCCCAGCAGGGATCACAGTACTATATATAAGGCACCATTTTAATTCCCCTGGGGTGCCACAATCAGTAGACCCAGTTTGCCCTGGATCAGAGATCGATGAGTGGAATGGGAGGGAGGAGGATATGTGTTGATGGGAGACTCTGATGTGATGAGGGACTCTGGCTCTTATTCTGTGATGGGAGGGTGGGGATCTGATTTTATGGGGGACTCTCACTCTGTGATGGGAGGGTGGGGATCTGATGTGATGGGGGACTCTGACTCTTAGCCCCCGTGCACACAGTCAGAGATTCCGACCACAAAATGCGTCAGATTTTTCTGACGGATTTTGTCTGAAATTGGTGTTGCATACAAAGACAAAGTTGTCGGAAAATCCAATAGTTCGTAACGTGATGACGTTCATTCGTTACAACTAGTAGCCAATAGCTTTGGTCTCGTAATTTGATCTGAGCATGCATGGCACTTCGTCCGATCGGAATTCTCTACAAACGATAGGACAAAGCTCGTTCGGATCATGTTGTCAGAAAATTTTACATCCAGCTCTCAAACTTTGTTGGTCGGACATTCCGACGGAAAAAGTCTGATGGAGCCCACACACGGTTGGATTATCCGTCAACACGGTCCGATCGGACATTTTCCATCGGAATGTCCGACCGTGTGTACGGGGGCTTACTCTGTGATGGGAGGGTGGGGATCTGATGTGATGGGGTGGGCTCTGATGCAAATGAGGGCTTCTGATCTGAAGAAGAATTCAAGGTGGTTATGTGCTTCCATTTTAGACTGGGGTGTATTGAGATTTTCAATACTCAAAAGGGGGCCATGGGCAAAAAAAAGGTTGAAAAATGCTGTACTATCAGTGACATTAAAGGTTTAATAAAAAATAAAAAAATGTCATACTTACCTGCTCTGTGCAGTGGTTTTGCACAGAGCATCCCCAATCCTCCTCTTTTCGTGTTTCTTGCCAGTGTTTCTTGCTCCTCCTCTTTAGCTAGTGTCCCTAATAGCAAGCCGCTTGCTCTGAGGGCACAGGTGTGTGCTCGCTCCCGACCCCGGCTCTATTTGTCCATAAGACACACAGAGCCACAGCTCGGCCCTGCTCCCCATTCTCTCCTCATTGGCTCATTGGCTGTGATTGACTGTAGTAGGAGCCAATGCCTCCCACTGCGGTCTCAGCCAATGAGAAATGAGAGACCTGGGAAAAGCTCAGCTCTTGTGCACATTGCTGGATCGTGAGGGAGCTCAGTTGAGAATTAGAACTTTTATTTACTTGGAAAATGCATACATGTTAATTACAGTCGTGTACGCTGCTCTATGCACACTACAAATCCCATGGTCCGTAGTCCATCTCAGGGCCAAGCAAAAGGGTATGCGCCTACAAACAGTTGGACCATGGAGAACAATAGTAGAAACACTCTAACAAAAAGTTGGATCTCAAAAGAAAAAAAAGGAATTTCTGAGACTTGGAGAAGGCTGAGGGCGATAGATCATTTTATTTTTTTTACTTACAGTTTTTAACATTAAAAGTGCAAGTAAAAGAAAATCCCAAATTTTGGGTTGAAATCAGAACAGTAAGCCCCTGTACCCTGTACACACGGTCGGACATTCTGCCAACCAAATCCGTTGGATTTTGTCCGACGGATTGTGTCTGAAACTGTTGCATACACACGGTCGGACCAAGTTGTCGGAAAATCCGATCATTCAGAACGTGATGGCGTTATTTCGTCTCGACGGGACTACGTTCATGCTAGTAGCCAATAGCTTTGGTGTAGGAATTCGATCTGAGCATGCGTGGCACTTTGTCCGATCAAAATTCTCTACACATGATCAGAGTGTGTCCGATCGGCCCAGTTTGTCGGAAAATATTTCCAACATGTTGGAAAATTTGGTCCGAAGGATATTCTGACGGAATCAGTACAATGCATACCACACACAGTCGGATTATCCGACAACACGGTCCGATAGGACACATTCCGACGGATTCTCCGACTGCGTGTACAAGGGCTAATAGAGGGGAAATCTTCCAGTGGTGACACTAGTTCTGGTGACACCCAGGGATTTGTACCCAAATTAAATTTTTATCATTTTTTTCCCACAAATAGAGCTTTCTTTTGGTGGTATTTAATTACAGCTGGGAGTTTTATTTTTTGCTAAACAAACAAAAAAAGATGCAAAATAAAAAAAATAAAAAAAATCATGTTTAATAGTTTGTTATAAAATTTTGCAAACAGGTAATTTTTCTTCTTCATTGAAGTGCGCTGATGAGGCGGCACTGGTGGGCACTGATATGCTGCACTGGTGGGCACTGATAGGCTGCACTGGTGGGCACTGATAGGCTGCACTGGTGGGCATTGATAGGCATAGTTAAGGCAGCACTAATAGGCACAGATAAGGTGGCACCAATAGGCACAGATAAGGCAGTACTGATGGGCACAGATAAGGCGGCACTGATGGCCAAAGATGGGCACAGATAAGGTGGCACGGATGGGTGGCGCGAATGGGTGGCACTAAGGGGCACTGATAGGTACCACTGAGAGATGGGACTGATGGGCACTGAGAGGTGGCACTGATAGGTGGCTCTGATAGGTGGCACTGCTGGGCACTGATGGGCACTGGTAGATGACACTGATGGGCACGGATATGTGGCACTGGGGTGCAGCACCCTTGTTGAGGCAGATTGTGGGCACTGCTGGGTGGCACTGTGGGCACTGATGGGTGGCACTGATGGGGGGCACTTTTTTTATTTCTGATGTGGCACTGGCAGGGGGCAGGTGGGCACTGGTAAGCTGGCCGTGATCGGGACTGATGTCCCGATCACCGCGGCTGGTGATCGGCTCTTTTTTTTTGCCGTTGTATCACATGATCAGCTGTCATTGGCTGACAGCTGATCACGTGGTAAGGGGTCGGGATCGACCCCTTGCTCCGATCCGTGATCAGGCGAGTCTCATAGACTCGCTGATCAGGGGGCGCGCAGGCCGCTCGTGCACAGGACAACGTCAATAGACGTAGTCCCGGCAAAGGAGGTCCGCGCTGTAGCCGTCATTTGGCTATAGCGCGGATCCCTAGTGGTTAAAGTGATTGTAAACCCTCATCTTGTAAAACAACACATCCAGTTTAAAATAGAAATGAAAGGTAAAATATTTGTGTATAGATTTTATTATACAGGATTTATATAGCTCCAACAGTTTGCACAGCACTTTACAACATAATATAAAAAAAAATGCTTTTTTTCTTTTATAAGTGATCACATTCCTTCTGTTCTCAGCTGCATAAGAGCTGGGGGAGGAGAAACAGCAACACACTGGTCTTCCCAGTGAAAGGCTGTGCGGGGGGGGGCGTTTCAGGACAAGTCTGATCATTGGAGGAGAGTAGGTTCCCAGCACAGTTAGAAAATTGACCACAGTGTGTTCTCCTGCTTAGTGCGGTCAGTTTTTAATAAGAAAGCAGAGTGACTCACAGGAACACCAGGGATTTCACACAAAGAAAGCAATAAAAAGAGAAGAGGATACATCTTTATACAAGTACATGGTACAGAAGGCACATATCAGGAATATAAAATGTTGGGTTTACATATTCTTTAACTATAAACTGATAAGCTGTAAAGGTGTTTAACCAGTTCAGCCCAGGAAGGATTTACACCCTTAAAGAGGAGTTTCCCTAAAAAAAAAAAAAAAATTTTTTTTAAATCAGCAGCTACAAATACTGCAGCTGCTAACTTTTAATAATCAGACACTCACCTGTCCCAGGGTCCAGCGATGCGGGGGAACAAAGCTCCACTCGTCCCCCCTCCTCTTGGCGGCGCCAGCATTGCAACTGTGGACACCCGGCTGTGGCTTCACTGCGCATGCGCGAGTGCCGTCGCGTGCTGTGATTGGCCGTGCAGTCATCTGGGACCTGTCACGTGTCGGAGCCCAGGCACTGAAGGAGGCAGACTATGAGGGACCCCCTAGCAACAGGCATTTAGAGGTGAGTTAAAAAAAAAAATTTCCAAATGTTTTTTTTTTTATTATTATTATTTTAGGAATTTTAAGCATTTTTTTTTGTGTGTGGAAAACCACTTTAACCACTTGAGACCCGCGCTGTAGCCGTCATTCGGATCTCCTTTGCCGGGACTACGTCTATTGACGTCGTCACCGTGCACGAGCGGCCTGCGCGCCCCCTGAGGGGCGCGCGCGGTGCGCTCTGTGATCGGCGAGTCTATGAGACTCGCCTGATCATGGATCGGAGCAAGGGGTCGATCCCGACCCCTTACCACGTGATCAGCTGTCAGCCAATGACAGCTGATCATGTGATACAACGGAGCCGGCAATCAGCTATTATTCCTCCTCGCGCTGACAGCGCGAGGAGAAAAAAAAAGAGCCAATCACCGGCGGCCGTGATCGGGACATCAGTCCCGATCACGGCCAGCTTACCAGTGCCCACCTGCCCCCCTCAGGAATAAATAAGTGCCCCCGTAAGTGCCACCCAGCAGTGCCCACAGTGCCACCCAGCAGTGCCCACAGTGCCACACATCAGTGCCCACAGTGCCACCCACAATCTGCCTCAACAACGGTGCTGCACCCCAGTGCCACATATCCGTGCCCATCAGTGCCATCTACCAGTGCCCATCAGTGCCCATCAGTGCCGCCCATCAGTGCCCAGCAGTGCCACCTATCAGAGCCACCTATCAGTGCCACCTATCAGTGCCCATCAGTCCCATCTATCAGTGGTACCTATCAGTGCCCCTTAGTGCCACCCATCCGTGCCATCTTATCTGTGCCCATCTTTGCCCATCAGTGCCGCCTTATCTGTGCCCATCAGTACTGCCTTATCTGTGCCTATCGGTGCCACCTTATCTGTGCCTATTAGTGCCGCCTTAACTATGCTTATCAGTGCCCACCAGTGCAGCCTATCAGTGCCCACCAGTGCAGCCTATCAGTGCGCCTCATCCGCGCACTTCAATGAAGGAGAAAAATGACCTGTTTGCAAAATTTTATAACATATATATTTATTTTGCATCTTTTTTTGTTTGTTTAGCAAAAAATAAAACTCCCAGCTGTAATTAAATACCGCTAAAAGAAAGCTCTATTTGTGGGAAAAAAATGATAAAAATTTAATTTGGGTACAGTGTTGTATGACCGCGTAATTGTCATTCAAAGTGCATCAGCGCTGAAAGCTGAAAATTGGTCTGGGCAGGAGGGGGGTTTAAGTGCCCAGTAAGCAAGTGGTTAATGACCAGAGCATTTTTTACAATTTGGCACTGTGCTAATTTAACTGGTCATGCAATGCCGTAACCAAACAAAATTTGCGTAATTTTTTTTCCCATAAATAGGGCTTTCTTTTGGTGGTTTGATCACCTCTGTGGTTTTTTGGGGGTTTTTTTGCGATATAAACTAAAAAAAGACTGAGAATTTTGAAAAAAAATTATAGTTTCTACTTTTTGTTATAAAAAAATACAATAAACTCAATTTTAGTCATACATTTAGGCCAAAATGCATTCAGCCACATGTCTTGGGTAAAAAAAATAAAAAATAAGCGTATATTTATTGGTTTGCGCAAAAGTTATAGCGTCTACATACTAGGGTACATTTTCTGGAGCTTTTAGGTTATGACTGTCTATCTCATTTCTTGTGGTGCAATAATGGAAGGGCAGTACAACCCCCCCCCCCCCCCCCCCAATGAACCCATTTTGGAAAGTAGACACCCCAAGGGGGCTGAAGTGATTGAAAAATGACAAAAAAATTATAAATTACACTAAGTTGTCCATGAAATTATATATTGCTCACACATGCCATGGGAATATGTGAAATTACACCCAAAAATATATTCTGCTGCTTCTCCTGAGTATGAGGATACCACGTGTGAGACTTTTTTGGGAATCTAACCTCATACAGGACTCAAAAACTAATCACCGCCTTCAGGATTTATAAGGGTGTAAACATTTTATTTCACACCTTATTTCCTATCACAGTTTCCGAGGCAAAAAAATGCCAAGATAGCACAAAATCCCCCCACATGACCCCATTTTGGAAAGTAGACACCCCAAGCTATTTGCTGAGAGGCATGTTGAGTCCATGGAATATTTTATATTTTGCCACAAGTTTCGGGAATATTACAAATTTGTTTGTTTTTTCACAAAGTTATCACTAAATAATATATTGCTCAAACATACTATGGGCATATGTGGAATTACAACCCAAAATACATTCTGCTGCTTCTCTTGAGTATGGAGATACCACATGTGTGAGACTTTTTGGAAGTCTAGCCGTGTACAGGACCCTGAAAACCAATCACCGTCTTCAGGAATTCTAAGGGCGTAAAATGGTGATTTCAATTCCTCGCTACCTATCACAGTTTCGGAGGCCATGAAATGCCCAGATAACACAAACCAAATGACCCCACTTTGGAAAGTAGACACCCCAAGGTAATAATGAAAAATAAAGATCTATATAAAAACCGCGCTATTCAGCACCAGGAGAGGCTTAAACCAAATCAAATAAAAAGCTCTGTATGAATATGACGTACCTGCATGTAAAAACACTACATAGGCTGCTGCCCCCCGGACAGAAGGAAACCCCTTAGTAGGGTTCCTTTTAAAGAGTGAAAATATTAAAATATTAACGGGTTAATTGGCGCTACCTAAAAACAGGTCTCCATTACAAAAGGGTCTTATGGAGAATAAATGAATGGAGAGGCAGGACACGGTCTTACAAAAAGCCCAGTATTCCCTCTCACCTGCTTCTAATGACACTGTATATTGGCAAACCCAGAATCACATAAAAAGCCAGGACACCATAAAAAGCCCTAGCTCCGCCCAGAGAAAGGTTTAAATCAAACAATAAATGTAATAAATCTGTGGGCCACCATAGAAAAAAGGTCCCAAAACATAAATTGCTAATGACGGGGATTACTAATCAAACCCATTATAAATTACGGTAATACTACAAAACAGCAGAAATATCAGGAACTAATGGTGTTAGAACAAGCCAGGATACTTCCTTAAAGAATATATATTCAAACACACATTCTCAAATATGTTAAAAATATAGGCCAAAAAACCACATGTACCAGACTACATGTACAACCTGATGTGATTAAAGATCAAGTCGCCTGAGATGCGACAAAATACATTCAGTGATAGGCCTATTAGCAACAGTAATAAAGAACCCTTTATCAGTGTAAAGTGATAAAGATATATATATATATTTAAAGTCCCGTACACTAGTGAACAACCTGGGGTCACATAAGTGTACCCACCGGTGTGTAATGCCAAAAAATATATATATATATATATATACACACCTCAAACAATATTGATATTAGATCAATCAGAACATCAGAACAATCAATATTGTTTGAGGTGTATATATATATATTTTTTTTTTTTGGCATTACACACCGGTGGGTACACTTATGTGACCCCAGGTTGTTCACTAGTGTACGGGACTTTAAATATATATATATATCTTTATCACTTTACACTGATAAAGGGTTCTTTATTACTGTTGCTAATAGGCCTATCACTGAATGTATTTTGTCGCATCTCAGGCGACTTGATCTTTAATCACATCAGGTTGTACATGTAGTCTGGTACATGTGGTTTTTTGGCCTATATTTTTAACATATTTGAGAATGTGTGTTTGAATATATATTCTTTAAGGAAGTATCCTGGCTTGTTCTAACACCATTAGTTCCTGATATTTCTGCTGTTTTGTAGTATTAATTTATAATGGGTTTGATTAGTAATCCCCGTCATTAGCAATTTATGTTTTGGGACCTTTTTTCTATGGTGGCCCACAGATTTATTACATTTATTGTTTGATTTAAACCTTTCTCTGGGCGGAGCTAGGGCTTTTTATGGTGTCCTGGCTTTTTATGTGATTCTGGGTTTGCCAATATACAGTGTCATTAGAAGCAGGTGAGAGGGAATACTGGGCTTTTTGTAAGACCGTGTCCTGCCTCTCCATTCATTTATTCTCCATAAGACCCTTTTGTAATGGAGACCTGTTTTTAGGTAGCGCCAATTAACCCGTTAATATTTTAATATTTAGACACCCCAAGGTATTTGCTGAGAGTATTTAAATTTTTGTGACATTTTCCTTTTCTTTCTTAATTTTCCAAAACAAACCAGAGCTGCAAAATACTCACCATGCCTCTTAGCAAATAGCATGGGGTGTCTACTTTCCAAAATGGGGTCATTTGGGGGGATTTTGTGCTATTTTGACATTTCATGGTCTCCGAAACTGTGATAGGTAGTGAGGAAGTCAAATCACCATTTTACACCCTTAGACACCCTGAAGGCGGTGATTGGTTTTTGGGGTCCTGTACGTTGGTAGGCTCCCAAAAAGCTTATAGCTTGGGGTGTCTACTTTCCAAAATGGGGTCATTTGGGGGGGGGGGGGGCGGCAGTTTGTGCTATCTTGGCATTTCATGGCCTCCGAAACTGTGATAGGTATTGAGGAGTAAAAATCACAGTTTTAGGCCCTTAGAAAGCCTGAATGTGGTGATTGGTTTTCAGGGTCCTGTACGCGGCTAGGCTCCCAAAAAGTCCCACACATGCAGGGGCAGACTGACAACTCATGGGGCCCCCGGCAATAGGAGATTATAGGGCCCCCAGGCAGAGATTATGGGGCCACACAGTATACAAAAACACACACGCAGTATACAGTCACACAGTATATACATACATGTACACACAGTATACACAGACATGTTTCTATTGGCTGAGAAGGTACTGGAGAGGTGGGGCAGCTATAATCTCTGGGTTTTTAAACCAAAAGGATGACGGTAAGGGACATTTCAGAGACAGATGTAAAAAAAAACACAGATTTTTACATACTATCCCTGGTTTTACTGAGGCTGGCAACCCTGATGGGGCCCCCTAGTGGCCTGGGGCCCTCAGGGAGTGCCCGAGTGGCTGAATGGTCAGTCCGCCCCTGCACACATGTGATATCTCCATATTCAGGAGAAGCAGCAGAATGTATTTTGGGGTGTAATTCCACATATACCCATGTCATATGGGAGCAATATATCATTTACCGTGTTTCCACGAAAATAAGCTCAGGTCTTATATTAATTTTGGCAACAAAAGATACAGTAGAGCTTATTTTCAGGGTAGGTCTTACCATGTAATGTGCTGTCTTCTCTCCCCCTCTCTCTCCCTGCCTGACAGGACTCCACAATGTGAACTGAGTTAAAATGCTTGTAAAATCCTATAATCCACTCTATTACAGTAGTATAGTTATAGTGCTTCTGTGACCCGCCAGATCTCTTCTCCGCAATTATATTACAGAAACACACACATTTTACATTATATACTACTGTAATAGAGTGGATTATAGGATTTTAAAAGAATTTTAAACTAGGGTTTATTTTCGGGGGCAGGTCTTATTTTCGGGGAAACATGGTAGTAACAACTTTGTGTAAAAAAAATGATAATTTTCCCGAAACTTGTGGCAAAATATAAAATAATCCAATAATCCATGGACTCAACATGCCTATCAGCAAATAGCTTTGGGTGTCTACTTTCCAAAAAGGGGTAATTTGGGGGGGGGGGTTGAACTGTACTGGCATTTTATGCACAACATTAGAAGCTTATGTCACACTCTTCTAACCACTTGAAGACAAAGCTCTTCCTGACACTTTTTGTTTACATAAAAAACATTTTTTTTTTGCTAGAAAATTACTTTGAGCCTCCAAACATTATATATATATTTTTTAAAGAAAAGGCCCTACAGATTAAAATGGTGGGTGTTGCAATTTTTGGAGCAACAGTTTGGGCGACCACATTGCTGGATCCTGAGTAAGGTGAGTGTGTGGTGTGTGTTTATCAACCTCCCTGGCGGTATGATTATGTCCACTTTTTACATCTCAAAGCAGTACATTGTTTTGCATAGAAACTTCATTGCTTCAGCCAATCAGGGATTTCAATGAACTGTGCGGCGGCGCAGTACATTGTGGTCGTTTGGCGGCCCAAACAAATGGTAGAACAACCCGATAATTCAGTTGTTCGGCAAACGACCGAACAGCCAAAGATCAGCCCGAACTCATGCCCGGGCCGAACTGTTCGCCCATCCCTATTAACCTCCCTGGCAGTATGATTATATCTGATTTTTGATGGTCTTAGCAGTACAATGTTTTGCATGGAAATTTGGCCTTTTATATTGTATGCCTGTAATTCTTAGGAATAACTCACTTAAATCTGTCCAAACAAGATCCAAGATCCCTGGTAAGTTTGAAACACAAAATAATAAATTATAATATAATAAATAGCTATAAATAATTATCAAAAATAATAATATAATTATAATAAAATGTATTCAATAATGTAATCAAATCAAAAACACTGGAATTTGCAGAGTCATCGCTGTCGTCACTTTCAGTGTCTGATGACGAATTTCCCCATGAATCACTATCGCTCAGTTCTGCAAGTGATTCTTATTTATTATTGCTGTAGTCTAGCTGGTCTAAAACTGCTTTTGACGTAAAGGGACACTTTTTGGTTGCCATGGACATTCTCACGTTTTCAGGCAGAAAGAACAATATATATAATATAAAACTGCAGGCAAGGCACTGGACAAAGCATTAGGGACAAAAGGGAGGTGAAATAATTTGATACAGTAATGTAATCTGTAAGATCACAGTATACTGTATGTGTTTTGTTTTTTGCACCTTTTGAATTTGCCTCCGGGCTCCGCCCCCACGCGTCGCGACACTCGCACAGCACACAGTACATCGGGTGGAGGACACAGCCCATAGACACAGCAGGGAGACATTACAGGATCCTGGGGACAAGGTAAGTAACTTTGCCTGGATCCTGCGATGCGATCCCGAGTGTGGCTCGTTGCTATTGGTAGTGAAAATTCACCCCCAGCCACACTCAGGAATACTGCCAGGAAGGTTAAATGTCAGCAGCTACACTTTTTATAGCTGCTGACTTTAGGGCTTTCACACTGAGGCGCTTTGCAGGCGATATAGCAGGCGATATAATGCTAGCCATTGGCTCCCGCGGCTGTCAATCAAATCCAGTGATTCAGGGGGCAGAGCTGAGTCCTGCTATCTCTGTCAATGTATGCAGCAGTGGGACTTGGGAGGGAGCCCGCACCGGTCCCCCTCATGGAAAGCAGCTTTCCGTGGGGCCATGTGATGTGAGGAGGAGTCAGCGCTGGCAGGGAACCCCAGAACAGGGCCGTAGATATTTTTTTTTCCTGGGGGGTTCTGGTCTTTCAAACTTAAAGGCATCATTTACACTTGAATGTTGTGGGAGGTACGGTAAAAACATGTGACAGAGTGGGGCCATGAGACTTTGCAATTCAGCGCAGCAAAAATTATCCCCATTCAACTGAATAGAACGCAATGCACGCATTTGTGGTGCGAATGTACTCATTAGTACAGCGAGCACCTCCTGAACTAAAAAAAAACGAATGCCGCGTACACACGACCAGACTTTTCAACATCAAAAGTCAGACGGAATGATTCCGGCAGACCATTCGATAGTGTGTGGGCTGCAGCGGACTTTTGATTTACAAAAGTCTGACAGACTTTAGAAATGGAACATGTTTCAAATTTTTCCGACAGAACTCCGCCGGACCCAGTTCCTACTGAGAAATCCGCTTGTGTGTGTGCTAGTCCAACGGACAAAAACCGATGCGAGGGCAGCTATTGGCTACTGGCTATGAACTTCCTTATTCTAGTCCAGTCGTACGTCATCACGTTGGAATCCGTCGGACTTTGGTGTGATTGTGTGTGGCCAAGTCCGTTCATTCGGAAAGTCTGTCAGAACTCTGTCAGAACTCTGTCAGAACTCCGTCGAAAGTCTGTCGGACCTAAGTCCGGTCGTGTGTACGTGGCATTACAGTGAGGCTAGCAACCCTAATGGGGCCCCCTAGTGGCACGGGGCCCTCGGGCAGTGCCCGAGTGGCCCAATGGTCAGTCCGCCCCTGTCTACATTACTCCCGACATCAATTGAGCCTGAGTGACACACCAACAAACCGTGGGTCACAGTGGTTACCTGTTGTTAGGGACAAATTTCTGACCCTGGATGCAAAGAGATTTTATCCAAGGACAAAAATGTATCCTTACCTGCAGGTAGCCACTGGATGTGCAGATACAGGTGGATACATGTTTACAGCAGCAGACAGCTTTGGCTCTTTTCAGCCCACCACTCAGGTGTACAGGCTGAGCAGAGATTTGAACATCTGAGATCCCGGGTGCAGGTATTGGCAGTACACTTGCTGCACCATGGTCATGTAGGATATATGAATGAGACCCAAGACTGGATTTTAGCTAACCTCACTGTGCAAGTTGAGCAGGTGCAAGGAGCAACATATTGAGGTAGGCAGTAACTTCAGTGATTTATTTAAACCTTAAAAAAACTGTGTCCTAAGAAATTTTATGAAATGTTTTAAGAGATGAAAAAAAAAAATATATATCGTGCACTTCCTACCACAGGATGGTGCCCTTTACACCTGGTCAATATGGTTAGCTTATATGCAGTCTTAAACTGTAGCAAACCCAGCTTTTTAACTTGTACCTACAAGTAAGCCTATAATAAAGCTTACCTGTAGGTACAGTGCATGTGGTGGTACAATAGGTATATGTGGTGTTTAGGAGATATTCACATGGAAAGCAGCTGTGATGTCACTGGTGCATGCGCTCTGAACGTGGTTGTAAACCTGGTAAAAAAATAAATAAATAAATAAAACCCTGCAAGACAAAGGCATAATGAGCTAGTATGCATAGATGCCTTAGATCGAAGCCCTCACAGCCATCCTTGTCTCCCCCTCTGGCCGGTGACATCTCTCCCGGGGGTTACGTGTGGCTATCGTGGCTCCGGTGCTGTGATGTCACAATGATAACATCAAACGTGGGAGCCACCGGTAATGGCACACAGCCTGGAGCAACGGCACATACGTGCTGTTGCTTCAGTTTTCCCCAGTGCACATGTGCTGATGACATGAGTATCTTGTAAACCATGCAGGTTTAGGAGATATCCAGGGCTTACCCATAGCATAAAGTTGTTGTAAAGGGTTTACAACCACTTGAAGGGACAGCATACCGCTTGGTTGTACTTCTTCTGGAGGGGAGTGCAGTTCGTTCTGCACGTTTGTGACCCATTTTTAGCCGACAGCCAGCTATAGCCCACTGTCAGCTGGCATCGCTCAGCAGGTCCAGGCTGTGGAAAAATCCTAACTTTGAAGTTAGGATTCACCCAGATGCCTGGGCCAGCAGCTAGCCAGCTGCTCCACAGCCTGCCATTCCAGTGAGCTTGGAGGGAGGGGGCAGAGCCAGGGAATGACAGTCACCACTCTTTGATGACTGAAGGCTGAGAACTGAGTGATCAGCGGTCTTTGATCGCTCTTTTTTTGGGCTTAGAAGCAGCTAGGGACAAATGCAACATTAGATCGATGCTTCGTCCACCTGGGTAAGTGTAATTTAAAAAAAAAAAACATCTCTTTTAAATGAAAAGAACCCTAGGAACCCTCCCTCCCCAAGCAAAAATTCCCAATGAAAAAATTTCTACCTTCCTCAAATATCCCCCCAAAAATTAAACCCCCCCTTGTCTCTAAACTGACCCCCCCCCCAAGCAAAAATATCTCCCACAGTCAATACCCTCTCCCCCAGCAAAGATTCCTAATTATGAAGAAAATCTCCCTTCATCCAATCAAGCTCCCCTCCCAGGAGCAAATCCCTGCCATTAACCACCCCCTCTAAACTTCTCTGCAATAAACACTCCCCTTCTAAAAAAGCAAACCCACCCCCCTTTCCTTAACCCCCATCAAAAGAAACTCCCCCGGGGTGGAATTCTCACTTCCTCCTTCCCAAAACAGAAAATTGGTGCCTCCCCACTTACCATACCTGCATCCCCAGTCTCCCTTCAACTGTGTCATATGATACCTTGAGGGGTGTCTAGGAGTTCCCTCAACTGTGCACTGCCAATTGCCGGCATCTGAGACCTCGCAGTAATTTCATGCTTTTCAGGTGAATGCCTTATTAAACTGAGGGGGTAGGGCACAATAGAAGGGGGCTGCTGCACTCCGAATCTCTGATTGCTTCTACTGTGCTGATGCTGAGGCTAAACAGCAGGGACACTGCCTGTGCATTTTGCCAGGCTGCTCTGGGGGGCGGGGGTTTAAACACCCCTGATGCCCCCCTTATCTACGCCCCTGCCCCAGAAGAAGAGGATTGGGGCTGCTCTGTGCAAAAGCATTGCACAGAGCAGGTAAGTATAAAATATTTATTATTTAATACAAAAAAAAGCTTTACAACCACTTTAAATGCACTAACAAATTAAAATGGAACTTTAAACTTTATAATCAGTTACAGCAAACCTTGTATTTTCCTTTTAGGATAAAGGTTTTCCTTAAATAAATAAAAATTGATCATTGTAAGCACCCCTTCCAGTATTGAATGTTTTGTCTCAACCCTGTACCTGACACATCTGCAAGAGAGCTTGTTCTTTTGAAAAACAACAGACTTACTGGCCAGGTCACCAGATTAAAATAGAAGAAAAAAGAAAAGAAAACGAATGCAGCCACCATATCTAATACCCCGTACACACGAGCGGAATTTCCAACAGAAAAAGTTAGACGGGAGCTTTTAATCATATATTCCGACCGTGTGTATGCTCCATTGGACTTTTTACATCGAAAATTCTGATGGACCTAGGAAGGGAACCAATTCCTATCGGGAAAACCGCTCCTCTGTATGCTGTTCCGACAGACCAAAAACGACACATGTTCTGAAGCAAGTACGAGACGAAAGCTATTGGCTACTGGCTATTAAATGTCCTTTTTCTAGTCCCATCGTACGTGTTGTACGTCACTGCGTTCTTGACGGTCGAAATTTGGTGTGATCGTGTGTACACAAGACAGCTGCAGCGGAATTCCATCAGAATTCCGTCGGAAAAACCTTCAGAGTTTATTTTGACGGGAAAACTGGTCATGTGTACGGGGCATAATAGTTAGTAAGCTGCAACATAGTAAATGTTTGCTTTTGGGTTTAATACCATTTCAAAAACTCTGCATAAATACATTTTGTCACAACATAAAGTAGCCGTTTGGTAAAGTAATAACATTTGGAGGTTATAAAGTGTTTATGTCATTTTTTTTTTTAACAGAAAGTATATATTTCATAAACATTTGCACAAATATCACGCATTATAACAGGACCATGAATACAGTTTTATTCTACAGGTCCTTAGCTTTAAAAAAAAAAAAAAGAAATCCATAGGTTTTGGTATTTTAGTCAATAAAGTAAATTTTACGAAAAAAAAAAAAAAAGAAAATTCACAACGAAACTGTGTTAGCAAAAGGGTTTAAACGCATTTCATTAGTCATCCAAATATAAGTTTGAGAAGATAATATTAAATAAATAAGGATATGTGTAATACTAGATAAATGTTTGAAGCTTTCGGTTTTCTTTCTTGGGGTATAGATCAATGTACAGACATGTCTACACATGGAGAACTTCCATATAGTCAGCAAATGACATGACATACTTACGGAAACTCTCAGCGGCGCGTCCCAGAACTCGATCGTTTCTCCAAGTAAAGTTTTCAGAATTGAAGTCAGCCCCTAAAGCTGGGGGATTTAGTATGTGTGACCCCTGATCATGCCTACAGCAAGTAGCTTGTGACAAGTCCACCTCCTCCTCGCTCACTAACACATATTTAGGCAGCACAGAGCATGTCACTTCCTAGAGGGCTACAGGAAAGTCATGACAAGCACGCCCAGCCACAGCTCTGTACAGAGACTCTTATGAAATGTAGGAAGTGAAGGAGTTTTAGAAGGGAGGAAGTAGAACCTTTGTAAAATGTAGTTGACGCGGGTTTTCAAAGTTAATAACCCTTTCGCTGCCAGAGCCATTTTTTTTTTTAAACATAAACCAATATACTTTTAAATTAGTGAACAAGAAAAAAAACTGTCACAATTGCATGATATATGTGCAACATTTTATGAATTCTTCATTTAAATAAAAAAAAAAATGAAAACTATTTTTAGTGCACACAAACAGCATATAATCTCTGAATATCACAGCAGATATAAAATGGCATATTCTGTGTGCCCGTTAAACTTCGATTGGCGGTTATAAAGGAATGTGATTCGTTGCATGTTAGATCTGATTTTGGCGCATTACATTGCAAATATACTGCCGCAGCGCATATTTGGTGGGATTGGGATATAAGAAAGGTAAACGACACGTTTTACTTAGAAATAGGGATCATTTGAAACAATCAATTATTTTATATAGTATAACAGTGCCATTCTTGCATACAATGCATGTCTATACTGAAAGAATAAGGACTTGTTTACACAAGATGTACTAAGGAAGTGTGTGTTTTAAGGATTTGCCCCCTTAATGACTAGGCCATTTTTTTTTCGATACTGCACTGCGTCACTTTAACTGACAATTGCGCGGTCCTGCAACATTGTATCCAAACAAAATTGATGTCCTTTTTTTTAACCACAAATAGAGCTTTCTTTTGGTGGTATTTGATCACCTTTTGTGCTATAAACAAAAGGCGACAATTTAAAAAAAAAAAAAAAATTTTAAACTTTGCTATAATACATATATATATATATATATATATATATATATATATATATATATAAAAAAAAAAATATATATATATATATATATATATATATATAAACAAACATATTCATCAGTTTGCCGATGTATATAGATTTGTCTTCGTATTTTTGATTAAAAAAAATCGCAATAGGCGTATATTGATTGGTTTGCGCAAAAACTATTGTGTCTACAAGTTGTGTGGTAGATTTAGGGACTTTTTTTTATTGTTTCTACTGGATATGGCGGCGATCTGCGATTTTTAGCAGGACTGCCACATTGCGGCGGATAAATCTGACCCCAAATTACACTTTTTGGGGACCAGTGACATAATCATACATTGATCAGTGCTATAAAAATGCACTGATCAATGTAAAAATTACACTGGCAATCTAGGGGTTAACAGTGTTCCCTAAGACCCCTTTCACATCGAGGGCGTTTTGCAGGCGCTATAGCATTAGAAATAGCGCCTGCAATCCGCCCTCAAACTGCTGCTCCTTTGTCTCCAGTGAGAAAGCCCAAGCGTTGCGCTGACAGGATGTCAGGAAAAGGCCAGCAGCTTCTTTGGACCGGTGAAGGAGTGGTGTGTTTACCGCTCCTCCCCATTGAAATCAATGGGGCAGCGCTGAATTATCACCGGCAAAACGCCACTATTGCGGCGTATTGCGGGCGGTTTTAACCCTTTCTCGGCCGCTAGCGGGACGCTTTTACTATGTGATGCAAATCCGATGGTAAAACGGCACTAAAAATAGCGTCATTTTACCACTGACGCTAGGGGCGCAGCAGTGTGAAAGGGGTCTAATGCCGCGTACACATGATCGGAATTCTCTTCGGAAGAAGTTCTGATAGTTTTCCCGACGGAATTCCGAAGGAATTCCACTCAAGCTGTCTTGCCTACACATGGTCACACCAAATTCCGATAGTTTAGAATGCGGTGACGTACAACACGTACGACAGAACTAGAAAAAGGAAGTTCAATAGCCAGTAACCAATAGCTTCTGTCTCATAGTTGAATCTGAGCATGTGTGATTTTTTGGAGTGTCGGAATTGCATATACACAATCGGAATTACTGATAGAAAGTTTTTCTGTCGGGAAAACTGAGAACATGCTATCAATTTTTGGCAGGCGGAAATTTGGACAGCTAAATTCCGATGGAGCATACACACGGTCGCATTTTCCGATGAAAAGCTCTCGTCCAGGGGCGGAACTACCGCCATAGCGACCCATGCAGGCGCTATGGGGCCCGCAGCCGAGTGGGGCCCGCAAGTGGCATACTAACTGGGGGTGCGGGGTGGTCCGCACTGGGTGGCACACGCTGCGGGGATGTCAGACGGTGTATGAAACAGTGACAACGGGCAGGCTTGGTAGCAGCAGTGGCAATGTGTGCAGGGAGATCCCAGCTCAGGTGGACTGAACCATCAGGCATAAATATAGGGATGTCGGCTGTACTTGACACAATGCTGTGCATTACGTTCTAACAGCCCAGCGAGTACAACTCCCCCCCACCCCCTCCACAGAAATGGAAGAGGCTGCATCGGCTCTGCTCCCTCCCTCCCCTCTGTGTCCATCCAAGCTCCGTGCAGCCCGTGTGCTGTGTCTGAAAGGAATGTGGGGGCGGGAGCGTTTACAAAAGTAGCCGACAGCTACAGAAGCTAGTGTGAACATCCTGGGAACATCCAAGTGAGTTTGCAGCACTATCACTGTGTCCGGACTCTGCCCTCTCTCTCCCAAATCTTTCTCTCCCCCTCTTTCCTCTGCTGTCCTTCAGCAGAATCTTTCATTAACTCTATCCAAAGCATTTTCTTTTAACCAGCCGATACTAATAGATGGCCACATCATGTTCCTGTAGCCATGTTTTTCACTAGTGCAATCACAGACATTGCATGTGATTCGCACCACATTGCTGTGCAAATCACATGCAATGTCTGTGCAATGCAAGTTTAGCCATACAAACTGTATGGCTGAAATCGCATTGCATTCTCTCCAAAATGGTGCAGGACCCTTTTTTGGTCTGCACTGGAATCGGATCGCATGGGTGTTCACACCTATGCGATCCCATGCCTGCACCATTTCACAGTTCGCACTGTGATCTGCAAACTGATCTGGGGATGTGAGTAACTTTACATTGACCCCCGTAGCAGCTTGCAAAGGGCAGTGTGAACCTCCAGAAAGTGACATGCAATGCAGGAGTCCGCACTAGAATCGTGCTGATTCCTGCATTGCATATATGTGAACCAGGACTCAAGTTGATTCACACTGATGCACTGTGGTTCAGTTGCAGTGATGGTGTATACAGATTTTTCCCGGATTTAACTCCATTTCCACTACAGTCCCACAGACTTCTATTAGGTTACACATTTTGACAACATTTTCTGAAAGCGCACCAAATGTCCTCTATACTGCAACTTTGGTGTGCTTTCAGAAAACACAGTAACATTATACAAACTAATAGAAGTCTGTGGGACTGCAGCTAAAAATGGGGATAAAATGCAGAAAAAACTGCGTGTACCCCAGAACTGCGAAAAACTCCAGGACAGCAATGTGAACTCAAAGGCTGCAGGGTGCTGAGTAATATAAAGGGGTCCAGAGATGCTGTGTAATGTAAAGGGGTCCAGAGGTGTAGGGTGCTGTGTAATGTAAAGGGGTCCAGAGGTGCAGGGTGCTGTGTAATTTAAAGGGGTCCAGATGTTCAGGGAGTTGTGTAATGTAAAGGGGTCCAGTGGTGCATGGGGTTGGGTAATGTAAAGGGGCCCAGTGGTGCAGCAGGTTGTGTAATGTAAAGTGGTCCAGTGGTGCAGGGGGTTATTTGATGTAAAGGGGTCCAGAGGTGCAGGGGGGCTGTGTAATGTAAAGGGGTCCAGTTTTGGCGAGGGGGTACAAAGTAGTGACAAAGAGATATTGGGGGATGCAGAGGTATGCGGGGCACAGGGGGTTGTTTTTACATTTTAAAGTGGGGGGGTGCCAGATATAGGATCTGCCCTGGGTGCCAAATGCTCTAGGTACCCCCCCCCCCCCCGGGGCCCGGTGAGGATGAGGAATGTAAGTTTACTGTTAAGCCTCCCAGGCCCTGCGAGTCTGGCCATGTCCTGACACACGCAGCCGCATACAGCAGGAGCAGAGAGCAGAGTGGGCCAGGCAGAACGCTTGAGAGCGCCTGTGAAGGGACATCGCTTTCAGCACATGAGGAGGCTCTGGAGTCTGAACAGGAGGTAGGAAAGGAGTAGGAGACTATCATCTTTTTTTTGTGGGGGGGGAGGGCCCCATACAACATTTTGCTATGGGGCCCTGTGATTTCTAGTTACGCCCCTGCTCTCGTCTGTCTTTTTTTGGCCGGAATTCCGACCGTGTGTACGTGGCTTAAGTGTGTTCTAACTGTGGGGGGATGGGCTGCCTGGGACATGACAGAGATCACTGTTCCCGATCACTGGGAACAGTAGATCTCTGTCATGTCTCCTGTCAGAATGGGAAATCCTCCTTGTTTACAAAGGCAGATCCCCATTCTGCCTCTTCTCACTGCGATCGCGGGTCGCCGGCGGACATCAAATCAGCCCAACCCACAGGCACGCTCGAGCAGCAGGCGGGAGTGTGCGATTCTGCTGGCAATTGCGCCTGCATGAGCCGACGTACATTGATGACGGTTTGTGTAGGAGAGCAGATCTGCTGTAGTACAACTGCAGGAGATCGGCAATAAATAAATAAAATAATTGTTCTTAAAGTATACCTAAAGGCAAAACTTTTTTTTGTTTTGTATGGAGTGGAGAGGGATTAGAACACCTGTAAAATTGTATTGTCTTATGTGCCCACGTTAAAGAGGAAGTAAACCCTTCCAAACAACTTGGACCTACAGGTAAGCCTAGATTAAGGCTTACCTGTAGGTCCAAGCAATATCTCCTAAACCTATATGGTTTAGGAGATATTTGCCCGAAAATGGGCACCGCTGTCTACGGCGCATGCGCCGTAGACAGCGGCGCGCAGGCGCACTAAATGCGGCAAATCCATGAATGGATTTGCCTAATTTGTCGACTCCCGTGCTTTACCTTTGCAGGGGAAAAAAGAGGAAGTAAACCCATCAGGGTTTACTTCCTCTTTAAGGAGATTCGCCCCTTTCTATTTGTCCTGTTTACATCACCATTTCATTACCATTGAAAATGAAAGTAAAAAGAAAATCCCAAATTTGGGGTTGTCCCAAGAAAAGTAATAGAGGGGAAATCTTCCAATGGGAACACTAGTTCTGGTGACCTGTGGGGTCCCCAAGGAATTCCCTTAAATTGCAGGGATTTCCTCTCACTTCCTGTTTGGCTATGGGACAGGAAGTGAAGGAAACTCTCCTCAATGGGACATAGATGGCAAAAATAAAATTGACAGGGGTTATAACCCTTTCTCTATCCAATATGAAAAAAAAAGTACTTCATTGGCTTCCTGCTATAGCCAAAAGATGGCTCTATCTGTCTCCAAAAAAATATGCAAATTTCATTTGGGTACAGTGCTCCATGACCGCGAAATTGTCATTCAAAGTGCGACAGGGCTGAAAGCTGAAAACTGGCCTAGGTAGGAAGGGGGTGCCTGGTATTAAAGTGTTTAAAAGTGCACCACAAACGCACTGAAAACGCATTGCAAACACACATAAATGCACAGTGAACACTGGTATTAAGGAATAAATGAGCCGTAGATCTTACTAATGTTTTATGAATGAGTATTGCTATTTACCTACACATGGGGCTTTAAGGTCTCCTTCAGTTGTGCAGTTAGGGGGCAGTAAAAGCAGGCAGTTGAGTCACGGTTTTACCGATCATCTACCTGAACAAGAAAATGCAGCTTCTCAGGGCTGTAGACATACCACAGCTGCAATGCTTTGCTTTGTGGCCACAGAAAAATTAAATGGCTTCGCACATTTACCTGAGATACCACTGCTGAACTCGACCTGTTCAAGTGAGTGAGGCCACACCACAACTGACTTGCAACCGCTTGAAATATACACAGTTCCAACATGGTGGGTCAGCATTTTCAGGATTAAGACAGAAGGTGAGGAGGCAACATATTACCTTCCCTCACCGTCTGTCAAATACCTCTGAAAGGCGGTCATGTTGAGGGGCAGCAAGGGTTGTTGCACATATGAGCGAGCCATTATAAGTATTTTATTTGCCTAGCATTATTTTTCAGGGATTTTCTTTGCCTGGGGAGCTTGCCATACACATGAATGGCTGCTTGCAGATGTGCTCTTGTATATGCTGATGCTGCTTTGCATCGGTGCTTACGCATTCAGAAAATACATTGGACACGCATGCAGGAGTAAATGCCAATGCAGAGAAGCACTTGTGCTTACAAGAACACGGTCGTGTACACTTTATACTATTCACTTGTATGGCAGGCTGTATGCGACACATGCAGTTCTCTGGGTGCAAGAGAGTGTCGGTAAATTACTCAAATGCCCTGTACACGCGGTCGGAAATTTGCGACGGAAAAGGTCCGATTGGATTATATTGTCAGAAAATCTGATCGTGTGTGGGCTCTATTGGACTTTTTCCGTCGGAAATTCTGACGGAAAAAATTTGAGAGCAGTATCTAAAATTTTCTGACAAAAAATAAGATCGTACTTTTTCTGATTGTTTGTAGAGAATTCCGACAAAGTGCCACGCATGCTCAGATCAAATTACGAGACCAGAGCTATTGGCTACTAGCCTCTACGTAGTCCCGTCGTATGCAACGAACATCACCACGTTCCGAACGATCGGATTTTCCGACAACTTTGTCCGACCATGTGTATGCAACACAAGTTTCGAACAAAATCTGGCGGAAAAAATCCGGCAGATTTTGTGGTCGGAATGTCCGGCCGTGTGTACAGGGCAATACTCATTAGACATATATTTACATATATTTACATTTTTTTGTTAATTTTATTTTAAATACATTAGATACTGTGTAAGGAAGTGTTCTTTTGTACACTGGTTGTGAGGTTGTTTACATGCATTCCTGGTAACTACCATAGAGTTCTTACAAACAGGTTCTTCCTGTTAAGAGGTTGTTTCCTGTCCCTGCTTAAAGTAATACTAAAGGATTGTTTTTATTTTTTTTTAAATAACAAACATGTCATACTTACCTCCACCGTGCAGCATGTTTTGCAGACAGAGTGGCCCCAAACATCCATTTTTTGGAGTCCCTCTGCGGCTCTTGCTGCTCCTCCCCACATTAGATAACCCCCTTGGAGAAGGGGGTTACCTTGCGGGCACGTTCCCGAGTCCAGCATTCGGCGTCCATAGAGGCTGAATGCAGTACTTGGGCCCCCCCCCCGGTGCCCATGTCACCGGATTTGATTGACATCAGTGAGAGCCAATGGCTGCGCTGCTATCAATCTATCCAATTTAGAGCCTGGAACCCATTGTGAGAGGGAAGCGAGGACGCGCTGACGGCAATTCAGGGCTCAGGTAAGTAAAATGGGGGGCGAGGGGACCAGTGACTGCAAGTGACTGCAAGGTGTTTTTTCACTTTAATGCATAGGATGCATTAAAGTGAAAAAACACAAGCCTTTACAACACCTTTAAGGGTCAGGTAACTCCTCAAGGCTATATATACACAATGCCTTGCAAAAGTATTCACCCCCCTTGGCTTTTTACCTATTTTGTTACATTACATTATAATCTGAATTATATGCAATGGCTTAAAACACAATAGTCTAAGTTAGTAAAGTAAAATTTGAAAAATATATACATACAACTATTTTTCAGAAATAAAAAAATTATAATTGGCATGTGCGTATGTATTCACACCCTTTGTTATGAAGCCCATAAAAAGCTCTGGTGCAAACAATTACCTTCAGAAGTCACATACATAGTGAAATGATGTCCACCTGTGTACAATCAAAGTGTCACATGATCTGTCATTACATATACACACCTTTTTGAAAGGCCCCAGAGGCTGCAACACCTAAGCAAGAGCCACCACTAACCAAACACTGCCATGCAGACCAAGAAACTCTCCAAACAAGTAAGGCACAATGTTGTTGAGAAGTACAAGTCAGGGTTACCGTATATACTCGAGTATAAGCCGAGATTTTCAGCCTCTTTTTTGAGGCTGAAAGTGCCCCCCTCGGCTTATACTCGAGTCATCGCCGTCTGACTGCTCGATCAGCGTATCGAGCAGACAGACGGCGGACATACTACAATTTGAAAGCCGCGCCTCCTTCTCCGCCTCCGCCTGTGATAGGCGGAACACTGAATTTCCCAGCAGCCTGTGTTCCGCCTATCACGGACATCGTCTCATCCTCGTCCGTAGTACGAGGATGAGACGATATCGGTGATAGGCGGAACACAGGCTGCTGGGAAATTAGGTGTTCCGCCTATCACAGGCGGAGGCGGAGGCGGGGCTTTTGAATTTTAGAATGGCCGCCGAGGCGATCCTGGCAAGGCACGGGACGGAGGCAAGGCAAGGCACGGCACGGGACGGGACGGGACGGAGGCAAGGCACGACACGACACGGGACGGAGGCAAGGCACGGCACGGGACGGAGGCAAGGAGGCAAGGCACGGGACGGAGGCAAGGAGGCAAGGCACGGGACGGAGGCTCGGGACACAGGTAGGCTGGACACACACACACACACACACACACACACACACACACACACACACACACACACAGGGATGGATGGATGGAGACACACACACACAGGGATGGATGGATGGATGGAGACACACACACACAGGGATGGATGGATGGATGGAGACACACACACACACAGGGATGGATGGATGGAGACACACACACACAGGGATGGATGGATGGATGGATGGACACACACACACACACACAGGGATGGATGGATGGATGGACACACACACACAGGGATGGATGGATGGATGGACACACACACACACAGGGATGGATGGATGGATGGACACACACACACACAGGGATGGATGGATGGATGGACACACACACACACAGGGATGGACGGACACACAGGGACGGACACACACACAGGGATGGACAGGCATGTCTCACCCTCGGCTTATACACGAGTCAATAAGTTTGCCAGTTTTTTTGGGGGTAAATTGGGGGCCTCGGCTTATATTCGGGTCGGCCTATACTCGAGTATATACGGTAGTTTATAAAAAAATATCCAAATATTTGATGATCCCTGGGAGCACCATTAAATTTATCATAACCAAGTGGAAAGAACATGGCACAACAGCAAACCTGCCAAGAGAAATCAAATTAATCAGAGAGGCCTCACAGAGACCTAAGGTAACCCTGGAGGAGCTGCAGAGTTCAACAGCAGAGACTGGAGTATCTGTACATAGGATGACAATAAGCGGACCGCTCCATAGAGTTGGGCTTTATGGCAGAGTGGCCAGAAAAAAGCCATTACTTTCAGCAAAAAACAAAATGGCACGTTTTGAGTTTGCGAAAATGCATATGGGAGACTACCAAAATGTATGGAGGAAGGTGCTCTGGTCTGATGAGACTAAAATTGTACTTTCTGGCCATCAAATAAAATGCTACATCTGGCGCAAACCCAACACATCACATCACCCAAAGAACATGTTTTTCAGCAGTAAATACAGGGATATTCTTGAGCAAAACCTGTTCCACTCTGTGTGTGATTTGAGGTTAGGACGGAAGTTCACCTTCCAGCAGGACAATTACCCCAAACACACTGCTTAGGGCCGGTTCACACTGCGGGCGATGCGAGGCGACACGACTTGCCTCGCCGCGATCTGACAAGTCGCCCCCGTTCTGTACAATGGAACCGTTCTGAGAGGAGCGACTCGAGTCGCTCCGACTCAGAAAAAAGGTTCCTGTACTACTTTTGGGCGACCTCGGGGCGACTTGCATTGACTTCTATACAGAAGTCATTTGCAAGTCGCCGCTGAGGTCGTGGCAGGTCGCGGCGAGGCAAGTCGGTGTCGCCTCGCATCGCCCGCAGTGTGAACCGGCCCTAAAGCAACACTTGAGTGGTTTAAGGGGAAACATGTAAATGTGTTGGAATGGCCTAGTCAAATCCCAGACCTCAATCCAATAGAAAATCTGTGGTCATACTTAAAGATTGCCGTTCGCAAGCGCAAACCATCCAACTTGAAGGAGCTGGAGCAGTCTTGCAAGGAGGAATGGGCAAAAGTCCCAGTGGTAAGATGTTTCATGCTAATAGAAACTTATCCAATGTGACTTGCAGCTGTGATAGTTGCAAAAGGTGTCTCAACAAAGTATTGACTTTAGGGAGATTAATAGTTGTGCACATTGACTTTTTCTGTTAGTTTGTCCTATTTGTTGTTTGCTTTACAATGAAAACATTTTTTAAAAATCTTCAAAGTTGTGGGTATGCTCTGTAAATTAAATGATGCAAATCCTCAAACAATCCATGTTAATTCCAGGTTGTGAGGCAACAAAACACGAAAAATGCCAAGGGGGGTGAATACTTTTGCAAGGCACTGTATGGATGTCTTTCAGGAAGTGAATGGGAGTGTGGCCAGCAACATTCTGTGGAAGCCAGAGGTGCAGCAGGCAGATTTTGTGCTGTATCGATCCATTCAGACTGAAATGGGACAATAGACAAGTGTTACGCCACTGTGTAGCTCACTGTTTGTTATATTACCGTCACTCCTGTGTGGGAATCAGAGATATCTGTTAGGCTCCTTTAATTCACTGAAATGTTCTATTTGCTTACTGTAGTATACTTGGGCTATTCTCAAGTGTATGAGAGTAAAGCTCATTGTATTAGAACTCTATCAAGTGACTGGTTTGTGTTGAAGTGTATATCTGCCACTTCATTATTTAAAGCAACAGTGTCCCTTTTTGGTCTGGAGGGGGTTTCTAGCTAGTGGAATGGTAAACAGCTCAGGGTAGCGATGGAATAAGCTTCCAACGGTTATTTAGACAGGTAGAGGCCTGGTAGCATTGATAGCCTATACTCAGATTAGGGACCAAGAGATACCTTGCAAGTGGCGCGTTCCAGACTTCTTTGCCATCGGTGTATTCGACTGTACAAGCGTCCCCAGAAAGCCAGTGGTCCACAGATGCGTCAGCGTTGGTCCTCTCAAGCCAGATTGTGTTACGCTGTGCAAGTCAGCTCATCAGCGGCCCCTGCAACTGAACTGTGCCACAGTGCCTAATTGGTGTTGGTGTTAAAGGCCTTTAATATCCAGATACGGTATCTTACAGAAGTGAGTACACCCCTCACATTTTTGTAAGTATTTTATTATATCTTTTCATGTGACAACACTGAAGAAATTACACTTTGCTACAATGTAAAGTAATGTGTGTACAGCTTGTATACCAGTGTAAATTTGCATTCCCCTTAAAAAACCTCAACACACAGAAATTATGGTCTAAACTGCTGGCAACAAAAGTGAGTACACCCCTAAGTGAAAATGTCCAAATTGGGCCCAATTACCCATTTTCCCTCCCCAGTGTCATGTGACTCGTTAGTGTTAAAAGGTCTCAGGTGTGAATGGGGAGCAGGTGTGTTAAATTTTGTGTTATCACTCTCACTCTCCCATACTGGTCACTGGAAGTTCAACATGGCATAATGAAATAATTGTTGCTCTACATAAAGATGGCCTGGGCTATAAGAAGATTGGCAAGACCCTGAAAATGAGCTGCAGCATGGTGGCCAAGACCATACAGCGGTTTAACAGGACGGGTTCCATTCAGAACAGGCCTCGCCATGGTCAAGAAGTTGAGTGCACATGCTCAGCGTCATATCCAGAGGTTGTCTTTGAGAAATAGACGTATGATTGTTGCCAGCATTACTGCAGAGGTTGAAGGGGTGAGGGGATTAGCCTGCCAATGCTCAGACCATACACCACACACTGCATCAAATTGGTCTGAGTGGCTGACATCCCAGAAGGAAGCCTCTTATAAAGATGATGCAGAAGAAAGCCCGCAAACAGTTTGCTTAAGACAAGCAGACTAAGGACATGGATTACTGGTACCTTATTAAGCTTATTTTGTTCAGATGGTGTCAAGCATGTGTGGCGGCAACCAGGTGAGGAGCACAAAGACAAATGTGTCTTGCCTACAGTGAAGCATGATGTTGGGAGTGTCATTGGCTGGGGCTGCATGAGTGCCGCGAGTACTGGGGAGCTACAGTTCATTGAGGGAACCATGAATGCCGACATGTACTGTGACATACTGAAGCAGAGCATGAATCCCTCCCTTCGGAGACTGGGCCACAGGACAGTATTCCAACATGATAACGACCGCAAACACACCTCCAAGACGACCACTGCCTTGCTAAAGAAGGTGTGGGTAAAGGTGATGGACTGGCCAAGCATGTCTCCAGACCAAAACCCTTTTGAGCATCCTCAAATGGAAGGTAGAGGAGCGCAAGGTCTCTAACATCCAGCAGATCCGTGATGTCATCATGGAAGAGTGGAAGGGGACTCCAGTGGCAACCTGTGAAGCTCTGGTGAACTCTATGCCCAAGAGGGTTAAGGCAGTGCTGGGAAATAATGGTGGCCACACAAAATATTGACACATTGGGCCCAATTTGGACATTTTTTGGACATTTTCACTTAGGGATGCACTCACTTTTCTTGTCAGTGGTTTAGACATTAATGGCTGTGTATTGAGTTATTTTGAGGGGGCAGTAAATTTACACTGTTATACAAGCCCCCCCCCCCCCATAACAGGGCTACAACTGTTTAATGGAGTCTTATAAGCCCTCTATGTGAGAGTATACCAATAGTGACAGGTTCCCTTTATGTAAACACTGACTTTCCCTGCTGCCTCCCCTGCAGTTTGGGGACAGTTAGTCTGCTTCTTTTCTGGAGCTGACCCCTGCCTGATCAATACAACACAGATTGGAGAACAGTGAGCTAAGCAAGCTCTTAAAGTGGTAGTAAACCGCAGATTTAACAGCGGAAAAATTCCCTGCAAGGCAATGGCATAATGTGCTAGTATTCATCACATACTAGCACATTATAAAATGCTTACCTTAGAACGAAGCCCTCCAGTCATGCACTGACGGGGCTTCCATTTCTCCCGGTCTTCCTTCCGGGTTCACTGGCTCCAGTCCCGTGAATGGCTGAGCCGCAATGACGTAATTCATGCACAATTGTGTCATACTTGGTAGACAGTTTATATGGCATAGATCTCTGAAGGGATGGCATGGGTACACTGTTCCTTCAGAGTGCATGTGCCAGTGATATCACTGGCTGCATGCATTGTGAATATCTCCAAAACACTGCAAGTTTACGAGCTGGTCACAGAACCAACAGGTAAGTCTTATTATAGGCTTACCTGTTGGTACAAGTTCCAAAGCCGAATTTACTACAGCTTCAAGATCATGCCTGCTATTACGGCTGTTTATGGGCTCTTACTGCCCCACTGTGTTAGTTACAACAAACCACAAGGTGACAGATCAGCTTTTAGCTATCAGAAAATAAATAAATGTTTGTGTGCAATGTCACATCATATAATCATTTTACTTTAGCTGAACACACACCTAGACTTTCATGAGCTACTGGGTGCCTTCAGTTTGGCTGCATTTTCACAAAATATATTCCTCAGTTATCACAAAGGATATAACCCACTTTGGGGTTGATTTAATAAAACTAATAAAACTAAAGAGTGCAAAATCTGGTGCAGCTCTGCAGAGAAACCAATCAGCTTGCAGGTTTTATCGTCAAAGCTTAATTGAACAAGCTGAAGTTAGAAGCTGATTCGCTACCAAGCATGGCTGCACCAGATTTTGCACTCTCCAGTTTTAGTAAATCTGCCCCACTGTGAGCACCAAATGGCATTGCAAACCCAGATCTTGCTATATAAAGGTAGCAGCCACATCATTACTGTGCTTTTATATCCTGTGCAGAGTACAGAGCTGTAGAAGTGGCCAACGGGTCCAGCCGCTTACATTCTACCTGTAGAAAGCTACAGCGTGAAGCAGATTTAAGCCAAGTCACCATTCACATGTAGAGAGAGAGTAGTACCAACTGCTCTTTACTTCAGGAAGCTTCTGTACAGAGGCAATATTTAAAGTGGTTGTAAACCCTTACAAACCACTTTGACCTACAGGTAAGCCTAGATTAAGGCTTACCTGTAGGTCCATGAAATATCTCCTAAACCTATACGGTTTAGGAGATATTTGCCCGAAGACAGGCACCGCTGTCTACGGCGCATGCGCCGTAGACAGCGGCGCGCAGGCGCACTGAGCGCGGCATTTCCAACAATGGAGCTGCCGCGCGTGTCGGCTCCCGTGCGCATGCGTGGGAGTGACGTCATCGCGGCTCCGCCCGAATGACAGCGGCGGAGCTGCGAGACCCCACCGAAAAGATGGATGCGCCGGACTACAGGGGACAGCGGTGACATCGCTGGCTCCTGTGTCAGGTAAGTGACACATAATGGGCTACTATGCGATGCATAGTAGTCCATGATGCTTTGCCTTTGCAGGGAATGAAAGAGGAAGTAAACCCATCAGGGTTTACTTCCTCTTTAATACTGTATTACTGCACATATCTTTAGGAATGTTGTCACAGGATTTCCAGGATCTATGCATGATGCACACATATTACGCCAATCTCTAATCTATGAGAATTTCGTAGCTCAAAATAAATATGCAGGTTGGCTGATAGGTAAGACACCTACATGTTTAATCCTTCCTTTTTAAGCTTGTTTTTTAAACGTTGTGCGATGTTACCGCATACTCAAATGCGGTACTATATCGCTTGAATTGTGCCAATTATTACAGTATTTACCTACCTAATATCAGTGGCAGTGCATCCTTTAAGGGCGCACAGGCGCCGCCCCCCTTGTGTAGAATGGATGCATTGCATGAATCTATACATGGCCGCCGCTGCAACACCCCTATTCAGGCATCCGGCCCTTTTTTGGACACCGTGCACCTGAATTCCAGCGGCGGGGCAGTTTTTTAAGCACCTGATTAGAGCCATAGGCTCTAATAGGCTTCAAAAAGGTGGACTGCGAGTACAGAGTATTGTGCTTGCAGTCCACCCAGGTATGTTAGCAAAGCAAATTAATATTTGCTTTTCTAACACTGAACCGCCTCTCAGCCAATCAGGAGGCACGGATCTAACACCCCTCACCTGACTGGCTGAAGGCACAGGCATCCTAATTGGACGCCTAAGGGAACAGAAGAAGACACACACGGGAGGACAGAGAACCATGGAGGACACAGGAGCTCACCGCCATCACCGGCTGCCTGACCAGCCACCAGGATGAGGTAAGTGTCTGCCGGTCAGACAGGAGCGGAGGGGGTCACAGAGGCTGCATATGATGGGCACAGAGGCTGCATATGATGGGCACAGTGGCTGCAATTGATGGCACAGTGGCTGCAATTGATGGCACAGTGAGGTTGAAATTGATAGCACAGTGAGGTTGCAATTGATGGGGTTTCTTTTTGTATTTTTCCAAATTTTTCAGTTTGTTTGAGCATCAAAAAATTTTGAGCAACAGCTGCCACTGCCTAATATTATATGTGACTTTTGATCACATGATTGCACTTCTGTTCTGCTGTTTGACATGTACAGTTTGTAGATTAACCACTAGAGGGAGCTCTGTACTGCGGTCACTTCCTAAAATAGAATTAAAGATGTTGGTTAGGCAGCAAATGGGTTGTTTTAATTGAACCTGATTTAATAAAAGACCCATTTCCTGGGTGGCAAAGGGTGTTTATGCCACAAATAGGGACAAGAGAATTTTGATATTGCAGACAAGGGCCCCCTTTGGCTTCAGCCATAGATGGGATTTTGTTTTACATGTTGTCAGAAAAGTACTTACCGAGGCCGAAATGCCGAGAGCAGTTCACCCTTGCGACTAAGCGCAGTTTGCACCCTGGAGGTGATACAGGGAGTGAAAGGCACAAAGAGGCACAGGCTACCCAGTTGTCAGGAGAAGCCTTGCGTGAAGGTTCTTGTGGTGCTGAGCACCTGTGCAGAGACTGGCAGATTGGATAAACTGCTGACAGGAAGTCCAGAACCAGGCTGAGGGTCAAACAGTTGAAGATCTGTGAAGTCAAGCACAGGCTGAGGTATGGTGTCTGGTAGGCATGAGGGATGGTAGGGATGAGCCGAACGGCCGTTTTTTCGGGAGCACTGATTTTAATGATGCTTAAAGTGAAAAAAAAGTGAAATATTCCTTTAAATATTGTGCCTGGGGGGGGGGGGGGGGGTGTCTATGGTATGTCTGTGAAGTGGCACATGTTTCCCATGTTTAGAACAGTCCCTGCACAAAATGACATTTAACCACTTGCCGACCGCCTAACGCCGATGTACGTCGGCAGAATGGCACGGGCAGGCATAAGCACGTACATGTACGTGATTTGCCTCCCGCGGGTCGGGGGCCCGATCGGGCCCCCGCCCGGTGCCTGCGGCGGTCGGTTTTCGTTCGGGAGCGATCCCGGACGAGGGGACGGCCATTCATTCATGGCCACCCCCTCGCGATCGCTCCCGACGAATAGAAATCCCCGGTGACATCACTTCCTCTCCTGTAATGTAAACACAGGAGAGGAAGTGATGTATTCTCTCCTCCGTGTCGGTATTTTTCGTTCCGACACGGAGGAGAGCGGATCAGTGAGTTGCACCAACACATCCCACACACAGTAGAACATGCCAGGCACACTCACACCCCCCCTTTACCCCCCGATCACCCCCCCAATTACCCCTGCCCCCCAGTCACAGTGACACCAATGTCATTTTTTTTTTTTTTTTTTTTTTTTTGCATTGGTGTCATTTGTGACTGTAATAACTGTTAGGGCAGTTAGAGTTAGCCCCCTTTAGTTCTAATGTACCCCCCTAACCCCCCCAATAAAGGTTTAACCCCGTGATCACCCCCCGTCGCCAGTGTCACTAAGGCTGGGTTCACATTGCAGCGGTTTATGAGAACGAATGTGATTCGCACCGCACTGCAGTGCAAATCACATCCGATCTCTGTGCGATTCGAGTTCAGCCATTCGCCGCACCCGCCGCACCCGCCACACCCGCCGCACCCGCCGCAAATTCGCACGGGACCCTTTTTTTGGCCCGCAGCAGAATCGGATCGCATGGGTGTTCACACCATGCGATCCGAGTTTGCAGATCGCACTGCGATATGCGAACTGATCTGGGGGTGTCAGTAACATTTCACTGACACTCCCAGCAGTTCGCATAGGGCAGTGTGAACTGCCGCCGGGAGGCATGCGATGCGGGAACCCGCCGCGGATTCGCGGCGTTTCCGCATCGCTCCAGTGTGAACCCAGCCTAATAAGCGATCATTTTTCTGATCGCCGTATTAGTGTCCCAGGTGACGCTAGTTAGGCAGGTAGGTATTTAGGTTCGCCGCAGCTTTTTATAGCGCCAGGGACCCCCATATACTACCGCATAAAGCCCCCTGATTGCCCCCTAGTTAACCCTTTCACCAGTGATCACCATATAACTGTTACAGGTGACGCTGGTTGGTTAGTTATTTTTTTATAGTTTCAGGGCACCCGCCATTTATTACCTAATAAAGGTTTAACCCCCTGATCACCCGGCGGGTGTCATTTGTGACTAATAACTGTTAGGGCAGTTAGGGTTAGCCCCCTTTAGTTCTAAGGTACCCCCCTAACCCCCCCAATAAAGGTTTAACCCCGTGATCACCCCCCGTCGCCAGTGTCACTAAGGCTGGGTTCAGATTGCAGCGGTTTGAGAACGGATGTGATTCGCACTGCAGTGCAAATCACATCCGATCTCTGTGCGATTCGAGTTCAGCCATTCGCCGCACCCGCCACACCCGCCGCACCCGCCGCAAATTCGCACGGGACCCTTTTTTTGGCCCGCAGCAGAATCGGATCGCATGGGTGTTCACACCATGCGATCCGAGTTTGCAGATCGCACTGCGATATGCGAACTGATCTGGGGGTGTCAGTAACATTTCACTGACACTCCCAGCAGTTCGCATAGGGCAGTGTGAACTGCCGCCGGGAGGCATGCGATGCGGGAACCCGCCGCGCATTCGTGGCGTTCCCGCATCGCTCCAGTGTGAACCCAGCCTAATAAGCGATCGTTTTTCTGATCGCTGTATTAGTGTCACAGGTGACGCTAGTTAGGCAAGTAGGTATTTAGGTTCGCCGCAGCTTTTTATAGCGCCAGGGACCCCCATATACTACCGCATAAAGCCCCCTGATTGCCCCCTAGTTAACCCTTTCACCAGTGATCACCATATAACTGTTACAGGTGACGCTGGTTGGTTAGTTATTTTTTTATAGTTTCAGGGCACCCGCCATTTATTACCTAGTCTCACTAGTGTACCCCTAAATTTAGGGGTGTCTACTTTCCAAAATGGGGTCATTTGGGGGGGGTTTGTGCCATCTTGGCATTTTATGGCCTTCAAAACTGTAACGCCCTTAGAAAGCCTGAAGGCGGTGCTTGGTTTTCGGGGCCCCGTACGCGGCTAGGCTCCCAAAAAGTCCCACATATGTGGTATCCCCGTACTCAGGAGAAGCAGCAGAATTTATTTTGGGGTGTCATTTCACATATGCCCATGGCATGCGTGAGCAATATATCATTTAGTGACAACTTTGTGAAAAAAAAAAAAAAAAAAAAAAAGTTTGTAATTTTCCCGCAACTTGTGGCAAAATATAAAATATTCCATGGACTCAACATGCCTCTCAGCAAATAGCTTGGGGTGTCTACTTTCTAAAATGGGGTCATTTGTGGGGGTTTTGTGCCATCTTGGCATTTTATGGCCTTCAAAACTGTAATAGGTAGTGAGGAGTGAAGTCAAATATTTACGCCCTTAGAAAGCCTGAAGGCGGTGCTTGGTTTTCGGGGCCCCGTACGCGGCTAGGCTCCCAAAAAGTCCCACATATGTGGTATCCCCGTACTCAGGAGAAGCAGCAGAATTTATTTTGGGGTGTCATTTCACATATGCCCATGGCATGTGTGAGCAATATATCATTTAGTGACAACTTTGTGGAAAAAAAAAAAAAAAAAAAAAAGTTTGTAATTTTCCCGCAACTTGTGGCAAAATATAAAATATTCCATGAACTCAACATGCCTCTCAGCAAATAGCTTGGGGTGTCTACTTTCTAAAATGGGGTCATTTGTGGGGGTTTTGTGCCATCTTGGCATTTTATGGCCTTCAAAACTGTAATAGGTAGTGAGAAGTGAACTCAAAAATTTACGCCCTTAGAAAGCCTGAAGGCGGTGCTTGGTTTTCGGGGCCCCGTACGCGGCTAGGCTCCCAAAAAGTCCCACATATGTGGTATCCCCGTACTCAGGAGAAGCAGCAGAATTTATTTTGGGGTGTCATTTCACATACGCCCATAGCATGTGTGAGCAATATATCATTTAGTGACAACTTTGTGTAAAAAAAAAAAAAAAATTTTTTTTTTGTCATTATTCAATCGCTTGAGGCAAAAAAATAAAATATTCAATGGGCTCAACATGCCTCTTATCAATTTCCTTAGGGGGTCTACTTTCCAAAATGGGGTCATTTGGGGGGGTTTTGTACTGCCCTGCCATTTTAGCACCTCAAGAAATGAGATAGGCAGTCGTAAACTAAAAGCTGCGTAAATTCCAGAAAACGTACCTTAGTTTGTAGATGTGACAACTTTTGCGCAAACCAATAAATATACAATTATTGACTTTTTTTTTACCAAAGACATGTGGCTGAATACATTTTGGCCTAAATGTATGACTAAAATTGAGTTTATTGGATTTTTCTAATAACAAAAAGTAGAAAATATCATTTTTTTTCAAAATTTGCGGTCTTTTTACGTTTATATCGCAAAAAATAAAAATCGCAGAGGCAATCAAATACCATCAAAAGAAAGCTCTATTTGTGGGAAGAAAAGGACGCAAATTTTGTTTGGGTACAACATTGCATGACCGCGCAATTACCAGTTAAAGCAGCGCAGTGCCAAAGTGTAAAAAGACCTCTGGTCATTTACCAGCAAAATGGTCCGGTCTGAAAGTGGTTAATGGAAAAAAAGGCATTTAAAACTGCTTGCGGTTTTAATATAATGTCTGGTTTCGGCAATATGGATGAACATCAGTGAGAAAAATGGCACGTGTAGCCCCCCTGCCCATTACCAGCCCCTTTGGGTCTTGTACAGATATTAAGGGGAACCCCGTACCCAAATTAAAAAAAAGGAAAGGCATGGGACCCCCAGGCCCTATATACTCAGAACAGCAGTATACAGGCGGTGCAAACAAGACAGGGACTGTGTAGGTTTGTTGTGTTAAGTAGAATCTGTTTGTAATTTTGAACTGGTACATTTTTAAAGTGTAGCTCCAGTCAAAAAATCAATTTTAAGCTTTTTGGAAAACATAGGGAAAGGTTATCACCCCTGTATAATTATTTTGGCCGTCCATCTTTTTTCATCCCACTTCCTGTTGTCTCCTTCCATTTGCAAGTAGGAGACGTTTGTAAGTTGGATGTTTGAAAGTAGGGGCCTGCCCTATATGCTCTGCAGAAATTTGGCCCTAAGGTGTTGGTGTTGCCACAAGTTAACACTGTAAGCCCTCAAAGTGACTCTTGGTGGGCGCCCTGCCGTGAACTATTATATCAAGAATTGTAATTACATGCCATTGTTGAACAGTGGTAGAAAAATTGGGCCTTTGGTGGTTGTGGTGGTGGTGGTGCTGGTGCCACAACACTGTAAGTTCTCACAGTTACTCTCGGTGGGCGCTGGAATGGGCCCTGCTGTGAAATATTATATCAAGAATTGTAATTACATGCACCTGTTAAACAGGGGCTGAAAAATTGGGCCTTAGGCACTAGTGATGGACGAACTTCCGACGGGACGTTTCGCGAACGCGGACCGCGAACGCGGCCGATAGTTCGCTAACCGGAACGTTCGCGGCGGGCCCCATTGACTTCAATGGGAGGCGAACTTTGCAAACCTATAGGTCAAATTTGCAGCCACAAAATAATTAATAGCTGTGCAAACATAGTCCCACCACATGGCCAATGACATAACACATGTATGAGGTGAATCTGGGATCGACAACTACAAGCATTCTTTTTTTATATGGGAAATTGTTGTGACAATTCAGGACTGTGGAGCGCATGAAGGCAATGGAGGAGAGGGAAGGTCAGGGACCAGGGTAGGCAAAGAAGAGGGTGCAGGAGATGATCACCAGCAGAGTGACATACAGCAATGACACCTGCACCATGATAGAGTCATCTGACACCAGCACCGTGATAGAGAGCACTGACATCAGCAGCGTGACATACAGCAATGACACCTGCACCGTGATAGAGTCATCTGACACCAGCACCGTGATAGAGAGCACTGACATCAGCAGCGTGACATAAAGCACTAACACCAGCATCGTGATATACAGCACTGACAGCAGCACCGTGATAGAGAGCACTGACATCAGCAGCATGACATAAAGCACTAACACCAGCACCGTGATATACAGCACTGACAGCAGCACCGTGATAGAGAGCACTGACATCAGCAGCGTGACATACAGCAATGACACCTGCACCGTGATAGAGTGATCTGACACCAGCACCGTGATACAGAGCACTGACATCAGCAGCGTGACATAAAGCACTAACACCAGCACCGTGATATACAGCACTGACAGCAGCACCGTGATAGAGAGTACTGACATCAGCACCGTGATATACAGCACTGACACCTGCACCGTAAGCAGCCCCAGGAGGAAGTCAGCATAGCACAGGGATGGTGGGAGCCCCTCATAATGAGCATAGCACAGGGATGGTGGGAGCCCCTCATAATGAGCATAGCACAGGGATGGTGGGAGCCCCTCATAATATGCACAGCAGTGGTACAGCCCCAGGAGGAAGTCAGCACAGCACAGGGATGGTGGGAGCCCCTCATAATAAGCAGCCCCAGGAGGATGTCAGCATAGCACAGGGATGGTGGGAGCCCCTCATAATAAGCAGCCCCAGGAGGATGTTAGCATAGCACAGGGATGGTGGGAGCCCCTCATAATAAGCAGCCCCAGGAGGAAGTCAGCACAGCACAGGGATGGTGGGAGCCCCTCATAATAAGCAGCCCCAGGAGGATGTTAGCATAGCACAGGGATGGTGGGAGCCCCTCATAATAAGCAGCCCCAGGAGGAAGTCAGCACAGCAAAGGGATGGTGGGAGCCCCTCATAATAAGCAGCCCCAGGAGGAAGTCAGCACAGCACAGGGATGGTGGGAGCCCCTCATAATAAGCATAGCACAGGGATGGTGGGAGCCCCTCATAATAAGTTGCCCCAGGAGGAAGTCAGCACAGCACAGAGATGGTGGGAGCCCCTCATAATAAGCAGCCCCAGGAGGAAGTCAGCACAGCACAGGGATGGTGGGAGCCCCTCATAATAAGCATAGCACAGGGATGGTGGGAGCCCCTCATAATGAGCATAGCACAGGGATGGTGGGAGCCCCTCATAATATGCACAGCAGTGGTACAGCCCCAGGAGGAAGTCAGCACAGCACATGGATGGTGGGAGCCCCTCATAATAAGCAGCCCCTCATAATAAGCAGCCCCAGGAGGATGTCAGCATAGCACAGGGATGGTGGGAGCCTCTCATAATAAGCAGCCCCAGGAGGATGTTAGCATAGCACAGGGATGGTGGGAGCCCCTCATAATAAGCAGCCCCAGGAGGAAGTCAGCACAGCACAGGGATGATGGGAGCCCCTCATAATAAGCAGCCCCAGGAGGATGTTAGCATAGCACAGGGATGGTGGGAGCCCCTCATAATAAGCAGCCCCAGGAGGAAGTCAGCACAGCACAGGGATGGTGGGAGCCCCTCATAATAAGCAGCCACAGGAGGAAGTCAGCACAGCACAGGGATGGTGGGAGCCCCTCATAATAAGCATAGCACAGGGATGGTGGGAGCCCCTCATAATAAGTTGCCCCAGGAGGAAGTCAGCACAGCACAGAGATGGTGGGAGCCCCTCATAATAAGCAGCCCCAGGAGGAAGTCAGCACAGCACAGGGATGGTGGGAGCCCCTCATAATAAGCATAGCACAGGGATGGTGGGAGCCCCTCATAATAAGCAGCCCCAGGAGGAAGTCAGCACAGCACAGGGATGGTGGGAGCCCCTCATAATAAGCATAGCACAGGGATGGTGGGAGCCCCTCATAATAAGCAGCCCCAGGAGGAAGTCAGCACAGCACAGGGATGGTGGGAGCCCCTCATAATAAGCAGCCCCAGGAGGAAGTCAGCACAGCACAGGGATGGTGGGAGCCCCTCATAATAAGCATAGCACAGGGATGGTGGGAGCCCCTCATAATGAGCATAGCACAGGGATGGTGGGAGCCCCTCATAATATGCACAGCAGTGGTACAGCCCCAGGAGGAAGTCAGCACAGCACATGGATGGTGGGAGCCCCTCATAATAAGCAGCCCCAGGAGGATGTCAGCATAGCACAGGGATGGTGGGAGCCCCTCATAATAAGCAGCCCCAGGAGGATGTTAGCATAGCACAGGGATGGTGGGAGCCCCTCATAATAAGCAGCCCCAGGAGGAAGTCAGCACAGCACAGGGATGATGGGAGCCCCTCATAATAAGCAGCCCCAGGAGGATGTTAGCATAGCACAGGGATGGTGGGAGCCCCTCATAATAAGCAGCCCCAGGAGGAAGTCAGCACAGCACAGGGATGGTGGGAGCCCCTCATAATAAGCAGCCACAGGAGGAAGTCAGCACAGCACAGGGATGGTGGGAGCCCCTCATAATAAGCATAGCACAGGGATGGTGGGAGCCCCTCATAATAAGTTGCCCCAGGAGGAAGTCAGCACAGCACAGAGATGGTGGGAGCCCCTCATAATAAGCAGCCCCAGGAGGAAGTCAGCACAGCACAGGGATGGTGGGAGCCCCTCATAATAAGCATAGCACAGGGATGGTGGGAGCCCCTCATAATAAGCAGCCCCAGGAGGAAGTCAGCACAGCACAGGGATGGTGAGAGCCCCTCATAATAAGCATAGCACAGGGATGGTGGGAGCCCCTCATAATAAGCAGCCCCAGCAGAAAGTCAGCACAGCACAGGGATGGTGGGAGCCCCTCATAATAAGCAGCCCCAGGAGGAAGTCAGCACAGCACAGGGATGGTGGGAGCCCCTCATAATAAGCAGCCCCAGTAGAAATATGGCACCGCTCATCCTCTTCAAACAGGAGGGTACGGGCATATAGTATGGTGTGCTTTTTTTGGACAAGGAAGTGAGCCAAATGAAGAAAGAAGGTCTGTGTGCTCGATTAAAAAAATTGTTTATAGACATATACATGGTCTACTGGTCACATGTGTTGAATTCCTCCGAGATCCATACCTCATTCATTTTTAGAAATGTGAGGTAGTTAACACTGTCGTGAGCTAGGCGAGTACGCTTATCGGTCACGATCCCCCCTGCTGCGTTGAACGTCCTTTCGGACAGGACACTGCACGAGGGGCAAGCCAACAGTTCAATTGCAAATTGGGCAAGCTCTGGCCAGAGGTCAAGCCTACCTACCCAGTAGTCCAGGAGTTCATCACTCCTCAGAGCGTCCACATCGGCCGTTAACCCGATGTAGTCGGACACCTGACGGTCTAGGCGTTCCCTGATGCTGGATCCGGATGACACCTGTCGATGGGTCGGCTGAAAGAATGACCTCATATCCGAAGTCACCAACACATCTTCAAACCGGCCTCTTCTTGCAGGCGCTGTTGGATTGGTACCCGCAACTCCTTCTCTGGGAGTGGGAATTGCTCCTCTGCCAGCGCACGCAAAAGCAGAATGCAGCATTTCTCGAAGCAAGGCCTGGAAGTGCTGCATTCTGACAGCCCTCTGTGACGGCAGTAGCATTTCCGCCATTTTGTGTTTGTACCGGGGGTCTAAGTACGTTGCCACCCAGTACTGGTCCTTGACCCTTATGCTTTTTATACGGGGGTCCCTATTAAAACACTGGAGCATGAAGGCCCCCATTTTCTCTAAACTGGAAGCGGTGTGGTGGCCTGGCTCCTGCTCATCATCCAGGATAATGTCGTCCTCTTCATTCTCCTCTCCCCATCCACGCACAACAACAGGGGTCCCAGAAAGGTTTAAAGCATGCTCTTCTTGCTCCTCCTCATCCTCCTCTGACTCCTCTTCAGACTCCTGTTGTTAACTTGTCTCAGATAGAGTAGCCCCCCCGGGAATTCATCCAGCATTGCGACTTCCTCATCTTCCCGCTCCTGCTCCTCCACAGCTTGATCAATGACACAACGCAATGCACGCTCCATAAAGAAGGCATAAGGTACCATGTCACTGATGGCGCCATGGCTGCGACTGACCAGTTTGGTGATCTCCTCAAATGGCCGCAGAAGTCTGCATGCGTCGTGCATGAGCAGCCACTGGCGCGGTGAAAAAAAACCCAGCTCCCCAGAACCTGTTCTGCCGCAGAGTTCATACAGGTAGACGTTAACTGCACGTTTCTGCTGGAGCAGCCTATCAAGCATATATACTAGGTTGAGTTCCATCGCGTCGGGCAATTGCAAATAAGACGTCTGACCAGCAGATTGTGTCGCCGCTGAATGTCAGCAAGGCGAGCCATGGCCGTGTAAGATCTTCTGAAATGGGCCGAGATTTTCCTTGCCTGCCGCAAGATGTCCTGGACCCCAGGGTATTTCACAACGAATGGCTGCACGACCAAGTTTAAGACGTGTGCCATGCATGGCACGTGCGTGATTTTGCCCTGTTTCAATGCGCTAAGCAGATTGGCACTGTTGTCACACACCACTTTACCAACTGTCAAATTGAGCGGTGTTAGCCACTGATCTGCCTGTGCACGCAAAGCTGAAAGGAGTTCAGGGCCAGTGTGGCTCTTGGCTTCCAGGCACAACAGACGCAGCACGGCATGGCAACGTCTCACCTGGCATGTCGAATAGGTTCTGGGGAGCTTGAGCGGCGCAGCGGAAGAGACGCTAGCAGCGGAAAAGGAGGAGTCAGCCAAGGAGGAGAGGGAGGAGGAGGAGAAGAAGAGCCAGGCCTGCATGCAATCCGTGGCGGTAAAACCAAATCTACACGGGTGCCACGGGTTACATGCTTGACGGCCGTCAGAAGGTTCACCCAGTGGGCAGTAAAAGTGATATACCTTCCCTGCCCGTGTTTGCTAGACCACGTGTCTGTGGTCAGATGTATCTTGGCACCGACACTGTGTGCCAGAGATACATTCACTTGCTGCTGAACATATAGCTCTGGGATGCCCTTCTGTGAGAAATACTTCCTTCCTGGGACCTTCCATTGTGGTGTTCCAATGGCCACAAATTTACGAAAGGCCTCCGAGTCCACCAGTTTATATGGCAGTAGTTGGCGGGCTATCAGTGCTGACAAGCCAGCTGTCAACTGTTGGGCAAGAGGGTTATTCGGCGTCATCATTTTTTTTACGCTCGAACATTAGGCCCACAGAAGCCTGCCTTTTTGCAGAAAAATTGAGCTTGGCGTGATGGAAGGTGGAGTGGAGGACAATTGTGAGGAGAGAGGAGAAAGAGAAGTAGAAGACGAGGCTGGACGGTGAGAGCCTGGAGTGTGGCTTTGTGTGTTCCGTTGCTCCCACTGGGCTCGGTGATGGCTGCTCATGTGCCTTCTTAAGGCGGTCGTCCCTAGGTGAGTGTTGGGCTTACCGTGACTAATGCGTTGACTGCAAAGATTGCAGATGGCAACGCTATTGTCAGCAGCGGACACGTTAAAAAAAGCCCACACTGCGGAGCCATGTGTCGGCATCCTGAGATCGCCAGATGTGACCGTACATGGTTGATGCCTTGCTCCTGATACATTAGCAGTCTGCTTTGTCCCTCCTGTGCAATGTAAGTTATTCCTGCTTCTTCTCCCTCTGAATTCCCCTCCTCTTCCTCTCTTGTGGGCACCCACGTGACATCACTAGACACGTCATCATCGACGTCACCTTCCCCACCGCTATAAGTAGAGATCTCGCAGTAGGCAGCAACACCGGGGACCAACCTCCTCCTTGGGCTGATCTGAGTACTGTCGTCAGACTGCTGAGTAGCGGTTGTTGCTACCTCCTCTTCCTGATCCAATACCAAGAGTGGCTGTGCATCAGATATGTCTTGATATGGATCAGAAAATAATTCCTGTGACTCAAGCGGAAGGTATGTGGTGGTGGTGGTGTTGGTGGTAGTGTCTTTGGGGGTGCACATAGCAGAGAGTGAAGAAGAGGGTGCAGATCGAGAGGATGAGGAGGGTGCAGAAGAGTAAGGCTGAGTGAGCCACTCAACCAAGTCTGGTGCGTCCTTTAAAGTAATTGAACGAACCTTCTGCAACTTCCCACTTTGGCTCAAGCCTGTTGTTCCTGGCATACCCCTACCACCCCTGCGGAAGGGCCTGCCTCTTCCTCTGCCTGTCATTTTTTAAATGACCATGTGACAAAACTCTCAGTCCCTATACTGATGAAGGACTGCTGCAGTATAGGGCAGCGGTCAGCAGTAGTGCACCTCAACCCTATGTATTGTGGACCTATACCAGTCCTTATAGAATAGCAGACTGTACCTCACTCAACCCTATGTACTGTAGTACCCTATACCTTACCAGTCCTTATAAGGACCTTTGTGGAACAAGTAGGTTGTGACTGATTAGCAGACTGTACATCAGTTCCTATACTGATAAAGGACTGCTGCAGTATAGGGCAGCGGTCAGCAGTAGTCCACCTCAACCCTATGTATTGTGGACCTATACCAGTCCTTATAGAATAGCAGACTGTACCTCACTCAACCCTATGTACTGTAGTACCCTATACCTTACCAGTCCTTATAAGGACCTTTGTGGAACAAGTAGGTTGTGACTGATTAGCAGACTGTACATCAGTTCCTATACTGATAAAGGACTGCTGCAGTATAGGGCAGCGGTCAGCAGTAGTGCACCTCAACCCTATGTATTGAGGACCTATACCAGTCCTTATAGAATAGCAGACTGTACCTCACTCAACCCTATGTACTGTAGTACCCTATACCTTACCAGTCCTTATAAGGACCTTTGTGGAACAAGTAGGTTGTGAATGATTAGCAGACTGTACGTCAGTCCCTATACTGATAAAGGACTGCTGCAGTATAGGGCAGCGGTCAGCAGTAGTGCACCTCAACCCTATGTATTGTGGACATATACCAGTCCTTATAGAATAGCAGACTGTACTTCACTCAACCCTATGTACTGTAGTACCCTAGACCTTACCAGTCCTTATAAGGACCTTTGTGGAACAAGTAGGTTGTGAATGAATAGCAGACTGTACGTCAGTCCCTATACTGATAAAGGACTGCTGCAGTATAGGGCAGCGGTCAGCAGTAGTGCACCTCAACCCTATGTATTGTGGACCTATACCAGTCCTTATAGAATAGCAGACTGTACCTCACTCAACCCTATGTACTGTAGTACCCTATACCTTACCAGTCCTTATAAGGACCTTTGTGGAACAAGTAGGTTGTGACTGATCAGCAGACTGTACATCAGTTCCTATACTGATAAAGGACTGCTGCAGTATAGGGCAGCGGTCAGCAGTAGTGCACCTCAACCCTATGTATTGTGGACCTATACCAGTCCTTATAGAATAGCAGACTGTACCTCACTCAACCCTATGTACTGTAGTACCCTATACCTTACCAGTCCTTATAAGGACCTTTGTGGAACAAGTAGGTTGTGAATGATTAGCAGACTGTACGTCAGTCCCTATACTGATAAAGGACTGCTGCAGTATAGGGCAGCGGTCAGCAGTAGTGCACCTCAACCCTATGTATTGTGGACCTATACCAGTCCTTATAGAATAGCAGACTGTACCTCACTCAACCCTATGTACTGTAGTACCCTAGACCTTACCAGTCCTTATAAGGACCTTTGTGGAACAAGTAGGTTGTGAATGAATAGCAGACTGTACGTCAGTCCCTATACTGATAAAGGACTGCTGCAGTATAGGGCAGCGGTCAGCCCTACCCTATGTATTGTGCACCTCAACCCTATGTATTGTGGACCTATAACAGTCCTTATAGAATAGCAGACTGTACCTCACTCAACCCTATGTACTGTAGCACCCTAGACCTTACCAGTCCTTATAAGGACCTTTGTGGAACAAGTAGGTTGTGACTGATTAGCAGACTGCAGCAGAAGGGCAGCAGTCAAGTATAATATTCTTTCTATATTTGGAAGAAAGAATATTATACGTGTACAAGCCTATTACCACACCACTGATACCAGTCCTGAAAAGAACCTTTGTGGACCTAATATAGTAACAGCTACTGATTAAACTGACCCTCACTGCCTCACACACTGCTTCCTGCCTGTCCCTATATAAACTGACAAAACAGAGGCTGCTGGAACAATAACTGGTTACTGGAATAGCACTTTTGTGGACCTGATAGTAACAGCTACTAATTAAACTGACCCTCACTGCCTCACACACTGCTTCCTGCCTGTCCCTATATAAACTGACAAAACAGAGGCTGCTGGAACAATAACTGGTTACTGGAATAGCACTTTTGTGGACCTGATAGTAACAGCTAATAATTAAACTGACTCTCCCTGCAGCACACACCGTCCTGTCCCTTTCTCTAAACTGACAAAAGACACTCAGGCTGCTGCAACAATCAGTAGCACAGCAAACCTATATACACCTAACACCTATACCAGTCCTGAAAATAACTTTTGTGTACCAAATAGCTAGCGATTTGGGTCACTGCAATCTCTCCCTGCTCCACACAGCAACCTCTCCCTATAGTGACAGAAGAAAGAATGTAAAATGGCCGCTGGATCGGGTGTATTTATAAGTTAGGGGGAATGTCCAAGTGTCCATGTGCTGTAATGTCTCAATTGGCTGTCCTGTACCCTATGATGGATGTATCATCATAGGTCAAAGTTCTTTTTCACAGAAAACACAGAAGTCCGCCGGGCGAACGGCGGCAATAGTCCGCCGATCGGGCGAATCGCGAACAGCCGAAATTCGCCGCAAAACGACCGCCGGGCGAACCGTTCGACCATCACTATTAGGCACTAATGACACAACACTGCAACACATCACAGAAACTCTGGTTGGAGAGCAGGAATGAGCCCTGCTGCAAAGTATTGCATCAAAAATTGTAATTACATGCCCCTGTTAAACAGGGGAGGAAAAATTGGGCCTTAGGCACTGGTGCCACGACACTGCAACCCCTCACAGATACTCCAGTTGGAGCGCAGGAATGAGCCCTGTTGCAAAATATTGCATCAAAAAGTTGTAATTACATGCCCCTGTTAAACAGGGGCTGAAAAATTGGGCCTTAGGCACTGGTGCCACAATCAACAAAAAATAAAGCTGCGCTAAAACTTATAAAGTGCCAAAATTATATTGTGACATATTAAATTCTAATATCAAATACTAAACAGTGTATATAACCATAAAAATGTGCAAAAAAATACTCAAAAATTAAAACACATAAAAAGTCCAAAGAGGAAGAGAAACGCAAATTCAGTCCATTGAAGTGACTCTTTACAACACCCTTCAGATGTATAGCAGGTGCGCCCAGAGAGAGAGGTTCATCCACCACCAAATGCAGTAAGGCTTACCAGCTGACAAGATCTCTTTTTAGGGAGATCATACAAGCTTGAAAACAAAACGATCGCTCCTGGTCTCTCCAATAGGTTCTGCTGGCGTCTCCAACTCCTATATCTCCTTCCTAGAGCGTCTTTATTGTTCTGGACCTTCCGATCCCAGGAGAGGCTTGAACCTGGGTGGGTAGGTTCGGTAGAGGGGTGTAGTCTAATCCACGAGCATGGTGGCCTGGAGTCCGACCAAAAAAAAGGAACGTTCCTTTTTTTTGGTCGGACTCCAGGCCACCATGCTCGTGGATTAGACTACACCCCCCTACCGAACCTACCCACCCAGGTTCAAGCCTCTCCTGGGATCGGAAGGTCCAGAACAAAACATTTAGTAATTTTTTGGACAGCGCTGTTTTCCAAAGATTTTTTTTAGGCTACACTCCATTGGTAATATCGATCATTTGGCGTGCAGTACTGAGATCCACCAGCAGGTGTCTCCTGGCAGTTTGGAGCTGTCAGAAGAGCTTTTCCCTGCTTGAATTATGTCATCTTTGGGCCACAGTACTGGCGTCCACCAGCGGAGGGATCCTGGCAGTGTGGAGCAGGTATTACCTTCTGCAATCAGGCGTCACATGACTGATAGCAGCCATTGAATAAATACCCGGCAAGTGCCCACACACCTTGCCCTGGTATTGTCCTTGTGCCCTGACCTGCAGCCTGTTTATCTGCTACCTGATCCTGAACCTTGATTCCTGCCTCCTGAACCTGTTGTACCTGATCCTGTCTATTCCTGAATCCATGGAACCTTGTCCTGCAACCTGATCCCTTTCTCCTTGTTCCCCCATCTGCAACCTCTCCCAGATACTCTAGTTGGAGTGCAGGAATGAGCCCTGCTGCAAAGTATTGCATTAAAAATTGTAATTACATGCCCCCGTTAAACAGGGGCTGAAAAATTGGGTCTTAGCCACTGGTGGCGGCGCCCAGAACCAAAAATGTTCTTCCAAGCTATCAGCAGGATCATTGAGGAGGAAGAGGATAGTCAGTCAACATAACAGGATAGTCACTCAGCATCAGCATAGGCAGTCTTGAAGGGATGTGACATTTCAAAAAAAATTATTCGGTTACATCAGCTTCAGGTGCTTGGTAGCTGTGGGTGATCTAAGACTGATTAATCTTTATGAAGGTCAGTCGATCAACCGAGTCGGTGGACAGGTGCACCCTGTGATCGGTAACAAAGCCACCAGCAGCACTGAAGGTGCGTTCCGAAAGAACGCTAGATGCAGGACAGGCCAGTAGCTCAATTGCATACCGTGCAAGCTCTGGCCAGTGATCCATCCTCAAGACCCAGTAAGCCAGAGGATTTTCGGTGTGAAAGGTGTCCAAGTCTGACCTTGCCCCTAGGTATTCCTACACCATGTAAATCAGACGCTGTCGATGGTTGCTGGAACCGATCATACCTTGGGGCTGCAGACTAAAAAATTGTCTGAATGCATCGGTCAGATGGCCACCTTCTCCACCGCTCCTTCTGACCGATGCCTCAGCAACACGTTGTCCAGGACCAGAAGTTTGTAACCTCCCAGTCTCTGGGAACGTGTTGCACAGACCTTTCTGCAAGGCCTCCCGGAGATGTCTCATCCTCTGCTCCCTCTGAGACGGCAAGATAAGGTTGGCAACCTTACCCTTGTACCGTGGATCAAGGAGAGTAGCCAGCTTGTAATGGTCCCTCTCCTTGATCCGAAGAATACGAGGATCCTTCCGCAGGCTTTGCAGGATCAGGGAGGCCATGCAGCGTAGGTTAGCTGAGGCATTCGGCCCGGAGTCCTCTGGGTCACTAAGGACAACATGATCCGCAGCTACCTCCTCCCAGCCACGTACAAGTCCATGGATTTCTTGGGACTGTAAATCATCCCTAGAAGACTGCTGCTGCTGATGCTGAGCCTCCACCTCCATGCTGACACAATCATCCTCCTCCTACTCCTCCTCGTCCTCTTCCTCTGTGATGGGTGGGACAGCAGGAACACTGTCTGGATAAAGGGGGCCTTGAGAGGCAAGGAAGTCCTCCTCTTCCTGCCTCTGTTCTGCCTCAAGTGCCCTGTCCATTATTCCACACAGCGTATGCTCCAACAGGTGGACAAGAGGTACAGTGTCACTAATGCATCCACTATCACTGCTCACCATCCTTGTGGCCTCCTGAAATGGTGACAGGACAGTGCATGCATCCCTGATCATGCCCCACTGGCGTGGTGAGAAAAAACCGAGCTCCCCTGACCCTGTCCTGGTGCCGTAGTCGCACAGGTACTCATTGATGGCCCTCTGCTGCGTGTGCAGCCGCTGCAGCATGGCCAACGTTGAGTTCCACCTGGTGGGCATGTCACATATAAGGCGGTTCTTGGGCAGGTTCAACTCCTTTTGGAGCTCAGCCAGCCAAGCACAGGCATTAAATGATCGGCGGAAATGCACACAGACTTTCCTGGCCTGCTTCAGGACATCCTGTAAGCCCGGGTACCTGCCCAAGAACCACTGCACCACCAGGTTAAGGAAGTGAGCCACACAGGGCACATGGGTCAGTTGTCCCTGTCGGAGGGCGGAGAGGAGGTTGGTGCCATTGTCGCAAACCACCATTCCTGGCTTAAGCTGGTGTGGTGTCAACCACCTCTCGGCCTGCCCCTGCAGAGCTGACAAAATATCTGCCCCAGTGTGGCTCCTGTCCCCCAAACAAACCAGCGCAAGCACGGCATGGCATTGTTTTGCCTGCGTACTTGCATAGCCCCTGGAACGCCACCGCTGGTTCTGAGGACAGAGCACTGGAAGAGGCCATGGAGGAAGAATAAGAGTAGGGGGTGGAGGAGAGAGGTGTGTCACAACCAGTAGTAGCATTTTGGGGGCGTGGAGGCGGAACAACCTCCAACACTACTGCACCTTGTCCTGCATCCTTCCCAGCTGCCAGAAGAGTGACCCAATGGGCCGTGAAAGACAGGTAACGTCCCTGTCCATGCCTGCTGGGCCATGAGTCAGCGGTAATATGCACCTTACCGCTGACCGCCCTGTCCAGTGAGGCAAGGACATTGCCTTCCACATACCGGTAGAGAGCCGGAGGAAAAGTGGCGTTTGGGGACCTGCCACTGAGGAACCGCACATTGTACAAACTCACGGAAGGGGGCCGAGTCTACCAACTGAAAAGGCAGCAGTTGAAGTGCTAGCAATTTAGCCAAGCTAGCATTCAACCGCTGGGCATGTGGATGGCTGGGAGTGAACTTCTTTCGACGGTCCAGCAGCTGGGGCAGGGAAATTTGCCTGCTATAATCGGACGTGGCTGTAATGCTAGCAGAGTGCCCGCAAGCACTTGGCTGTGACACACCTAATTCTACACCTTCATTCCTCTCAGAGCAGGTTTCAGAGAGGACTGAAGGTCTAGTGGGGTTGGAGATCCCAGCTGATGAGGAGCAAGGAGAGGTCCGCTTTGTTCTTTGGTGTGGGTCTTTGAGGTACGCTTGCCAACGAGCTGCATGGCAGGTCAACATACAGTGCCTTGCGAAAGTATTCGGCCCCCTTGAACTTTTCAACCTTTTGCCACATTTCAGGCTTCAAACATAAAGATATCAAATTTAAATTTTTTGTGAAGAATCACCAACAAGTGGGACACAATTGTGAAGTGGAACGAAATCTTTTGGATAATTTAAACTTTTTTAGCAAATAAAAAACTGAAAAGTGGTGCGTGCAAAATTATTCGGCCCCTTTACTTTCAGTGCAGCAAACTCACTCCAGAAGTTCAGCGAGGAACTCTGAATGATCCAATGTTGTCCTAAATGACTGGTGGTGATAAATAGAATCCACCTGTGTGTAATCAAGTCTCTGTATAAATGCACCTGCTCTGTGATAGTCTCAGGGTTCTGTTGAAAGCGCAGAGAGCATCATGAAGACCAAGGAACACACCAGGCAGGTCCGTAATACTGTTGTGGAGAAGTTTAAAGCCGGATTTGGATACAAAAAGATTTCCCAAGCTTTAAACATCCCAAGGAGCACTGTGCAAGTGATCATTTTGAAATGGAAGGAATATCAGACCACTGCAAATCTACCAAGACCTGGCCGTCCCTCTAAACTTTCAGCCCAGACAAGGAGAAGACTGATCAGAGATGCAGCCAAGAGGCCCATGATCATTCTGGATGAACTGCAGAGAACTACAGCTGAGGTGGAAGAGTCTGTCCATAGGACAACAATCAGTCGTACACTGCACAAATCTGGCCTTTATGGAAGAGTGGCAAGAAGAAAGCCATTTCTCAAAGATATCCATAAAAGTCTCGTCTAAAGTTTGCCACAAGCCACCTGGGAGACACACCAAACATGTGGAAGAAGGTGCTCTGGTCAGATGAAACCAAAATCGAACTTTTTGCCCACAATGCAAAACGATATGTTTGGAGTTAAAGCAACACAGCTCATCACCCTCAACACACCATCCCCACTGTGAAACATGGTGGTGGCAGCATCATGGTTTGAGCCTGCTTTTCTTCAGCAGGGACAGGGAAGATGGTTAAAATTGAGGGGAAGATAGATGCAGCCAAATACGGGACCATTCTTGATGAAAACCTGTTGGAGTCTGCAAAAGACCTGAAACTGGGACGGAGATTTATCTTCCAACAAGACAATGATCCCAAACATACAGCAAAATCTACAAAGGAATGGTTCACAAATAAACTTATCCAGGTGTTAGAATGGCCAAGTCAAAGTCCAGACCTGAATCCAATCGAGAATCTGTGGAAAGAGCTGAAAACTGCTGTTCACAAACGCTCTCCATCCAACCTCACTGAGCTCGAGCTGTTTTGCAAGGAAGAATGGGCAAGAATTTCAGTCTCTCGATGTGCAAAACTGATAGAGACATACCCCAAGCGACTTGCAGCTGTAATCGCAGCAAAAGGTGGCTCTACAAAGTATTAACGCAAAGGGGCCGAATAATTTTGCACGCCCCACTTTTCATTTTTTTATTAGTTAAAAAAGTTTCAAAAATCCAATAGATTTCGTTCCACTTCACAATTGTGTCCCACTTGTTGGTGATTCTTCACAAAAAATAAAAATGTTATATCTTTATTTTTGAAGCCTGAAATGTGGCAAAAGGTTGAAAAGTTCAAGGGGGCCGAATACTTTCGCAAGGCACTGTATGTCTGGTCAAGCATGTGGTGCCCAAGCGGCTGATGTTTTGGCCATGCAAGATACGCTTGAGACATATGTTGCAAATAGCAGTGGTGCGATCTGATGCACTCGTCTCAAAAAAGGCCCACACCAAAGAACTTTTAGAATAACGTGCAGAGGCAGCGCCCTGCACAGGCGGAGCTCTGCGGTGTGATTCAGTCGGTGTGCTGCCCCTAAGCTGGCCCCCGGAGGGCATCCTGCCTCGTTGGACATGTGCCTCCTCCTCCTCTCTCCTTCCAGGCACCCACGTAGAGTCAGTGCCCTAATCATCCCCTCCCTCTTCATCGCTGGAGCAAACCTGGCAGTATGCTGCAGCTTGTGGAACATGACTGCCAGATTGCTGTCCTTCTTGAGCATCCCCTCTCTCTGCGCTCACGCTACTGCCTTCCTCTAGCTGAGTATCATCATCAGAGCTGTCAAAACACTGGGCATCCTCCTGGAGCATGTACTCAACACTGTGCTGAAAGAGTTCAGGGGACTCCTCAGGAGGACGTGGTGGGTCTAGGGAAGGAGTCACTGATGATGACATTGAGAGGAGGGAAGACGATTCGTTGGCAGCTGCTTTGCTAGTACCCTGAGCCTGGGTGAGAGAGGATGAGGAGGATGAAGAGGGCTTGGTCATCCAGTCTACCAAGTCTTCCTCATGATGCGGTTCAACACCACATCCAGCTGCCGAAAAGAAGGACAAGCGTGTCCCATGGCCACGTGCTGATGATAACGATGCACCGCGTCCACGGCCAGCACTGTTGTCTCTAGACACAGAGCCTGCTTGCCCTCTTTTATCGGCTCGCGCCTGTCTGCCTCTCCTTGTGTGCCTTCCAGACATGGTAATGGCCTGAAGGGAGATGGGAAAACCAGCAATTGGGTAGTGTATATTGTGCTGGAGGCACGCAATACCCACTAACTCCTGCAGATGGCAGATGGAGCAATATAGCTAGCTATATAGGTGGATATAACGGTGTATACTGCGGTCAGGGCATGCAGACAACACGCACAATCTCCTACAACTGACTACAAGCTCTATTACAAAAGAGCAATATAGCTAGCTATATAGGTGGATATAACGGTGTATACTGCAGTCAGGGCACGCAGACAACAGGCACAATCTCCTACAACTGACTGCAAGCTCTATTACAAAAGAGTAATATAGCTAGCTATATAGATTGATATAATGGTGTATACTGCGGTCAGGGCACGCAGACAACAGGCACAAACTCCTGCAGATTGCTAACAGCTCAATTACAGAAGAGCAAGAGCACAAAATCGGACGATAATGAACGGTGTATACAGTGTTGAAGGTACACAGAGAACACCCACTAACTCCTACAGATGCCAACACACTACACAAGGCAGGCCTTATATAGTGTGGGCGTGTACTACACAGCCTGAGCTATGATTGGCCACAGGCATCCTGCCTATGGCCAATCATGGCTCTCCTCGCTGCCGGCGCTGTGATTGGCCAAGCATGCGGGGTCACAGTGCATGCTTGGCCAATCATGGGCCAACAATGCACTGCCATGGCGCAGTGCATTGTGGGCCGTGAGCGCCACACGAATTTGGCACGAACGGGCCATAAGTTTCGGTATTCGCCGAACGGGCGAACAGCCGATGTTCGAGTCAAACGTATGTTCGACTCGAACACGAAGCTCATCCCTACTTGTAATTGTACTTGTGGCAATGTTACATCACTTTATAACATACATAACAAACACAAAACAAATCATCATGCAACCAATATTCAATCTGTGTTATCAACTGTTTTGTTGATACAGTACTTTAGGCATATTAATACAACACAACATGACATGATCCATGGATTTCACACACCTCCACACAACAAAAATAACTCTCACACTTGGCCAACTGCAACCTGTAGACAAAAATATTAGCACATTTCTCTAACAAAACTGCACTTTACATGCCTTCCTTATACATTGTTTTGTGTATGGTGGAGGGCTGAATGGGAGGGGAGGGGAAGTTGGTTCTGATCTCTTGTTATCTGCCTCATCCTTTTGTTTCTTACTATTTCTCTGAAACCAATAAGGGACATATTTTAACTAGTTCTCCCCCTCTTTTCTCAGGTATTTCGTGTCCCACTGAGTGAGACACTGAATATGATGGGAAGACTGCCTTACCTTGCAGTTTCAGTTCACACCATTATATAATCTGATACTCTTATGCGATAGAGAAGAAAAGCAATACAGAGATGTGGGACCTGGTGGTTGCCCTTGCCTTATTAACACCAATACTTTTTCTCCTTCCCAAAACGAGTGTAGTACTATTTGTTTAAATTTATAAAGGGCTTCCAGCGAACAGGTCTACCAAAGACTGCGGGTCTATCAAAGACCTCTTTAATTTGCAAAATCCTTCAAAAAGGACAGGTATGCCAAAGACCTCTTTAACCTCCTGAGATCCGCGCTATAGCCGAATGACGGCTACAGCGCGGATCTACATTGCCGGGACGACGTCTATTGACGTCGTCCCCTTTTCCTGGCTCCCCGCGCGCTCCCGTGAGCGCGCATCGGGGAAAATCTGTGTTGGCCATGTCCCCTGTCAATCCCAGTGCCCGTTTACAGCGCGATCGCCGCCTCCAATGAGAGATGATCTCAAATGTAAACATTTGAGATCATCTCCCATTTCCGGCTCTCTCTCCTCACACGTTGTCTCTGTGTGTTAAAGTTGCTGCTGCTAAACACAAAGTGTGCCCAAACAGTGCCCACAGTGACCCATCTATTGCCATCTGTGCCCACCTGTGCGCATCAGTGCCCCCTTGTGCCATCAGTGCACCATCTGTGCCTGTCAGTGCCCATCTGTGCCCGTCAGTGCCCACCAGTGTAATCAGTGCCTATCTGCAATCATTGCTTATCTGTACCAATCGGTGCCCATCTGTACCAATCAGTGCCCATCTGTACCAATCGGTGCCATCTGCCGCCTCATCAGTGCACATCTGTGCAATCAATCAGTGCACATCTGTGCCGCCTCATCAGTGCCCATTTGTGCCGCCTCAACAGTGTCCATTTGTGCCACCTCAATAGTGCCCATTTGTACCACCTCAACAGCGCCCATTTGTGCCACCTCAACAGTGCACATCTGTACAATCAGTACACATCTGTGCAATAAATCAGTGCACATCTGTGCTGACTCAGTGCCCATCTGTGCCACCTCATCAGTGCATATCAGTGCCCATCTGTGCCACCTCATTAGTGCCATCTGTGCCACCTCAGAGCATATCTGTGCCCACCTGTGCCGCCTCTGTGCTGCTTCATCAGTACACATCTGTGCCACCTCATCAGTGCCCATCTGTGCCACCTCAGAGCATATCTGTGCCCACCTGTGCCGCCTCTGTGCTGCCTTCATCAGTACACATCTGTGCCGCCTCATCAGTGCACATCTGTGCGATCAGTGTCCATCTGTGCTACCTCATCAGTGCACATCTGTGCCATCAATCAGTGCACATCAGTGCCACCTCATTAGTGCCCATCAGTGCAGGCTTAGCACACACCTGTGCAGTCTCATCACCACCAGCAATGAACCATGTCTAAAAGAGGCTTTTACGCCGAGGAGGCGTACCAAATTCTTTCCAGCAACGGGGAGCTCTCTTTTTCAGATTCCCTTTCAAATTCGGATTCTGAATCTGACATAAATTATGAGCCAGTCCTCAGTAGTGAAACACTGAGTGACCCAGAGGAGGAAGATATCCTGCCCATCAAACAAAGGCGTTCTAGTGAGGAGGCAGTGGCATCCACCAGCACCGCAGTGCCATCCACCAGCACCGAAGTGCCATCCACCAGCATTGCAGTGCCTCGGCAAGAAAGGCCAAGTACCAGTGGGGTGTCACCTCAGCCCCAAAGGGTTAGGACCCATGCCAGCCGTCCCTATGCCCTTCAGAACCCCTTGTGGCTTCCTCCTAATTCAGGAGAGGCCAACAATGCTCCTTTCACTGCCCAGCCAGGAGTCCAGGTGGACACGGAGAATTTTACCCCAATAAATTTTCATTTCATTTTTACAGAGGACATGTTGGCGTCAATTGTGGCCCAGTGCAACCTGTATGCACAATTTATTTTGCAAAGTCCAACATCCTATTATGCCCGTCCCTACGAATGGAGAGACCTAACAGTGGAGGAGTTCAAGGTTTTTTTAGGCCTCACATTTAATATGGGACTAAACAAAAAAAATCTATTGCGTACCTATTGGTTAACCCACCCCCTCCACCACATGCCACTCTTCTCTGCGGTAATGCCCAGAACCAGGTATCTGATGATCATGAGGTTCCTACATTTCAGTGACAATAACCAGTGCCCTCCTCGAAATGACCCAAATTACGACAGGCTTTACAAAATTCGTCCAATACTTAATTATTTTTTTTATTTTTGTTTACCCCAGACCAACACATATGTGTGGATGAGTCCCTTATTAAATTTAGCGGCAGTCTTAAAATTAAGAAATTTATCCCCAACAAAAAAGCCCGCTATGGGATGAAGGTGTACAAATTATGCGACCGAGCCACAGGGTACACATATTCCTTCATAGTGTAAGAAGGGAGGACACCCAGCTGCAGCCCCCTAATTGTCCGGACTACTTGGGATCCAGCGGGAAAGTTGTTTGGGACCTCATATACCCCCTACTGGATAAAGGCTACCACCTGTATGTAGACAACTTCTACACATCTCTGCCCCTGTTCCCCAACCTTCACCAGAAGAAGACGCCAGCATGTGGCACTATAAAAAATAATCAGAAGGGCTTTCCTCAAAGTCTTGTCAATAAGAAGTTGAGAAAAGGAGAAACGGCAAGTCTGCGACACCAGGAAATTCTGGCAGTGAAGTGGAGGGACAGAAGGGATGTATACATGTTGTATTCTATCCACAATGATACGTTTGTGGAAATCCCCAGAAGGAATGGCCCCATAAAAAAAACAAAATGCATTTATGAATATAATTTGTTCATGGGGGGAGTCAACTTCAATGACCAAATGATGGAACCATACCTTGCCACAAGATGGACATACCATTGGTATAAAAAAAGTAGCAATTAATTTTTTTCAATTGGCTATATACAATTACTATGTCATTTACCGCAACTCCACTCAAAACCCCAAACGCTTCTTTGGCTACCAGAAGGAAGTTTTCACTGCCCTTGTTTTCCCGAATGGCCCACCAGAAAATATCTGATCAGATGTTATTAGTCGACTCTCCGAGCGACACTTTCCCAATAAAATCCCCCCCAAACCAACAGGCCAAAGACGTCAAAAAAGATGTAAGGTGTGTACCAGAGCAGGAGTCAGAAGAGACACATCTTATTATTGTGCAAAATGTCCTTCCCAACCAGACCTCTGCATAGGTGACTGTTTTCGCCGTTACCATACTTCAATAAATTATTAGTGAAGTATGGTAAACATAATCCTCAGTTCCTGCCTTCATACACCTTCACTCCCCTTATGCCACTGCCTGCTCTGTAACTGACCCTGGCTTGTTATTCGACCATGCTTCTGCCTAACGATTCTGTACATACCTCTGCCTGATCTGAAACTGACCCTGGACTGTTTGACCATGATATTTGCCTGCCTCTTGGATTGATCTTGTATTCTGCAACTGGACTAGTGGGATTCAACACGGGGGGTCTCACATATGTGAGGGGCTCCAGAATAGTTTTTCTGGATGAAGAAAACAATTTCTTTGTTTTCTCATTCCTAGATTAGGGTCTGGAGACTCGGAGGCTTCAAAGAGATTTGGGTGGGAGAAGCCTCTACCCCTGTCCCCATTCTGTCCTGAATGAGGCCCTACTTCTGTCTGTTGCCTGTGGGACTTACTGCTGTCATGCCGCACTAACCACACCACATGGACCTGCCTACAGTGCCTTGCGAAAGTATTCGGCCCCCTTGAACTTTTCAACCTTTTGCCACATTTCAGGCTTCAAACATAAAGATATAAAAATTTTATTTTTTGTGAATCCAATCGAGAATCTGTGGAAAGAGCTGAAAACTGCTGTTCACAAACGCTCTCCATCAAACCTCACTGAGCTCGAGCTGTTTTGCAAGGAAGAATGGCCAAGCGACTTGCAGCTGTAATCGCAGCAAAAGGTGGCTCTACAAAGTATTAACGCAAGGAGGCCGAATAATTTTCCACGCCCCACTTTTCATTTTTTTATTAGTTAAAAAAGTTTCAAAAATCCAATAGATTTCGTTCCACTTCACAATTGTGTCCCACTTGTTGGTGATTCTTCACAAAAAATAAAAATGTTATATCTTTATGTTTGAAGCCTGAAATGTGGCAAAAGGTTGAAAAGTTCAAGGAGGCCGAATACTTTCGCAAGGCACTGTACTACCAGGACCAATATTTTTGGCACTGCTGACAATATCTCTGCACAGAAAAAAAAAATTGTGTTCGCTGTTGCTGACCAAGTCCCTGCCTGCTGCCTGGACCAGTGCTATCCTCCTGTGGACAACTGCGCTTAAAACCAAAGGTAATCTTTTGTTTACCCTTTGCTCAACATAATGTATTTGGGGGTGTAATTCTTGGTATGTGCATGCTATGGGTCCCTGGAACACCTGACGGTGTTTCTTGCATGTTGCGCCTCTGTATGTGACCAGGCTGTGTAAACGTCTCACACATGTGGTATTGCCATACTCAGGAGGAGTATTAGAATGTATTTTGGGGTGTTATTTTTACTATGTAAATGCTATGTGTTGGAAATATCTTATAAACGGACAACTTTGTGTAAAAAAAGATGCATTTTCATTTTTTTCCACATTTTCCAAAAACTTCTGGAGAAAAATTAGCCATTAAAAAGACTCATTATGCCTCATAGATTATACATTGGGGTGTTAGCTTTCCAAAATGGAGTCAGTTTCTGGGAGTTTCCATTGTCCTGATGTTCCAGGGCCTTCAAAACTAATAGGTGGTTGAGAAATGAAATGTGTAATTTATGCTCCTAGAATGCCTGAAGGTGCTACTTCAATGTTACGCCTCTGTATGTGGTCAGGCTGTGTAAAAGTCTCACACATGTGGTATCGTTATACTCAGGAGGAGCAGGAAAATGTATTTTGGGGTGTTATTTTTGCTATGTAAATGCTATGTGTTGGAAATATCTTATAAACCGACAACTTTGTGTAAATAAAAAATGCGTTTTAATTTTTTTCCATATTTTCCAAAAACTTCTGGAAAAAAATGAACCATTCAATAGACTCATCATGCCTCATAGATTATACGTTGGGGTGTTAGCTTTTCAAAATGGGGTCATTTTCTTGGCGTTTGAATTGTCCTGGTGTTCCAGGGCCTTCAAAACTGTAATAGGTGGTTGAGAAATGAAATGTGTAATTTATGCTCCTAGAACGCCTGAAGGTACTACTTCAATGTTAGGCCTCTGTATGTGGTCAGGCTGTGTAAAAGTCTCACACATGTGGTATCGTTATACTCAGGAGGAGAAGCAGAATGTATTTTGGGGTGTTATTTGTGGTATGCACATTCCATGTGAGAGAAATAAGCTATTACAATGACCATCTTGTGAAAAAAAAAAAAAAAAAAAAAAAAATCTTAATTTTGCAAAGAATTGTGGGAAAAAATGACAACTTCAAATAACTCACCATGCAATCTTCTGCAACAATGACACCCAGGGTGGTAGTTGTGGCAGGTACCTGAATCTCCTTAAGAGAGAGAGAAATGGTGCTGGCTCTACTTGTTCTGGGCTAGCGGTTGCTATAGGTGTATGGGAGGGAACGATGGCAGCAGGAACTGACACTTCCACTGCGGTCTCTGCAAGCTCACAGGGCACATTGGGTTCTTCTGGGGAGGAATCTGCTTAGGCGGGGATAGTACTACCAGAATCAGTGGCCTCGGTACTGGACATAGGTTCCTCCACTGTGGCATATCCGTGGGCCCAATCCGCGCTCATCACCCGCGATAGCAGTGGCAGTCTGCATCACCCGCGATAGCAGTGGCAGCTATCAGTAACAGTTCTCCACATCGGCAGCACCGGCTCCAAGGGCGTAAAAACAGAGCAAACCCAGAAAAAAAATCACTGGCAAACGATCCCCATAGAAAGAAGAAAGTAATGGCTGCACATCCAGAACTTCTGATTGCCTTTTATTTTGTTTCACAAAGATAACACCAAAGATACCAAACTTTGGTCACGTAGATGCGTTTCACACATACATCTTGTGCTTAATCATTACTAACGATCAAACGATTCCCATAGCCGCAGAACTTTGAAAGATATAGAGAGCGATCTCACAGTTCGACATCATCCGAAAACCTTTGTCAGTAATCGTGGTTCCTGAGGCAAAGAAAATGGCGATTTGCCATGGGTCATATTCAGGCAATATCGGATGGGGGGCCTCGAATCCAGGAGCTCCCAGATGCACCATGTTTCCCTTTAGGCCATGAGGTCTCAGCATGTGGACCCAAGATGGCGAGCAAAACAGTAATACGTCCTCCTCCGCAGAACGGGAGCCCCCCCCAATGCCAACGGATTGGTGCAAGTGTTCTCTGGCTACTGTGGTGCCCGCCTTCTTCATGCTGTGGTGTGCCAAAACTGTAATTAAGTTAATTTTGGAGTCTGTATTAACCCTCACAGCGCTGGCAGAAGTGTCAAAAGACCAGGCTGATCCTCGCCCATGAGCAGTTAGACTTGTTGGTTCTTCCTTACGTTGGTAGTATGCATAGTCCATTAGAAGTGTCAATGTTACTTGCCACCTTCCCACTGAGCCAGATGAAATCCCAATGGAGCTGTAGCCGGTTGCTATGGGTGACTGCTGCAAGGATAATGCCAAATGTAGCAAGGTCCCAGGCCTCCTTCAGTCTAATGAGAACTTCCAAGGCCAAAGACAGCTGACATCCTTCTGTATATGGTGGGTTGTGAGTCATGGTGGGTGTAAAGTAGTCAAAGTTATTGCGCGCCAGACACTTCTTGAATGTAGAAGAGAGTTTATTTCTCTTCACAAACTTTTTGAGGGAGAGAGGGTTAGGGCCAGGACACCCTTAGGTAGTTGCAAGTTCAATTGGCAGACTCCAAGACTTTAATAGGAGGACAGCTATGCAGGGAAAGGAATCCAGCAAGTCGTCACATCTGCATGTGCAGGGATGCTGTCTCCTATGGCAACAGTCTTTAAGAGTTCCTAACATAAAACATAACAGTTCCTTCACTTCTTGCACTCTGCAGTTTTACAGGAATTTATTAACGATGTCCTCCGAGATTTGTTGCAGTTGTGTGTGTGGTGGTTTATCTCGATGATATCCTCATATTTTCCAAGTCCCTGGAGAGCCACCACACAGATGTCTGTCGTGTGCTTCAGAAACTAAGAGAGAACAATCTCTATTGTAAACTGGAGAAGTGCGAGTTCCATCATGAACAGGTTACATTTCTGGGCGATGTCATTTCCACTGCTGGTTTTTCGATGGACCCAGAGAAACTTTTGGCAGTCCTACAGTGGCCTCGACCCATGGGTTTACGTCCTCTGCAGCGCTTCCTGGGCTTTGACGACTACTATTGGAAGTTTATTTGTAACTTCTCGTCTCTGAACAAGCCTCTGACTGATATGACCAGAAAGGATGGTAACCCACAGAGTTGGTCTCCGGAGTCCATTAAGGCCTTTGAGACTCTCAAGGCTGCCTTTGTTTCTGCTACTGTGTTGGCACATCCTGATCCTACGTTGCCTTTTATCCTAAAAGTTGATGCTTCTGAGACTGCAGTTGGCGCCCTTCTATCTCAACGTCCTAACTCTGAGAGCGCTATGCATCTGTGTGGCTACTTTTCCAAGAAATTGTCACCTGCTGAGTGCAATTATGAGATTGGTGACAGAGAGCTGTTGGCGATCATTTACCCTTGAAAGAATGGAGACATCTCCTTGAAGGTACCACTGTGCCCGTTCTTATTCTTACTGACCATAAGGCTGCTTTCACACTGGGGCGGGAGCAGCGTCGGCGGTAAAGCGCCGCTATTTTTAGCGGCGCTTTACCGTCGTTTTAGCGGCGGTGTGCGGGCGCTAGTGGGGTGGTTTTGACCCCCGCTAGCGGCTGAAAAGGGGTTAAACCCGCCCGCAAAGCGCCGCTGCAGCGGCGCTTTGCCGGCGGTATTGCCGCGGTGTCCCATTGATTTCAATGGGTACGAGCGGTATAGGAGCGGTGAATACACCGCTCCTTCACCGCTGCAAAGATGCGGCTAGCAGGACTTTTTTCACCGTCCTGCCAGCGCATCACTCCAGTGTGAAAGCCCTCCGGCTTTCACACTGGAGTTAAAGGGGCCGGTTTTTTTCAGGCGTTACACAGGCGCTATTTTTAGCGCTGTAACGCCTGAATACCGCCCCAGTGTGAAAGCAGCCTAAGAATCTTACATTCTTGTCTGAGGCTAAGCGACTCTCTCCCAGAAGGGCGCGATGGGCTCTTTTCTTGTCGAGCTTTAATTACATTGTCTCATTCTTACCCGGTACTAAGAATGTAAGGGCTGATGCCTTGTCACGACAATTTTCCTCCACTTCCAAGTCGGAGTCAGTTCCTATGATTCCTCCTGATCGTATCTTGGCTACGGTTCGCACCAGTCTTACTTCTCCTTTGGGTGACAAAATTCTTGCTGCTCAGGTTCATGCTCCTCCTGATAAACCTTGTGACCGCTGCTTTGTCCCAGAGAGTCTCCATACTGCTGTGCTCCAGACTTACTATTCTCCCAAGGCAGCTGGCCATCCTGGGAAGAATCAACTCATTTGGGCCATTTGCCAACAATTCTGGTGGCTTAGTCTACGGGCTGATGTTACTGCCTTCGTAGCTGCCTATCCCGTGTGTGCTCAGAGTAAGACTCCTTTCAGTGGGCCTCCTACAACCCATACCCAATGGAGAGAGGCCCTGGACTCCCCTGTCTATGGATTTCATTGTGGAGTTGCCCAACTCCCAAGGCAACACTGTTATCCGTATGGTGGTTGACCAGTTCTCAAAGATGTGTCATTGTATTCCACTTAAGAAGTTGCCCACCTCTAAGGAACTGGCTTCCATTTTTGCTCAGGAGATCTTTTGCTTACATGGGCTACCCAAGGTGATTTTCTCAGACAGGGGAAGTCAGTTTGTCTCCCGGTTCTGGCGAGCCTTTTGTGCACAGTTGGGAATCCAGCTTGCGTTCTCTGCTGCGTATCACCCGCAGTCTAATGAAGCCAAAGAACGAGCCAATCAGTCCTTGGAGCAATTCCTATGTTGCTATATTTCTGACCATCATAACAACTGGTCTGACCTATTACCTTGGGCAGAGTTTGCTCACAACAGTGCCTTGAATTCTTCCTCCCGATTGTCTCCATTTATGGCGAATTATGGTTTCCAACCTTCCATGTTGCCTGACTCGTTTGTTCCGCAGAGTATTCCAGCGTTAGAGGAGCATCTCCATGGTCTTAGTTCCACTTGGGTACAAGGCCAGGAGGCTTTGCGTCATGCTAATGATAGGTACAGACTCCATGTTGACCGCAGACGCCTGCCTGTGCCTTCCTACCAGGTTGGGGACAGGGTCTGGCTGTCATTTCGCAACCTCCGGCTTCGTGTTCCCTCACTGAAGTTTGACCTCGGTTTATTGGGCCTTTCCGTATCCTTCGCAGGATTAACCCAGTGGCTTACGCGTTAGACCTTCCTCCTAGTATGCGCATCTCAAATGTGTTTCATGTCTCCTTATTGAAACCGTTGGTCTGTAACCGATTTACCACCTCGGTGCCGGGTCCTCACCCTATTCAGGTTGAGAACTATGAGGAGTATGAGGTACAATCCATTGTTGACTCCCGTAGGTTCCGTGGGCGCATACAGTACCTGGTGCATTGGAAGTGGTACGGTCTGGAGGAACGCTCCTGGGTTTCATTCTCTGACGTACATGCCCCTGTTCTCCTCCGCGAGTTCCATAGATGGTGTCCCCTCAAGCCCGGTGGCCCTCCGAGGGAGAGGGGTCATTGAGGAGGGGGTACTGTCAGGGCTGGCTTAGCCCTTCCTTCTCTGAGCTGGCCGCTCAGCTGTCGGCTAATTGCCAGCTCTCTTCTCTCTCCACAGTTACCAGCTGTTCCCGAGGATGCTCGTCTGACCTGCCTACTTAAAGCCTTCCAGCTCATTTCACCTCTGCCTTCGCGTTGGTCACATCACAAGGAACCATCTCCTGTGGTTTGTTTCAAGACTGGCTTGCTGACATCCCTCCTGGCTCCTTATCCTGCTTGCAGTTGCTCTACTTGGATCCCTGACTTCAGGCCTGGCTGATTACCCGATCTGGTTATTGAACTTTGGACTGGCTAACACCCGATCTGGTTACTGGACTCTGGCTATGCTTGACTACACTTTTTCTATTTACCTTTTTATTAATAAACAAGTGTGATTTAATTGTACTTCTGTCTCAGTCTGATTGGTTTCTGACAGTATTGGAACTGAGCAGCTACATGATGAGTGTGAGACTTGGCTGATTCGTCGGCCAGGAACGACTGCTCCCATTCCCCTAGGTACAGGTTGGCGTACGACGGGGCACATGACGTCCCCATCGCCACCCCTGCACCTGGAGGAAATGGGAGCCATCGAAAGACAACACATTATGGAAAGGTATGAATTCCAATGCCATAATAATAAATTCATTAAGCTTTTTGTCATCTCTGTGTGTTTGTGAAATCACATGTCTAATGGCCGCCAATCCCAAAAGATGTGGGATAGAGCTATATAAAGCTTCTATATCTATGGCGACCAGTAATGCCTGTTGAGATATGTGGAGAGCTTCCAAATGCAGAAGATGTATAGTATCTCGCACATATGGCGGTAAACTGTTAACAAAGGCTCTCAAATGTGTATCCAAATAGAGGCTTCAATTTTCTGTGATTGCACCGGTTCAGGATACTATTGGTCTCCCTGGCGGCAACAGTGGGTCCTTGTGGACCTTTGTTAAACAATAAAATGTGTGAATCCTCAAATATTTTATATGCAAGAATTCCCAAGTGTCCTGATTCAGGATGCCTTGAGACAAGGCACCATCGATCAATGCATAAAATTTTATTTCGAACCTAGAAACACTTGCTCTTGAGATTGGTTGATACCCATCTTGATTGGATAGTATTTTGTTACACATCATTTTGTACCGATTGTTAGACATTATTACAATGTTACCCCTTAATCAGAGGGTTTGATTGTAAGGCAATGATATTTCTTTAAATTTTCAAGAGCGAGTTTCTCCGGTTCAGTCAAATTACCCAAGTATTTATGTATTTTGAGTTTTTAATTTCCATTGTTACCAAAGTAACAAATGCCACCAGGTCTGGATTACTATTCAAGGGGGGAAATTTATCAGACTTATTCTTCAATTTGTTTAACTGGGGTGGTGGTGTCTCTATAGTTACATGTTCCTGGAAGCCAGGCATGTCCAAAGTTCGGCCCGCAGGCCAATCGCGGCCTGGTTTTGAACGGCCCGTCTGGTGTGCTGTGGGATCAGGGCTGTCAGATAAGCCGATCCCGGCACTGTGAGAAGCTCCGTGAGCTTCAAAAGTGAAAGTAAAGTGCAGAGGAGTGTGCTGTGCTCTCTGCTTCCCCCTACAGTGCAGTACCCGGATGAATGAGGAAGCTGGAAAGGTACTGTACTATGCTACAAGCTAGATTTGTTTTAAAAGGGATTTATGTGTCTGTATGTGTGTGTGTGTGTGCATGTGTGTCTGTATGTCTGTTTATGTCTGTATGTATGTGTGTGCATGTATGTCTGTATATGTGTGTGCATATATGTCTGTATGTAAGTGCGTGCATGTGTCTGTATGTATGTGTGTGTATGTCTATGTGTGTGCATGTACAGTGGTGTGAAAAAGTGTTTGCCCCCTTCCTCATTTCCTGTTCCTTTGCATGTTTGTCACACTTAAGTGTTTCGAAACATCAAACCAATTTAAACAATAGTCAAGGACAACACAAGTAAACACAAAATGCAATTTGTAAATGAAGGTGTTTATTATTAAAGGTGAAAAAAAATCCAAACCATCATGGCCCTGTGTGAAAAAGTGATTGCCCCCCTTGTTAAAACACACTATAACTGTGGTTGTCCACACCTGAGTTCAATTTCTCTAGCCACACCCAGGCCTGATTATTGCCACACCTGTTCACAATCAAGGCATCACTTAAATAGGAGCTGCTTGACACAGTAAGGTCCACCAGAAGATCCTTAAAAGCTACACATCATGCCGAGACCCAAAGAAATTCAGGAACAATTGAGAAAGAAAGTAATTGAGATCTATCAGTCTGGAAAGGGTTATAAAGCCATTTCCAAAGCTTTGGGAATCCAGCGAACCACAGTGAGAGCCATTATCCACAAATGGCGAAGACATGGAACAGTGGTGAACCTTCCCAGGAGTGGCCGGCCGCCCAAAATTACCCCAAGAGCGCAGCGACGACTCATCCAAGAGGTCACAAAAGACCCCACAACAACGTCCAAGGAACTGCAGGCCTCACTTGCCTCAGTTAAGGTCAGCGTTCATGCCTCCACCATCAGGAAAAGACTGGGCAAAAATGGCCTGCATGGCAGAGTTCCAAGGAGAAAACCACTGCTGAGCAAAAAGAACATCAAAGCTCGTCTCACTTTCTCCACAACACATCTTGATGATCCCCAAGACTTTTGGGACAACATTCTGTGGACCGATGAGACAAAAGTGGAACTCTTTGGAAGGTGTGTGTCCAAGTATATCTGGCGTAGAAGGAACACTGCATTTCATAAAAAGAACATTATACCAACAGTAAAATATGGTGGTGGTAGTGTGATGGTCTGGGGCTGTTTTGCTGCTTCAGGACCTGGAAGACTTGCCGTGATAAAAGGAACTATGAATTCTGCTGTCTACCAAGAGATCCTGAAGGAGAATGTCCGACCATCTGTTCGTGTACTCAAGCTGAAACGAACTTGGGTTCTGCAGCAGGACAATGATCCTAAACACACCAGCAAGTCCACCACCGAATGGCTGAAGAAAAACAAAATGAAGACTTTGGAGTGGACTAGCCAAAGTCCTGACCTGAATCCTATTGAGATGTTGTGGTATGACCTTAAAAAGGCCGTTCATGCTCGAAAACCCTCTAATGTAACTGAATTAGGACAATTCTGCAAAGATGAGTGGGCCAAAATTCCTCCAGGACGCTGTAAAAGCCTCATTGCACGTTATCGCAAACACTTGGTTGCAGTTGTTGCTGCTAAGGGTGGCCCAACCAGTTATTAGGTTTAGGGGCAATCACTTTTTCACACAGGGCCATGATGGTTTGGATTTTTTTTCACCTTTAATAATAAACACCTTCATTTACAAATTGCATTTTGTGTTTACTTGTGTTGTCCTTGACTATTGTTTAAATTGGTTTGATGTTCCGAAACACTTAAGTGTGACAAACATGCAAAGGAACAGGAAATGAGGAAGGGGGCAAACACTTTTTCACACCACTGTATGTCTGTCTGTATGTGTGTGCATATGTGTCTGTATGTATGTGTGTGCGTGCATGTATGTCTGTCTGTGTGTGTGCATGTGTGTCTGTATGTATGTGTGTGTATGTGTGTCTGTATGTATGTGTGTGCATGTGTGTCTGTGTGTGTGCATGTGTCTGTGTGCATGCATGTGTCTGTGTGCATGTATGTATGTGTGTGTGTGCATGTGTGTCTGTATGTGTGTGTGCGCATGTATGTCTTTATGTATGTGTATGTGTGCATGTATGTCTGTATGTGTGTGCGCGCATATATGTCTGTATGTGTGTGTGCATGTGTGTCTATGTGTGTGCATGTGTGTCTGTATGTATATGTGTGCATGTATGTGTCTGTATGTATGTCTGTATGTATGTGTGTGCATGTGTCTGTATGTGTGTGTGTGTATGCATGTAGGTGTCTGTAGTGATGGACGAACTTCCGATGGGACGTTTTCGCGAACGCGAAACGCGAACCGCGAACGCGGCTGATAGTTTGCGAACCGTAACGTTCGCGGCGGGCCCCATTGACTTCAATGGGAGGCGAACTTTACAAACCTACAGGTCAAATTTGCAGCCACAAAATAATTACTAGCTGTGCACACATAGTCCCACCGCATGGCTAATGACATAACACATGTATGAGGTGAATCTGGGATCGACAACTACAAGCATTCTTTTTTTATATGTGAAATTGTGACAATTCAGGACTGTGGAGCGCATGACGGCAATGGAGGAGAGGGAAGGTCAGGGTAGGCAAAGAAGAGGATGCAGGAGATGATCACCAGCACCATGATATAGAGCACTGACACCTGCATTGTGATAGAGTGATCTGACACCAGCACCGTGATAGAGAGCACTGACATCAGCAGCGTGACATACAGCAATGACACCTGCACCGTGATAGAGTGATCTGACATGAGCACCGTGATAGAGAGCACTGACATCAGCAGAGTGACATACAGCAATGACACCAGCACCGTGATAGAGTGATCTGACACCAGCACCGTGATAGAGAGCACTGACATCAGCAGTGTGACATAAAGCAATGACACCTGCACCGTGATATACAGCACTGACACCAGCACCGTGATATACAGCACTGACACCTGCATCGTAAGCAGCCCCAGGAGTAAGTCAGCATAGCACAGGGATGGTGGGAGCCCCTCATAATGAGCATAGCACAGGGATGGTGGGAGCCCCTCATAATATGCACAGCAGAGGTACAGCCCCAGGAGGAAGTCAGCACAGCACAGGGATGGTGGGAGCCCCTCATAATAAGCAGCCCCAGGAGTAAGTCAGCATAGCACAGGCATGGTGGGAGCCCCTCATAATGAGCATAGCACAGGGATGGTGGGAGCCCCTCATAATATGCACAGCAGAGGTACAGCCCAGGAGGAAGTAAGCACAGTACAGGGATGGTGGGAGCCCCTCATAATACGCAGCCCCAGGAGGAAGTCAAGTATGTGCAAGTATTTTATACGTGTATTACACAACTATATACTGCACACCAAATAGTACACCTATACCAGTCCTTAAGGACCTTTGTGGAACTAGTAGGTTGTGATTAGCAGACTGTACCTCACTCAACCCTATATACTGTAGTACACTATACCTTACCAGTCCTTGTAAGGACCTTAGTGGAACTAGTAGGTTGTGATTAGCAGACTGTACCTCAGTCCCTATACTGATAAAGGACTGCTGCAGAATAGGGCAGCAGTCAGCAGTAGTGCACCTCAACCCTATATATTGTGGACCTATACCAGTCCTTAAGGATTAGCAGACTGTACATCACTCAACCCTATATACTCTAGTACGCTATACCTTACCAGTCCTTAAAAGGACCTTTGTGGAACTAGTAGGTTGTGATTAGCAGACTGTATCTCACTCAACCCTATATACTGTAGTACACTATACCTTACCAGTCCTTAGAAGGACCTTTGTGGAACTAGTAGGTTGTGATTAGCAGACTGTACCCCAGTCCCTATACTCATAAAGGACTACTGCAGCAGAAGGGCAGCAGTCAAGTATAATATTCTTTCTATATTTGGAAGAAAGAATATTATACGTGTACAACCCTATTACCATACCAGTCCTGAAAAGGACCTTTGCGGACCTAATAGTAACAGCTAATGATTAAAATGACTGTCCCTCACTGCTACACACAGCTTCCTGTCTGTCCCTATTTAAACTGACAAAACACAGGCTGCTGCAACAATAACTTGAATAGCACTGCACTCAAAACTATATCCTTTACTACTACACCATACCAGTCCTGAAAAGGACCTTTGTATACCTAATAGTAACAGCTAATGATTAAACTGACTGCCCCTGCTGCACACAGCGTCCTGTCCCTATCTGCAGTGAGAAAAGACAATCTGCTGCAACAATGACTTGAATAGCAGTGCCTCAAACCTATATCCTGAACTACACCTATACCAGTCCTTAAAAGAACTTTTGTGGACCTAATAGCTAGCGATTTGTGTCACTGCAGTCTCTCCCTGCTCCACACAGCAACCTCTCCCTATAGTGACAGTAGAAAGAATGTAAAATGGCCGCCGGATCGGGTCTATTTATAAGTTAGGGGGAATGTCCAAGTGTCCATGTGCTGTAATGTCTCAATTGGCTGTCCTGTACCACATGATGGATGTGTCATCATAGGTCAAAGTTCTTTTACACAGTAAACACGTGAGTCCGCCGGGCAAACAGCGGCAATAGTCCGCCGATCAGGCGAATCGTGAACAGCCGAAATTCGCCGCGAACCGACCGCCGGGCGAACAGTACGGCCATCCCTAGGTATCTGTATGTATGTCTGTATGTATGTGTATGCATGTGTCTGTGTGCATTTGTCTGTATGTGTGTGCATGTCTGTGTGTGTATATCTGTATGTGTGTGTATGTGTGTGTGTGTGTGTGTGTGTGTGCATGTATGTCTGTCTGTATGTATGTATGTGCGTGTGTCTGTATGTATGTGCGTGTGTCTGTATGTATGTGCGTGTATGTATGTCTGTATGTGTGTGTATGTATGTGTCTGTATGTATGTATGTATGTGTGTGCATGTGTCTGTATGTATGTCTGCATGTACAGTACAGACCAAAAGTTTTGACACACCTTCTCATTCAAAGAGTTTTCTTTATTTTCATGACTATGAAAATTGTAGATTCACACTGAAGGCATCAAAACTATGAATTAACTCATGTGGAATTATATACTGAACAAAAAAGTGTGAAACAACTGAAAATATGTCTTATATTCTAGGGTCTTCAAAGTAGCCACCTTTTGCTTTGATTACTGCTTCACACACTCTTGGCATTCTGTTGATGAGCTTCAAGAGGTAGTCACCTGAAATGACTTTCACTTCACAGGTGTGCCTTGTCAGGTTTAATAAGTGGGATTTCAAGCCTTATAAATTGGGTTGGGACCATCAGTTGTGTTGTGCAGGAGGTGGATACAGTAGACAGCTGATAGTCCTACTGAATAGACTGTTAGAATTTGTATTATGGCAAGAAAAAAGGAGCTAAGTAAAGAAAAACGAGTGACCATCATTACTTTAAGAAATGAAGGTCAGTCAGTCCGAATAATTGGGAAAACTTTGAAAGTGTCCCCAAGTGCAGTCGCAAAAACCATCAAGCGCTACAAAGAAATTGGCTCACACGAGGACCGCCCCAGGAAAGGAAGACCAAGAGTCACCTCTGCTGCAGACAATAATCCGAGTCACCAGCCCCAGAAATCGCAGGTTAACAGCAGCTCAGATTAGAGAACAGGTCAATGCCACACAGAGTTCTAGCAGCAGACACATCTCTAGAACAACTGTTAAGAGGAGACTGTGTGAATCAGGCCTTCATGGTAAAATAGCTGCTAGGAAACCACTTCTGAGGACAGGCAACAAGCAGAAGAGACTTCTTTGGGCTAAAGAACACAAGTAATGGACATTAGACCAGTGGAAATCTGTGCTTGGTCTGATGAGTCCAAGTTTGAGATCTTTGGTTCCAACCACCGTGTCTTTGTGCGACACAGAAGAGGTGAACGGATGGACTCTACATGCCCGGTTCCCACCGTGAAGCATGGAGGAGGAGGTGTGATGGTGTGGGGGTGCTTTGCTGGTGACACTGTTGGGGATTTATTCAAAATTGATGGCATACTGAACCAGCATGGCTACCACAGCATCTTGCAGCGGCATGCTATTCCATCCGGTTTGCGTTTAGTTGGACCATCATTTATTTTTCAACAGGACAAAGACAACCTCCAGGCTGTGTAAGGGCTATTTGACCAAGGAGGAGAGTGATGGGGTGCTGCGCCAGATGACCTGGCCTCCACAGTCACCGGACCTGAACCCAATTGAGATGGTTTGGGGTGAGCTGGACCGCAGAGTGAAGGCAAAAGAGTCAACAAGTGCTAAGCATCTCTGGGAACTCCTTCAAGACTGTTGGAAAGCCTTTTCAGGTGACTACCTCTTGAAGCTCATCAACAGAATACCAAGAGTGTGTGAAGCAGTAATCAAAGCAAAAGGTGGCTACTTTGAAGAACCTAGAATATAAGACATATTTTCAGTTGTTTCACACTTTTTTGTTCAGTATATAATTCCACATGTGTTAATTCATAGTTTTGATGCCTTCAGTGTGAATCTACAATTTTCATAGTCATGAAAATAAAGAAAACTCTTTGAATGAGAAGGTGTGTCAAAACTTTTGGTCTGTACTGTATGTATGTGTGTGTATGTGTATGTATGCATGTGTATGTATGTGTCTGTATGTGTGTACGTATGTATGTGTATGCATGTGTCTGTGTGCATTTGTCTGTATGTGTGTGCATGTGTGTATGTGTCTGCGTGTTACTTTTAATCCAGACCCCCCCCCCCCCATTCTTGTACCATCAGAACTGCTTTTGTGGGGCTTGTGTGTGTGATAGCAGCCAGGACTGCTGCTTCTCTGCAAAGCAATCCATACACAGATTGCTTTTCAGAGGCATTTGAAAGGCGGTAAAGAGGCATTATGTTGCCTCCTCACCACCTGTTTTAAGCCCGTAAATGCAGCATCACTATACTGCAACTGTGCAATCCACACAGTTGCGGGGTAGTTGCAGTGCAGGCCCATTCACCCTGGGTATACCTCCAGCTGAAGCCACAGCATGTGTACACCCCCAGCTGCTCCCTCTGCAGCTAAAGGGGGAGAAGTTGGGGGTGGTAAAAACAGCTTAACCATGTGGTTTTACTGCCCCTCCAACAAGCCCTTGGTTCACACCTGCGTGGCTGCATGCTGTGTGTAGGGCAGCCCATTCATTTCAATGGGTTTCCCTACCCACAAAAATGCAGGGAAAGAAGTCCCTGAGCTTTTATTTTTAATTGCACTGCACCAAAAGCACCCCATATTTTCAATGTGTGGGGTTCCATTAAGAATTAATGGTACCCCTAAAGAGCAGAACATTTGTCTGTGTGTTGGGAATGAGCGCGGATAAAGGCACGAGAATTCTTGTTGGCTTGTGTATTAGTGCTCGGACCACCAAATTTTAACGGTTCAAAGAATTTCAGGGAAAATGGTCGGCCCTCACACATGTTCACTTCATCAAATCTGGCCCTCTTTGAAAAAAGTTTGGACACCCCTGCTGTAAGCCCTTGTACACACGGTCGGAAATTCAAATGGAAAATGGCCGATCGGACCGTGTTGTCAGATAATCTGACCGTGTATGTGCTCTATCGGACTTTTTCCATCGGAATGTCCGACCAACAAAGTTTGAGAGCTGGATATAACATTTTCCGACAACATGATCCGATCGGACTTTGTCTGATGGTTTGTAGAGAATTCCGATCGGACATATAGTGTCACGCATGCTCAGATCAAATTGCGAGACCAAAGCTATTGGCTACTAGCCTGAATGTAGTCCCGTCATAACGAACGAACGTCATCACGTTCTGAACGATCAGATTTTCTGACAACTTTGTCCGACTGTGTGTATGCAACACCAGTTTTGGACAAAATCCATCGGAAAAAATCTGACGGATTTTGTGGTCGGAATGTCCGAAAGTATGTACGGGGGCTAAGAGTGCTTCCAGATCTATAGTATCAGTTAGATCCGATGGATCCTGCTCCTCCAATAGGGACAGCAAGTCATCAAGATTCTTATTATGTTTTTCAGTCATACTGCTTTGGTGCTGATGCAATGAGGGGGGCTCTGGGGACACTGATGTAAGTCAGGGCTCTCTGGGGACCCTGGTGTAAATGTGTGTGCTCGCCCAAGCGTATGGCTTTTTTTATTTCGCTGCTATGGGCTCTAGCCCCAGATCTTTTGTAGACCTATCAATGCCTCAGGACAGTGATGAGCACAATGAGCTCACTGGTGCCTCTGGAAATAGGCAGAGGGGCATTTTACTCTAAAATGCTTCATTTTTGAATTTTTTTTTTCTTATTTGGGGGTTGGAAGGCTGTCAAAGCTGACCCAGTAACTGAAAAGTTAATGTACTCGATACAAAAAAAGTGAGCTGACAATTCACCTTACCATAATCTACTTACAACTAAAATATCAGTTTTGGGTGCACTGACACCAAAATAATCGACAAATAATCCTGCCACATAAGAATGCTTTATTTTATAAATAACAGTAATATAATAATATAAGAAAACAATAGATCATACCGGTTATATTTATTATAATATAGTACACAAATTTAAACAAAGTTCTTGATTTACTACTAGCAACTCAAAAATTAAAATTACAGCGGATGTTAAGTTTAATGGTTAGTAATGGTCAGTAAATTAGATGTACTATTTTAAAAGTGTGTATAGATCTGAACCAGCATGCCAATAACTAGTTACAATTCCATAGTGAGAAAGTATGAGCAATGACACTGACACTATAACCAGGAGCAGAATAGATATGCATATATGGGATGAATGGCTTGCTTCTGTGGTCATTTTTTTTATTCAGCAAGGTAGACCTCCAGATTAAAATACAACACTCACACAATACTACACTGTTTTTAACAATATTTTCAATCTGCTACTTTAAAATTAATACCATGAAAGTCCTTGTTCAGGCACTTCCTGTCATGAGTTAAACAACTGTCTCCCAATGGTCCCCCTGCGTTGTCACCCTGTTACATGGGTCTTAGGTGGAGACTACAAGTGGCAGTGAAAATACATGTGGTACAAGCTTGGTCTTCTGTAGTAATTATTAGGATTCAATTCTCGGGCAATGATATAAAGCCACTGGTAAAGCGAGTGTACGTGAACAGGAAAAGCCTGAAGGAGGCTCAAGTAGACCAGCTAAGAGTCAAAAAATAAATAAACAAAAAAAAAAGAAGGAAAATGGATTAAAAAAGTATTTAATAAAACCCGGTAAAGCACTGCAATTTAATGTGATGTGATGCATTACCAAATAAGTGCATGTGCCCTTTTGGGTACATTTTTTTTTGCCTTAATTCAATCAAATGGACTTCCTTTAAACACAACACAGGTCAACACATGGTATAACACACTTATGTTATTGTACCGCAACAGTGTGAACCCAGTCTCAAAATGACTTATACTATCAAACAACTAAATTATAGTTAAAAAAAAAAAAAACGTAAGGCCTCATTTAGACTAGTGGTTGGGGGGGGCGTTAAAAATATGCGGTTGAAAATTCCTCCCTCCAACTACCCCCCACCCCCCCCAAAACACACACACACTTTAAGGCCAATGGCAGCAAATTGGGGTGTTCATATACAGCAGTCTGATCCTTCATGTCCGCAGCAAAAACTATCCAACATGTGAAGATAATTCAAAAGAATGGGGAAGTGCCACAAATGCCCTTGAAACCACGTGCAATGCATGCTGTTTCTGCACATTTGTTCACCAAAAATGGGATTAAAACAGGCAGCGAGAAGGCATCACATTGTCTCTTCACCACCTGTCAATAGCGTCTGAAAAGCAATCTGAATGCAAAGTGCTTTTCAGAGGTGCAGTAGGTTTAGATGTATTTCTAAACCTAGCCTAACAAAGGTTTTAAAGTGGTTGTATACTCGATTTTTAAACTTTTACCTACAGGAAAGCCTATAATAAGGCTTACCTGTAGGTAAAAATATATCTCCTAAACCTGTACGGTTTAGAAGATATCCCCCTCGGTATGCGCCGCTGACTGCAGCGGCGCATGCGCACAAGGGGATTCTCAGCCTGAAAATCTGGCAGTGGCCAGCAGCCGGAATGAAATCTCCCGCGCGCATGCGCGGGAGTGACGATATCGCGGCTCCGGCCACTCACAGCGCCGGAGCCGCGATACCCGGAAGAAACGCAGAGGGAGCATATCAGCTCCCTCGGCGTGGATCGGGCCAGATGTCAGGGCCTCGTTCTAAGGTAAGTATTTCATAATGAGCTAGTATGCGGTGCATACTAGCTCATTATGCCTTTTGCTTTGCAGGTTTAAAAAAAAAAAAATGTGCGTGTTTACTACCGCTTTAAGGCTTCCCAACACCATCCAATACAAAGAAATAAAGGTTTTGCCCGAGATTCAACTGAATATAGCCTTTTTTATTGGATACGACTACTTTTATTTTTTTAAAGACTGTTAAGTACAGCGAGACTGTACATGGCCCAAACTTCCATGATGACCTACATTTAAGCTACCTGAGATCAATAAAGTTCATGCTTTGGGGTGGGGGCATCAGACCACTGTAAAGAGCTCTGCCGCTAAAGCTGCAAAATAAATGGTAACATATTCTAAAACACCTTGATTTGCTGTGTAGAATTTACTGATAAAATATAACTGGGCTTTAATAAACGAATAATACAAATCTCAAAGTATGATACAAAAATCACTTTAAGCTAAAAACAGCAACAACAACAACTGAAAATATGTGGCCATTAAAAAAATAAATAAAAAAAATCATATCTTCCCATTAAACATCTATGATCAAATGTCAGAAAATTGGTAGAAATATAGATTTGTTTAATTCCCCAGGAATAAATGAGCAATATAAATTTTACAATTAAGATAATATACAACTACTTTAAAACATTACTAAAAACAATTAAATTTTTTCGAAATTAGCACACATAGAGCTCAAGAAATTCCATATAAAAAGTATACATATTTTTTAACTGTAGTAAAAAAAAAATATAGAAGGCTCCAAAAATATAGATGGCATCCATACAAAGCTTACGTAGAATGACAGCACTATTTTAAAAACATTACAAAATGACATTTTCACATATATTTTGACAAATACTATAGCGTTTTTAATATATAATAAAAGCTACTAGTGCATTAGATTTATTATATATTAAAGATTATGTGTAGATTACAAAAAATATCAAAATGATGTGCAATAATGAATAGCTGCTAAACTCCTGTGATGTCACCAACACCAATCATGAATAGAAAATAGATGTGAAAAGATATTAATAATCGATATAGGTATATAATCCAGTGCATAAAGGTGTAAAAAAAAATTGATATAAAATATATAGAATATAAAGTCTCTTCAAATGTGCAAAGAACATGCAAAAAAGATACATAATGCACCTTTTTTGCACAATTCTTTGCACATTTGAAGAGACTTTATATTCTATATATTTTTATATCAATTTTTTTTACACCTTTTTGCACTAGATTATATACCTATATCGATTATTAATATCTTTTCACCTTGATCATTGTTTAAAATCGGCACTGGATTTATAATGCTATGTATATCCATAGAACATTGTTCATGGACATTAGGAACATTATACTATATTGATATATTGCACTTTGTACATTCGCGTCAGTGCTATATTCATCTGTATTTGTCACGTATTTATATTGATGTATCTGTACAGTGCTGCTCCATCTTATCTATTTTCTATTGCGTTTTAATGTGGTCAAAATAGTGTTAAAGACTTTGGACCCTATCTATAATGAAGAGCAAATACCACTCTTTACAGGACACCACAGTTGCGTCTGTGCTTTACAATTAATTCACCAAATGGCAGCTGCAGTGTCCTACTCAACGTTCTTGGCATAATACAAGGATAGGAGGAGAGCTCTGTCACATGATCTAAGTCATGCATCAGGTTTTCTCCTCCTCAAACATTTTTTTTTCCACATTTTTTACATTCCAGATTTATTGACTACCACCTTTCACCTTGCTACACTAGCCACTGTTCAATGAGAGTCTATACAACCCTGATGGTGAATGTATTTAACCCACTATGCTTCTACACAGTGAAGTATAGTAATGTAACACAGTTATAACGCACTGTTGGGATGCTTTTATTGTACTTTTTTGTTTTATTATAAATAATTTAAATAAATAAATTAAAACATTTTTAAATATATATCATTTAGCTATTATTTAGGCATTTATTCAACAAAGAGTTTAGAAAAAATATGACAGGAGGAAAATCAGCAGGTCAGATTAGGCTGCATTTACACCTGAGCATTTTCATCTTGTAGAAAGCTCATTTCAAAAGTTCAAAAACGCCCAAAAAGCAAAATCACATTGATTTAAATGATTAAATGAATGTTCACATCTGAGTGTTCTATTGCCTGAAGCTCAAAAAAAGTACATGAGCTTCTTTCTGTGCAGATTACAGGCGTTTTTCTGCTTTTTACATTGGTTACATTTTGACCTGTACAAAATCGCTGGAAAATTAGGGTAAAAAAAAAACAAAAAAAAAAACGCAGTAAAAATTGCGCCAAAGTCACGGTAAAAATGCACAACTATCCGCCTGAAACCGATACGCTCAGGTGTGAATGCAGCCTAAGACCCCTTTCACACTGGAGCAGTGCGGGTGTCAGCAGTAAAGCGCCGCTAGTTTTAGCGGCGCTTTACTGCTGTTATATATAGATCACTTTTACGGCACTTTTAAAGCGGCGCCCATTCATTTCAATGGGCAGCGGCGATGGTGTATACACCGCTCCCGCACCACCCGAAAGATGCTGCTTGCAGGACTTTTTTTTTCCCTGTCCTGCAAGTACACCGACTCAGCGTAAAAGCGCTCGGGCTGCAGAAGAGGCAGTTTACAGGCGCTTTACAGGTCCTATGTTTAGCGCAAAAACGCCTGTAAAGCACCTCAGTGTGAAAAGGGGTCTAAAAGAATTGTTTTGACAAAGCTATTGTAAAAGAAAGAATCAGTTAATAATATTTAGTTACAAAACTAAAACGTTGTACCATCATTAAAGAGATACATTTATCTTTCACATGCACAGACATTAGACCAGGGGTAGGCAACCTTTTAAGCATAGTGTGCCGAAAATTGTTTTTAAAGAAATTGAGAGTGCCAGCTACGCAAAAAAAAAAAATTCAACTTCACACTCTCAATCACAAAGGGGAATTTTTATAAATTATAAATGCTGTAAACAACTTAAATAATATGAAATTAATATTAAGCTTTTAAAGATTAATGGTAAATGGTAAAGTAAATGGCAACAAAGTCAATTCAGTTCAATGTGATATGGGTTCAGTATTAGAATTTTTGCTCACTTATACAAGTAGATCCAAATCCAGATAGCATTGCTGAGGTCAAAATCCTTCAGATCAGCCCAAATCCTGCACCTTCAGATCTCAGATGAGCTCTAATGCATGCACCTTCTCACCTCAGATGAGCCTCAATTCCTTCACATCTCAAATGAGCCAACATTTCTGCACCTTCACACCTCAGATCAGGCCCAATTTATGCACCCTCAGACCTCATATGAGCCCCAATGCATGCACCTTCACACCCCAGATAAAGCCCATATTCTGCACGTTCACATCAACCCAAATCCTGCACCATCAGATCTCAAGTGAGACCCAATGCATGCACCATCACACCTCAGATCAGCCCCAATTCCTTCACCTTTGCATCTCAAATTAGCCCAAATTTCCGCACCGTCACACCTTAGATCAGGATAAATTTCTGTGCCTTCAGATCTCATATGAGCCCCAATGCATTCATCTTCACACCCCAGATAAAGCCCAATTGCTGCATCTTCACACCCAAAATAAAGCCCAATTTCTGCTCCTTCACACCTCAGTTAAAGCCCAATTTCTGCACCCTAGCACTTGAGATCAGACCCAATTTCTGCACCTTCACATCCCAGATAAATCCCAATTTCTGCTCCTTCATACCTCAGTTAAAGCCCAATTTAGGCACCCTAGCACTTCAGATCAGACCCAATTTCTGCACCTTCACACCCCAGATAAAGCCCAATTTCTGCATCTTCACACCTCAGATCAGGCCCAATTTCTGCAACCTCATATCTCATATGAGCCCCAGTGCATGCACCTTCACACCTCAGATCAGCGCCAATTTCTGCATTTTCAGGTCCCAAATTTGCCCACATTTTTGCACCTTCAGATCTCATATCAGCCCCAATGCATGCACCTTCACATCCCAGATAAAGTCCAACTTCACACTTCAGATCAGGTCCAATTTCTGCCCCTTCACACCTAAAACCAGGCCCATTTTCTGCACCTTCTTATCTCAAATCAGGTCCAATTTTTGCACCTTCACACCTAAGATCAAGCACAATTTCTGCACCTTCAGATCTCAGATGAGGTATAATGCATGCACCTTCAGATCTCAGATTTGCAGGTCCACATTCTACATTAGAGTCTAAATATGACTGTGCCGATCCTTCTCTATGTACTCTTATACCCAAGCTGAACTCTGGCTATAATTTCTGCTTCGCACTCACACTAGTGATGTACTGAACTTGCCTGGATTCAGTTCGAGCAGGGTTCTGTGAACTTCAAAGAAGTTCAGATTCCAAACCCTTATTGAAATCAATGGGAGCCAAATCTGGCTAAATAAAAATGCCAATTTTCTGGGCTAATGGACAAGGAGGTGTAAAAAAAATAGCACAAGGGTGGCTCCGCCCCGGGAAACGTGTATCAATGTTTTTAATTCCATGTGGCTGGCATCAGTGATTTTCTTTTTCAAAACACTGACATTTAAAAAAGGAAAAAAAGTGTTAAACTGCCAGCAAATTACATTTCCTTCTTGGCTTATTATTTTAAATGAAAAACAGCACACATACCTCAAAAGGTCCCCCAAAATACATAGCAGACCCCTACGAATCTGTTATGTATGTGTGTGTGTGTATGTGTATGTTTTTTTAAGAACCTGGCAATAGTTTTAATTTCCTTACATTCTAAACAGTGTAATTTTTTTTTTCTTTGTAAATATCACTTTTGCTTTAGCACATCCTACTGCAAGACTGAAAAAAAAATTACCTAGTCTCCCCCACCCCTAAATTCATTCTAGGCATTTTGAATCTGGTGTGGCTTTTGAAGGGGTACCTCACACATAAAATATGCATGAGGTTCCCCAGGAAATCCAAGCCAGAGCCTGGTATGCATTCTTGTCAGCCTGTGCACCATGTCAGACATCCACATCAGTCTGTAAACCAGAAGATCTTACACTCATGTCCCCCCCCCCCCCCCCACAGTCAAAAACTATTATTTAAATAACTCATAGTTTGACTTATTACTGTCCTTTAAAGCGGAGGTCCACCCTAAAGTGGACCTTCCACTCATTGGAATCCTCCCCCCCTCCGGTGCCACAATTGGCACCTTTCAGGGGGGAGGGGGGTGCAGGTACCTGTACAGTACAGGTATCTGCACCCACTTCCGGTGTAGATTCTGCAGAAGGTACGCCCCTTTCCGCAGAATCTACGCCCCTTTCCGAAAGTCCCCCGCTGCCTGCTGGGAAACACACGGATCCCAGAGACAGCGGGGACCATCCTTATTGTGCAGCGCGACTCGCGCATGCGCAGTAGGGAACTGGGAAATGAAGCCGAAAGGCTCCACTTCCTAAATCCCATACCCAAGATGGCGGCGGCAGCACGCGAGAGACGATCGAGAGATCGGCTTCGGGTGCCGACATCGCGGGCGCGCTGGGCGGGTAAGTGTCACTATTTTAAAAGTCAGCAGCTGTAGTATTTGTAGCTGCTGGCTTTAAAAAAAAAAAAAACGGTGGACTACCGGCGGACTCCCGCTTTAATACACTAAAAATGCATATTTTGCATTCCACTACTTTTTTTTTTACTGCTGGAGCTTTGAAGGTTTTGGAAGAATTTACTGGGCCCTGGTCTAAGGATAAGAACCACCAGCACTACAATGTGAGTGAGTATACAGATTGAGGGGTACAGCCATTACTCACCAATGTCAACATACAGCACTCACATAAGTGCAAGAAGCACATTTCCACTTTTCCAATGAAAATAAGCTAAAATCATCATCTATGGCAGTATATGACTATAGTGAAAAAAACTGGTAAGAGACTTCGTTTGGGGTTTACATGTCCTCAGCATTACTTTTACAAGATTTTTTTTTTTATATATAAACTGTACATTTCTCACGAAAAGGTTGCTATGATCTTCTGACTGTTATGAAATAGACAATGTGTTTATGGCAAATGTATATAAATATATAAGTTATATTATTATATATTTATTAGTTGCAAAGAAAAAGTTACATCAAAAACTAGGTACAGCTGGAGTTATTTATGTAGGAGAAACTACCCAAAAGGTGAAAGACAGGATTGCAAGGCACAAATATTCAATTCGAAACAAATTGGAGAAGTTATCTCTGTCTAGAGCATTTTGTAGAGAAGAATCATACAGTGTCACAATTAAGGTATATGGTTATAGATGGAGTTCCCATTAACCACTTAACAACCGTCCCACAGTCGAATGACGGCTACAGGGCTGTTGCTTAACTGTGGGATGGCGTACAGCGACGTCCTCCCAGAATCCCGTTCTCGCGCACCCCCTGGGGAGCGGTCACTTGTAAACAAACCGGCGTCATGTCATGACACCGGTTCCTCCCTCTCCTCTCTGTACCGATCGGTACAGTGTAAGAGGGGAGAGATCGGTGGCAGCAACACTGTGGGCTAGATCTGTAGTGGTCACAGCGCTGCTCTGTAACAATCAACTCTGCAATACCCTGCCAATACTCTGCAATACCCAGCAATATCATGCCAATACTCTGCAATACCCTGCCAATACTCTGCAATTCTTTGCCATACCCTGCCAATACTCTGCAATACTCTGCCAATACTCTGCCATACCCTGCCAATACGCCAATACTCTGCCAATGCTCTGCCCTACCCTGCCAATACTTTGCCATACCCAGCAATACTCTGCAATGCACAGCAATACCCTGCCATGCACAGCAATACCCTGGCCATACCCAGCCATACTTGGTGATACGCTGCAATACCTAACCATACTTGGTGATACCCTGCAATACCTAGCCATACTCTTCAATTCTCGGTGATACCCAGCCATACTCGGCCATGCTCAGCTGTAGTCAACCTCTGTATGTGTCCAGGATGTGGAAGTCTCACACATGTGGTATCGCCTTACTCAGGAGGAGTAGGAGAATCTATTTTGGGGTGTCATTTTTGGTATGTATATGCTATGTGCTAGAAATATTTTATAAATGGACAACTTTGTGTTAAAAAAAAATGTGTTTTAACTATTTCCCGCCCGCCGGCCATCATATGACGTCCTTGACTTTGTGCGGGGATATCTGAATGATGCCTGCAGCTACAGGCATCAGATATCAGCTTTTTTAGCTGCCGATTCCTTATACCATAAGAAGGATCATATTGGCTGTTCCTCTGCTTGATCATTTTTACGGGAGGCGAGAGGGGACATCCCCCCGCACCCTCTGGTGCTTCTACCGACTCACCGCTACAATCAAAGCCAGGATCGTTTACATTTTTCTTTATTTCAGGCTTCCCAGCCTAGAGGTGAGATGTGGGGTCTTACTGACCCCATATCTCACTGTAAAGAGGACCTGTCATGCCATATTCCTGTTACAAGGGATGTTTACGTTCCTTGTAATAGGAATAAAAGTGATCAAAAATTAAATTTTTAGGAAAAAAGTGTCAAACTAAAATAAATAAAGTAAAATGAAAAATAAATGTTTTTTTTATTTTTATTTTTAAAGCGCCCCTATCCCCATGTGCTCGCATGCAGAAGCGAACGCATACCTAAGACCCGCCCACATATGAAAACTGTGTTCAAACCATACATGTGAGGTATCGCTGCGAACATTAGAGCGAGAGCAATAATATTGTCCCTAGACCTCCTTTAACTAAAAACATGTAACCAGTAAAAAAAATGTAAAGCGTTGCCTACAGGGAATTTTAAGTAGCGAAGTTTGGCGCCATTCCACTAGTGTGTGCAATTTTGAAGGGTGACATGTTAGGTATCTATTTATTCTGCATAACTTCATCTTTCACATTATGCAAAAACATTGGGCTAATTTTACAGGTTTTGTTTTTTTTTAACCACAAAAACAAGTGTTCGAAAATTGCTGCTCAAATACCGTGCGAGATAAAAAGTTGCAATGACCGCCATTGTATTTTCTAGGGTCTTTGCTAAAAAAAAATATATATATATAATATTTTGGGGTTCTATGTAATTTTCTAGCAAAGAAATTAAAATTTTTACATGTAGGAGAGAAATATCAAAATTGGCCTGGGTGCTCCAGAACGCCTGATGGTGCTCCTGTTGGGCCTCTGTATGTGGCCACGCTGTGTAAAAGTCTCACACATGTACTCAGGAGCAATAGCAGAATGTGTTTGGGGTGTAATTTGTGGTATGCGTATGCTGTCTGTGAAAAATAACGTGTGTGTGTGTATTCTGTTTGACACACTTAAATGTGTTTCTACTTATGTATATATATATATATATATATATATATATATATATATTATATATTTTTTTTTTTTTTATATTGTTGTGTAGCGTTTATAATAGGTTATCCCCATGATGTTGATTATACATATGTATTTTTATCCTGTAGATGAACTGCTGAATTATTCCATCAACTATATCTTTGTCTATTGAGGAATTAAATGCACCTGTGACTGAAAGTCGCTCCGGTTACATAACTGATTAACATATAATGATAAGGAATGCAGTATTGGATATACAGATTAATTGATTCCAGCTTATCTTAATGATTTGATGAATGGCTTATGCTAATGAGCTATATATATTGAGTGATGTGTATTGCAATTTGTAGGTATGTGGTTGTGAAGAAGGGCGTTATCGATTAGAGCCCAAAACTTTACGAGCTGCACCTGGTTTTTGAAACTTTTTCTTTGCAAATAAAACTTTTTTGTGCAGCAATCCTCTTTCATGTTTCTACATTATTGTCCTTGGGAAGGACTAGATTGCTAGCACAGCTCAAATGGAGACCATTCAGTGCACCTCACCCTTCGAACTTATATACACACACACATACATTTATATATATATATATATATATATATATATATATATATATATATATATATATATATACACACATACACACACACACACACACACACACACACTTATGCCGCGTACAGACGATCGGACTTTCCGCCAACAAAACCGTGGTTTTGTTCGAAGGTTGCTGGCTCAAACTTGTCTTGCATACACTGTCACACAACTGTGAACGTTTTGCAATGGACTTGTGTACACACGATTGAACTTTCCGACAACAACGTTTTGTTGGCGGAACACTTGAGAACCTGCTAGCAAACATTTGTTGGCAGAAAGTCTGACAACCAATGTTCGATGGAGCATACACACAGTCAGACTTTCCAACAACAAGCTCACATCCAACAATTCCTGTCGGAAAATCCGACTGTGTGTATGCGGCATTAGGCTTCATCTGGACGCGCAGTTTGGGGGGGGGGGCAGCATAAATGTGTGGTTGATCTGCGTTTTTGCTGCCCGCCAACCCTCCCCCCCCAAAGTGGAAGTAAATCCTCCTATCGTTTTTAGCCATGGAAGCCTCCATCTTGGCCTCTGTTTAATCTTCAACTGCCATGTTGCTGTACATGTGATCAGTTATGACCGCAGCCATTGGATGGTTTAATAGTTACATTCCTGGTACATGCACAAGCTTCAATAGTCAGCAGACATGGGGTGTTTACATGACATAGGCATGATGGATGCTTCAAAGTTTACCCGAAATGTAGCAATTGGTGGGTGGTAAACAATGCATGCAGCTGCAGTGCATGTGTCAGCAAAAATGGGGCTAAAACAGGCAGTGAGGAGATATCACATGGCCTCACTGTTTGGCAGTAGCCTCTGAAGCATGACCTGAACACGGATCAGGCTTCAGAGGAAAGGGAGATTTGGACACATGTCTAAATCTACTCTTAAAGCGGTCTGTTTTTTCCTATGTTGGACATAAATACATGTAATATGACATACAAGGTTGGTAGACAAAAAAAAAAAAAGTATACAATTCACTTAGTGCTGAGAACCTATGTTCATGGAGCAAAATGACAGAGCCAGGGCACGAGGAGAAAGGTTAAGCTAAAAAAAAGACATTATTTTGCCCGGTTGGGTCTCTAGTTCCACCATATGAAATCGGTGACCGTCCAATCACATTCTACTGCAGAGACACAAGTGGGTTTTACATACATACAAGCCGTCCCCGGGTTTCAAACAAGTTTGTTCTTAAAGTGGATGTAAACCCTCGCAGATACCCAGTGAAATGAACAGCCTCAGATGATACACAAGGATGAAACAAATCTCCCTATATAAGTTTTTCATGTATATCTACTGCATCCTTTAGAAAGTGCTCTTCATGTTAGATTTTCTCTTCCTGTTCAACTCTGCAGTGAAGTCTGGGCATACAGCCAAAACAGCTGATTGGAAGAAAGGCACTCACCCCCTCTCCTCATTAGCAAAGGAAGAATGGAATGTGCATAGCTCTGTTCTTAGAGGGCAAGCTGACTGCTAATCTACTTATAACAACCTCCCCCAGCTCAAATTTTCTGAATTGGGTTTACATCCACTTTAAGTTGAATTTGTATGTAAGTTGTAACAGGTACATTTTTTAAGTGCAACTACAGCCCAAAAAATAATTTTTACTTTTTTTGGATAGCATAGGGAAGGGTAACACCTCTGTAACATTTGTTTTGTTGTTGGATTTTGAAAATTTTGAGTTGTTGCGGAAACAAGGATTGGTGATAAAGCTTCAGTGGAGACACATTCTTCCCACAGTAACTCTTACAGGAGTGAATTTCCCTTCCTAGGAGTAGATTTTCTCTCACTTCCTGTTTTCTCTATCCAATTGTAAGTATGAGCGATATGTACATCGCATGTTTGTAACTCCGGGACTGCCTGTATACTACTTACTGTACACGTGCCATCCTTTACCTACAATATTTACTATGATGAATCCATCTGTTCAACTTGTCCCATTTTATGGCAAGATGGTTTTAATTTAGTACTTTTATTATTTCACGCTGCATGAATAAAGAGTTTTTTTGTGAGAGTATGTTGGAGCAGTACTGAGTATCCGTTTTGCTTGCTGTATATGATCTTATTAAGTTCTGTGTGAATCTCTTGAATGTCCTGGTGTTTCCTGCAGCCAAAACAAAGAAATACTTTAACAACTATGTAAAACAGATTAAAAAAAATAAGGTGTAGCTGCTGCAGCGTTTTGAAAGAGAAACATAATAAACATTTAAAATGCAATTTTCTCTCTCCAGTTCACACAAACAAAATATAGACATATGAACTGTAATTTAAAGTGTATCTATGGTCAAAATATAAAATATATTAATTTCCACATTGAATTTCTATAAATATCTAGCCCACTCCTATTAATCGGAATGATTTTAAAGTTATACTACTTTCTTTTTGAAGAATCTCACAATCTATGAATAGGCACTGCTGTGTCACATTTCAGAGTCTGCCTTCTGAACTACAGAGGTGCTGAGAGGAAGAGGTTTACAAAGCGGAGTCAGCATGGGAATCGCTTTGCAGGCAGCAAGGTACCATGGGATATGTAGTCTTTATGAATCAAAAGTAAACAGAAGTTCTAAAGCATGCAGGGAGTTCAGGAAGTTGTGGAAAACGATGGACAGCAGACAGGCAGCACTCAAAACATGAAATAAAAATTTTCTAGTAAGCTATTATTTGTATTGCTATTACAATGCTGATGTTATTAATGAAAAGTGTTTGTTATGATCATGGAATTAAGCATGTTTTTGGGCCCAAAAAAAGAAAAAAATCTATGCATATTTTCCTACGTTTTATCTCTTTACAGATTGCTGTAAGTACAGCAAAACATCTGTTGATTCTGTAAAGAAATCTGTAAGCTCCTAGCTTCCAGCTCTGCCTGATGTCTCCCCTGCAGGATTATAGAACACCTCTGTCTTATGTTATAATGGGGAACAGTGGTGCCCACAACGATCAGCTTTTATTTATTCATGTAAATGGTTATCCCAAAAGGAAAAACGGTTTACTGTAACTGACTATAAGATGTTAGCTAGAGTTCAGCTTCAATTTGTTAGTCATCCATCTAAAGCTGCTAGTCAAACCTTACCCTCCCAACAGATGGACAATGCTGCTGTCCAACAATGTCTGCTTTACTACTTCATTCAGAATGCAGACACATTGGGGTTTATGTACTAAAAATTGAGCAGTTTTGCATAGAAACCAATCACCTTCCATGGTTTATTGCCAAAGCTTAAAGGGGTTGTAAAGGTTTTTTTTTTTTTTCTAAATAGATTCCTTTAAGCTAGTGCATTGTTGGTTCACTTACCTTTTCCTTTGATTTCCCTTCTAAATTTTTTTTTTCTTTGTCTGAATTTCTCACTTCCCGTTTCTCCTCAGTAAACTTCACACCATCATCCGAGCGGTGTTTAGTCAGCCAGAACAGCTTACTGAACAGCTTACTGAAGAGGAACAGGAAGTGAGAAATTCAGACAAAGAAAAAAAACATTTAGAAGGGAAAATCGAAGGAAAAGGTAAGTGAACCAACAATACACTAGTTTAAAGGAACCGATTTATAAAATAAAAAATGAACCTTTACAACCCCTTTAATGGAACAAGCTGAAGTTAGAAGCTGATTGGCTGCAATGCACAGCTGCATCAAATTTTGAGTGCACCAATTTTAGCAAATCTCCCCAGCTAAGACAGGAAGTGCGTTACAGGCATACCCCCCACTTTTAAGTACACAATGGGGTTTATTTACTAAAGCTGGAAAGTGCAAAATCAGGGTCACCTCTGCATAGAAACCAATGAGCTTCCAGGTTTTATTACCAAAGCTTAATTGAACAAGCTGGGGCTAGAAGCTCATTGGTTTCTATGAAGCAGTGAGCCTGATTTTGCACTTTCCAGCTTTAGTAAATAAACCCCATTGTGTACTTAAAACTGGGGTATGCCTGTACTGGCTTGATCACCAGGTGAAATAAAGGGAAAAAAAAAAGCTTAAAAAAAAGAAAACCAATGCAGCCAACACATCTATGGATTGGTAAGCTGCAATATATATATATATATATATATATATATATATATATATATATATATATATATATATATATATATATATATATATATATATATATATATATATATATATATATATATATATATATATATATATGTATCATTTTTTTTTTTTTTTTGTGTTTAATACTGCTTCAGGCAAAACTGCTTGGATTTCAGTGGACAAGAGGCACTGTGTTCTCGGGTCAATACAGAAAATCCGATACTCACTGGATTTGTAGCAGGATGAACAGGTATTTCTCTGTATTTGCAGCATTTGTAAAGGGATAAATCCTGGGATACCTGGGTATTATTTATTTATTGTAGAGATATAGTATAATATCTATATCTACTGTACAAGATGGCAGCAAATTGCAACAGGACAACAATAAAGTTGCTGGCTGTGTATGTATTTTGAGGATATACCAGGGAATAAAGAAAAAGCATATTAAAAAAACAACATGGGGCACAGTGCCTCTTTGAGGAACACTGAGAAGGATTTAGAGATAAATATCCCTACATATTATTTTCTTTGGAAAAGGACACGTTCTGGTTTATATATTTAATGCTTGAAGCTGAGGCTACTCTTATACATTAACCAAGAAAGCTATTTTTCCCACACTAACTATAGCAGTATGCTTGTCATCTAAATTCAGCACAAGCATAAAATCAAAGTAGCTTGGATTTGCCATATCGCAGAAAAGCTGAGTGACATTATGACATTCTGAATTACAAAAAAAAATACAAAAGACGAGGAGGCCCTATCAATTATACTTATCTGAGTTTTGTATTATTCACCTTAACTCAATGGAGTTGATTTTCTAAAACTGGAGAGTACAAAATCTGGTGCAGCTCTGCATGGTAGCCAATCAGCTTCTAAGTTCAGCTTGTTCAATTAAGCTGGGTTCACACTAGTCTGCAGTGCATGGGCTGGATGTGGGTGCCAGAATTGCACCTGTTCCCGTGCCCACAACCACCCTCAGCAAAATTCTGCTGCTCATACGAGATGCACTGAAGGTACTACTTCAACGTTGGTCCACTGTATGTGGCCAGACTGTGTAAAAGTATCACACATATGGTATCGTCCTACTCGGGAAGAGTAGCAGAATGTGTTTTGGGGCGACATTTTTGTTATATACAAGCTATGTGTTGGAGATATATTATAAATTGACAACTTTGTGTAAAAAAAAAAAAAAAAAAAAATGTGTTTTCATTTTTTTTCCATGTTTTCCAAAAACTTCTGGAAAAAAAAATGAAACTGTTCAAAAGACTCATTCTGCCTCATAGATTGGGTTTGCTTTCCAAAATGTGGTAATTTTGTGGGCAATTCCATTGTCATGGTGCTCCAGTGCCTTCAAAAGTTTAATAGGTGGTTGAGAAATGAGATATGTCATTTATGCGCCTAGAATGCCTGAAAATGCCACATCAATTTTGGGCCTTTGTATGTGGCCAGGCTGTGTAAAACTCTTACACATGTGGTATCGCCATAGTCGGGAAGAGTGGCTGGATGTATTTTTGGGTCTAATTTGTTGTATGCATATGTTGTGTGTGAGAAATAACCTGATAATATGACAATTTTGTAAAAAATTAAATTAAAAAAATCTTCATTTTGCAAAGGATTGTGAGAAAAAATTACAACTTAAAAAAACTCACCATGCTACTTACTTAATACCTTGGAATGTCTATTTTCTAAAAAGGGGTCATTTGGGGGGTATTTGCACTTTCCTGACTTGTTAAAGCCGGTTCACACAGGGGCGACTCAGATCCGACTTCAGGTCGCCCCTAGTCACCTTAAGTCGCGCTACATGTAAAAATCAATGTAAGTGAATGAGAGCCGTCTTAATGCACACTACTGAAGTCGCTCCGACTTCAGAAAAGGTTCCTGTACTACTTCTATCTGACTTATAGGCGACTGGTACCCATTGATTTCAATGGAGGTCGCCTCCAAGTCGGATCTCCGTCTATACGGAAGCAACTCTCACAGAATTATCAGCTCTCAAAAGGGAATCCACGCCAAATTTATAAAAAAAAAATTGGCGTGGGTTCCCCCTCCGAGAGCATACCAGGCCTTTAGGTCTGCTATGGATTTTAAGGGGAACCCCCTACGCCGAAAAAACGGCGTGGGGGTCCCCCCCAGATCCATACCAGACCCTTATCCAAGCGCGCTACCCGGCCGGCCAGGAAAGGGGGTGGGGACGAGCGAGCGCCCCCCCTCCTGAGCCGTACCAGGCCGAGTGCCCTCAACATGGGGGGTACCTTGGGGAAGCCCCCCACCCGCAGACCCCAACAACCAATGGCCAGGGTTGTCGGGAAGAGGCCCTTGTCCTCATCAACATGGGGACAAGGTGCTTTGGGGTGGGGGGCCGCGCGCCCCCCTTCCCCAAGGCACCCCCCATGTTGAGGGGTGGTACGGCTCAGGAGGGGGGGGGGGCGCTCGCCGGTCCCCACCCCCTTTCCTGGCCGGCCGGGTAGCGTGCTCGGATAAGGGTCTGGTATGGATCTGGGGGGGACCCTCACTCCGTTTTTTCGGCGTAGGGGGGTTCCCCTTAAAATCCATACCAGACCTAAGGGCCTGGTATGCTCTCAGAGGGGGAACCCACGCCGTTTTTTTTTTTTAATTTGGCGTGGAGTTCCCCCTTGAGAGCTCATTCTCTGATTGGCCACGGCAAAAGTCGCCTGGCCTGGGGCGACTTAAAGTCGTGTTGTAAGTCGCCCCAAGTCGTGTCCAAGTCGTGTTCAAGTAGTGTCCAAGTTGCCTCCAAAAGTCATGTTGAAAGTCGTGTTGCCCCTGTGTGAACCGAGCCTTAGTGTCTCAGGCCTGATCAGATGTGATTTCAGTGATTGGCACCATAGTTTGTAGACTATAACTTTCACAAAAACCAAATAATATACACTAATCTGGGTTATTTTTTACCAAAGATATGTAGCAGTATAAATGTTGGCCAAAATTTATGAAGAAAAATTACTAATTAGCAAAATTTTATGACAGAAACAAAAGAAAAAAGCATTTTTTTCACAAAATGTACGGTCTTTTTTTATTTATAGCACAAAAAATAAAAAACCCGCTAGTGATTAAATACCACCAAAACAAGGTTTATTTGTAAGAAAAGTGTTGCATGACTGAGTAATTGTCAAACTGTAAGAGCCCTGAAAGCTGAAAATTGGTCTGGGCAGGAAGGGGGTGTAAGTACACTGTATTGAGGCGGTTAATTGACACCCGCACCAGACAACATGAACATGAGCGATTGCCATGTGGTGCGATGTGGGATACGCAACAATTCCTGTGCATTTCCCGCATTGCATCAGTGTAAACCTAGCCTAAATCAACCTCGATGTCCAATGTTTGGGTATTGTTCTATCATGGTGCCGGACTCTGGACCACAGAACAAAATAAATATACAAAAGTGCTGAACGTTCTGACTATTTCATCATATAAAGGACTTGTGGCAGCAGGTTTTGGTTGTGTCAGATGGATTTTATATTCATATACAAGTCTATGCCTAAAGCAGTTCAAACGCAGGTTATAAGTAGGTCAACTACAAGTTAAAGGTACCTGTCAATGTATCCTAAATGTTCTCAGAAGCATCTCAAATGATGTCATCAACACAAGCCCTGAGTCTGAAAACAAAGTCCCTAGTGGTGCTATACCTCAAATCAGCAGAAGATGCATATTTTATCCAAACCTTCATTAACCATCAAACATTTTGAACAGTATGTATTTGGCTTGACATTAGTATGCATTACCTTCTTTTCGTGTTTCTTAATAAGTCAGTAAGTGTCCTTAGGTACAAAGAAGAGGAACCAGAAAGTCTCTGGAGCTGTTGCTCAGCTGCTTTACAATGACTCCAAAATATGTCTGCTTCATTTGGCGTGTTGACAATGCTTCGCCTTCTCTCTTGACCTGCTCCACTGTCGGTGAGACCATCAGCTTCCAAGGAGCCTCCATCGTGCTGCACTTCACAATCGTTGGTGATATAGTTTTGTATAAAGAAGAGTTTTGGTTTTCCTACCAAGTTTGGACATGACCTCCCAGTGAAAAAATTCCTAATTTTATCCAAAGAAAGTCCTGGTGTGCATTCATCTATGAAAAAGAGAGAATCTGTATTCCCCCGGCTGATTAGGATACATATGAAAATGTCATAATGTTTGAGCTGTTCCATGTTAGTAACATCTTGTAGTACTGCTTTTACTTCTTCACTACTTGTGTATGTTTTAACTTTGACGATAAAATGTAACTGCTGAAATATATCTTTAAGCATTTCTGTAGAAAAATAAACAACTGATTAATACCATCAAATGTGAGAACTAGAAAATGCATGAATTTTTCTTTGTCAACACTTTATCTCTAACCTAAACTACAATAATAATATTTCTTCTGCAGCAGTACTGTTAGGATTATTCAATGCAAATAAGAAATGTTTGATTAAAGGTGAACTGGGAATAAAAAAATATTTTGCCCCTGCACTGGATCCCCCTTCCCACTGCAAGAGTTAAAGTAGAACTAAAGACAATGTTGGCCACTAGGTCAACCTTTTTTTCTTGGTTATTGTCATAGGCAGTTTGTTTGCTGATGTCAAATTGAAAGGACTGTTAAAATGTTAGAAAAAGATGATCCTCTCCAGCCAGTTCTCCCTGTTTTTACCCTCTTAACATCAGAGTTCCCCCTTCACATTGGAGACCCTCCATCACATCTGAGTCCCCTTATCACACCACAATCCTCATTACATAGAGTCTCCCCATCACATCAGTGTGTTGGTCCACCTGCCTGCACGGTGGAAATTAAAATTGTAATGCAGTGGATATAGGCAGGGAACTTGCCAAGACTGTGCTGCCCCCCGCCTTAATTTCAATGCACTAGTTCTAGGGGGCACAACATAAATCTGGTGGGCCCACCTCAGCTTACCCCTAGATCCAGCCCTGATGTCACATGGATGGACAGGATGTGAAGGAAAGCAGTCCTAACGTGGAGCCAGGCAGCAAAAAAAATCCTGACAAATGTTCCAGACTGTCTGTCACGCTACTAGAAAATTAGATTTTATTGTTGCCATAGGCGTATTTTTCTTTTCTTTCTGAAATCCGTCAAGGAGGTAGTAGAGAGAACTCTCCAATAAGGTGGCACATGCAGTAATGAAAACTCTGACAGAGGTTCAAACTCTTCCACACTCTGTCCAAAACTAAAAAATCAGATTTTGTCTGGAGTTCAAATTTAAAGTGTTAATAAACCCAGTAATATGAAAATAGTTCCTCTGCCCACTCCCCTCTCACAGTCCCCATAGGTTATAAAATCTTCTTTTTACATTAAAATACTGTCACTATATACTTTTTTTGCTGATCTGTATACCACGATCACATGACAAACTGCACAGTTTGTCCAGTGCCGAGTTTCCAGGTAGGACTACAACACTACAGCCTGTATACACTGTATACACCCCACATGTGTGATGCCAATATCATGTGACCTGAACAGTTCAAATGAAACAGGAAATGTTTTCTCCAGCAATAGAGACTAAACTGAGCATGTGCAGGACGGCTACCATCACTGTATTATATGGCTTTGTCGAGATAGACAGTGCAGGAGGAAAGGATCTGTCCATATAGTGTCAAAGAGACTTTTTACACAATGCAGAGGATTAACCCCTTAAGTTCCTTAAGTTGAGTATAGCAAGCATACTATTCTGCATATACAGACAGATTTTACTGTTGTGTGTTTAGTAACACTAAGCTGAATATTGCTGTCATCCGCCATGTAAAACTTTGTTAAAGCCACCTTAGTAGTCAGAATGTATAATTGAAAACGCTGCTTAAAGAAGAACTTTAACTGAGTGGAATAGTATCTGAGTACCACAAACCAAAAACGCCATTTCATTCATTTTTAATATTCAAAGCAAATTCACCCACCCATCCATCACCGTGCTTTATTTTGTTGAGATATTACTTTGAAAAACTCCACCCTAGCATTTCTAGCTGCAACCAACTTGAGTAAGAACAGATGAGTCATAAAATTTACTTCTGGTAATCCATCTGCCTTTAGCTTAGGCATGCAGGCAGGGGCCAGGCTTAGCTTAGAAAGCCCTCCTCCCCAACTGCATATGAAAGACAAAAAATGCCCATGAAGACCCATCATTTTGACCTAGGCCAAAAACCAGGAAGCAACTGAAGAAATAAAAGTAAAAAAAAAAAAAAAAAAAAGTTTAAAATTAAATAAAATATACCTTTCTATCTATTTACTAAGGCTAACAGCATAATGTTGATTGATAGAGTAAAGTTAAGTTTTCAACATTTATTTTGTAGCTTTATGATTACTCAAGAAATGTAAATGTTTTAACTGCCTATATCACGATTCAAACACAAGACCAATGGACAAATCGACCCCGCCAGGCCATTTCACATGTCCCCTGTACCTCTCCTACAGCTGGGGCACCCCCCTCATCTCCACCCTCACCTTGTCTCAGCAATCAGAGAGGAGGAAAGAACTCCTCATACAAATCTTGTGCCTTTCTGTGCAGGATTGGAAGGGAGTGAAAGTGTCTGGATTGAAGTGGTAAAATACATTAATAATAAAAGCAGTTACCCGAGTCATTTCCAACACAGTCAATAATCAGGCAGAAGCCCAATGGCATGGGTCTTACAGGATATCGGTCATCATTCGCCTCTGCCTGTGGAGAACAATATTCATGCCATATTAATGTTCATTTTCAGGCAAACAATTAGAATTAGCATCTCTATTATTGCATCACAGATAAACAAAACTGCTAAAGCGGGTAAAAATCTATAATAATATGCATATTGCGCTTGATTACATCAACCTACCATGTCTTCAAAATAAACTTTTAGCTGATATTTTAGAAGAACAAAAACAGCAAAACATACTTTACACACTGCTCGGCAATTAAAGCAACTCTGACAGGAAAAAAATCCAAAAGTAAGGTCCCTGCAATAGAATATTGATGCAGTCTCCCTCATGCTGGCCTGTTTTTGGCATCTCCCCTGGTGTTCGGTGTTTTTATTTACAATGACACATAAATAGGAGTGCTGGTAAACTTGTAAAGTCCATATCTTGAGTACAGTATAGGGCATAGGAATTGATGGCTATATGATACTACCTTCGGAAGACTGGACAATCACAAAACCTTTGCTGGGACCCTACTCCCAGCGTACCCATATACGCCTGCCAACTCAGTGAGGCTTCAATTTTTTTTTTAATAAGCAACAAGGAGATCACAAAGGGAGAGGGGAGGAACCTGTGTCTTGTACTGTACTCCAGGATATGTAATGTAAAGGTAAGTCAAATCCCTATTATCTTAATTGTACAAAACACCACACAAGAATTGATTCTTAGACCATGGCACACCCCCAAGTAATAAATTGAGGAGTGGGCAACAAAATAAGGCAACTGGTTCACAGGAAAAAAAAACAAGAAGGGTCAATGGATCCAGTCAGACAGTTGATAGCAGAAGCACCTTTTTGCCAAAGCACAGATCAGCATAGGCTGAAATAGCCACCTGTCAAAGAACAATTCTGAAAGCCCTGCGGCTTGTGAGGACAGATTCCTAGATGCTGTAAAAAGCTCAAGAATTCCAATATCTTTGGGAGAATATGCTCAGGTAGGGAGAAGGGACTCATTCCCTGAGGGCCCCAGGAAAAGAAGGCAAAATAACCATCCAATCGGATGGAAGAGGTGAGAGAAATCTTATAATGGGATGGAAGTAGGGTCAGTTCACAAGAAAATACATAACAAGCAGCCAAAGCATGACAGTCCTGACCCCACTCATAAGGAGTATCATAATTATCTTACATGTGCTCAAGACATGGGGATGGAGAATGACATTTCCACAGAAGGCAATAGGAAGAGCCACAAGGAACAAAAAATGACTTGCTTCTGGGATACTTTGTCACCGTGTAGCATAAGAAGAGGAGGGGGCCCCCAGGAAGAAAACAGGGAGAACAAAGGCAGAACTACATTTGCCAATGGCAATGGAGAGAAAGTTTCTTTCTTACAAAAGCCCAATTAAGGGAGTGAACCCTATGAGTAAGTGTGGGCAAAAGCACCAGAGGAAGGCCCCAGGGGGCACAGAAAGGCACAACAAGCAACAAAGAGCAACTTTTTACAAAAGAGTGCACAGGGAGTATAAAAGCCAAGATCTTGAGTAAAGGTTATACAAGACCTAACCAAGACCTGCAGAGTAACAAGGGCTAGATGTTTGGCAACTACAAACAGAAGAAGTTGCAGGTTATAAGATGGAAACCATTTTTAGGATGTGGATCCCTATCATCACAGTAGGTGAGAACTACCTCACCCGATAGATTCCCGAGTATGGGTTGAGGAGAGTCATCGGTATGCCCCCAGGGAAAAGCGGCACCCAACCTAGAGGTTGGAATGTGGTAAATACTGGGTGATAGAATGTTGAGAGATCTCTGGGTGAGTCTTATAACTGAAGATGCTTGGCAAGAGTCAGGAAAGTGTTGGGGCACCTGCAGACTATATGTGCAAGAGAAACAAATTCATAAGGGAAGTACTGAGAACATGGGCAATGCAATCTCTACCAGTACTAAGCCGGTGAATTGAGTCAACCAGTACCAAAGGCCAGGGCTTTGAGAAGGCAAGAGCAGAATGACTTCTAAGATCATAAAACAGGCAACTAGGTAATCCTCGACATAGATACGGGAAGGACAGTATATCAAAACTCATAGCAGAATCTGAGGGTTGTAGGCCAGGGAGAATTGTAGAAAAAGGAGTCTAGGTAGTGGAGCCAACTTCCCCATTTAGTAAGGAGTTCCAGTGAATTTGAGTTAGAAAACTGGGCACTAGCTGTTCCAAAGGAGTGTGTCAGCATAACCTGAGAAAATTATTTTTGGAGAGACAACAAAAGAGTCCCAATGAGAGCACGTTCATGAGCATTGGGCCAGATACCCTGAGGTATCAAGGTTGGGGGAGGAATCCAAGAAGGATGTGAGATCAACTGAAGGGTGCAAGCATTAGTCTTTAGGCATATGGTTTAAACATTTGACTCTGGAGAAAAAAAAAATCTTAACGATACCTTGAGAAATTAACGTTCATGGCATAATTAAGGGTCTAATGATATAGCATCACGGAGTGTGGTCATTTTTCTTTTTTTTTTAGCATTGTAAGGGCTACAGATAAATGTGAATAGATGGGGAATATTACATTGAGGGTAACTGGTGAGGGGACGCAGTGGACACCTTTGCTGCCATTGTGCTATATGCTGGGTGTCCAGTGTGCCACTGTGCCTCTAAAGAGGGATGGGCTCCCTCCAGGATCACCTGCCCTCTGCCTTTTCATTATAATGCATGTGATTTTACTAGCAACTGCCCATGAAAGTTGTAACAAGCTCGCCAACATTGTAGCATAGAGAAGCCCTGATTATACATGCCAGAGTAAACTAGAACCCAATAAACTTCTATAAGTATGTTGAACAAGCAGACATAGTTGACCCCTTTAGATGCCCTGAACATGAGCAGTCCATTCAAATGCAAGCAGAATTGTAGCTTCCAAGAGCAGGACTCCGGTATGCCGCCCTTAAAGTCTACGCAAAGGTTATTAATATCTGATAAGCAAATAACTGAAAATAATAAAGGTGCCACTTTGTGTTGGTCCATCACAAAAAATCCCAATAAAATACATTTAGGTTTTGGTTGTAACATGACAAAATGTGGAATATTTCAAGGGGTATGAATGTTTTTTCAAGGCACTGTATAGGAAATGTTAGTGATTGTGTTTAAACCTACTTAAAAATACTAGTCCAGATACAGTTGCAACTATAGAGGATTTAGTAAATCTGATTTTACCTGCAATTGGGGAGCCCTTGAAGCAGCAGGAACGTGTCTCAATTGGACTGGCTGTATCAAAAAAAAAAAAAAAATGAAAACCTGGTCAAATGCAGCCTCAGAGGATCATCCACAATCCACAAATTAATTCTGAAGACTTAAAATCAATACTTCAAATGCTGGAAAAATATAGCCCATCCACACAAGCCCCTAAAGACATGTCCACATAAACACCAAAGGCTAAGTACACTTATCACTGGGGCATCATGTCAAATATGGTATTGGCACTCCCTAGAGAATGTATATCAACTGAAAAGAGCTGCAGACACAGCATCGTTGGTTTCCAAAACTGGAACCAAAATCTAACCAACTAAACTATGCTCTTGTGCTGAGCTATTACTCTGTTCTCATTTGTTATACTATAAAGCTCAGTGCTACATCACCTCTGAGAAACGAAACTTGGAGTATGTGTGTGAAATGAAAAAAGGGAATGGGAAAGCCCCTCTTTTGTAAAGCCTGATCAGGATACTGGATTGGAATGAAACAGTAGTATATCATTGTGAGCAAGAAACTGTAAAGCCTACATATACATTATTTATATTTTTTTATAACACTGAACAAAATAAGCTACCTGCACTAAAACCTTGTGTGTACTACAAGTAGCAAACAAGTTTCCGTTTCTTTATAAAGCCTACATTTCAAAATGACTTGTCCTCACAATCTGAAAATGAAAGCAAAAGTGGTCTGAAAATATATCTAAATTTTATAAAGACAAAGTAAAAGTGTGCATTTAAAGTAGAACTGGGTGTGTTCTGGTCACATGGATAAGCAAGTGATTATGTCAATATTATAAAATACTTAAAAACCAACTACGTAGTTCAGATGGTAACACCAGCAAAATATTTAAATTCAACTGTTTCTTATAATGATATTATAGAATATCCAAGTCTCTTATTCTTTAACCACTACAATACAGGGCACTTTCACCCCCTTCCTTCCCAGCCCAATTTTCAGCTTTCATCGCTCTAGCACTTTCAATGACAATTGCGCTGTCATGCTACACTGTACCCAAATGAAATTGTTATCATTTTGTTCGCACAAATAGAGCTTTATTTTGGTGTTATTTATTCACGACTCCGTTTTTTATTTTTTGCTATATAAACGCAAAAAAAGCAGAAATTTGGAAAAAAACAATATTTTCTTTTTTCTATTTGAAAAGAAATCCAATAAAATCAAATTTTGTCATAAATTTAAGCCAAAATTTATTCTGCTACATGTTTTTGGTAAAAAAAATTTCCGTTAAGTGTATAATAATTGGTTTGTGTGATCAGGGACATATGTACGCAAATGATCATGTACATATGTGTGCAGGTGATCACGTACATATGTGTGCAGATAATCATTGGGACATGTTATTTTAGTTGGACATATGTGGGGGACATGTTTTTATTATTAGGGACATGTGTTTTTATTATTTGGGGACATGTATGTTTTGGGGACATGTGTGTTTTGGGGACATATGTGGGGACTGTGTTTGTACTGTGTGGCGTGTTGTGTGTTGACACTAGACTGATGATCAGTGAGTAAAAAGCTGTAAAAAGCAGCTCATACTCACTGATCATCAGCCGGCTGCAGCGTTCTGCTCTCCTCTCCTCAGCGATGACTTCCGTGTGAGGAGAGGAGAGCCGATTGCCTAGCAACCGGCTGTTTGTTTACATCACATGACGGCCGTGATTGGACACGGCCGTCATGTGATCAGGAGGGCCAATCACAGAGCCCTCCTGCCGATCTGAGATGTGCTGTGTCCGGGTGACACGAGCACATCGGGATCGTGCCGCTGCGCGGGCACGCTACTTCTGAAGGACGTTCCTGAACGTCCTATCAGGAGTAGACGGCTCCCACCCGGCCGTATATATGCATTGGCCGGGTGGGAAGTGGTTAACATACCTTGTAACTGCCACAATAATTATCAAGCAAAAGACAATGGAATTGTTAACAGCTTAGCGCCTTTGTGTACTCTAGTGACAGCCTTAGTGGTTAATATTACATGCCCACATTACATTAAATTTACATTAAAATGAGTATCCAATGATACCTGTATGAATGGACTGGTTTCCTGTACTGGGATTGACTCTAGAAAAGACAAAACAGATATAATTTTAGCAAGGCAATTCTGAACAAAGGTTTTTGGGTTAAGACAGTCTCCTGAACCACTGAGATACAATGAGCATAAGTATCCCCCCTGAATAGTGTAACCATCTGGAATGGATTTGGAAAATATGAGCACAATTCTTCTTGAATCATTAAGCTACAGTGAGCAAAAGGAATAAAGACCCCCCGCGCCCACACACACACACTTGGGCTCTTTATAGTGTTACCATCTACATTTAAAATGGATTGGAGTCTGAGTTTTATAAAGTACCTGAAGTTGAGGTGGATCATAAAAAATGCATAAGTATTCACTCCCTTTTGCTGTGATAAGCCCTGATACAACCAACTACTTTTAAAAGTCACATAATTATCCCACCTCTGTGAAATTTCAGTGATCCTAAATATGGCAGGATCCTGAAGACAAAACAGTTACAGGATAACATTTGGACAAGCACCAATCAGGGTTGGGTTATCCATACAACCTAAACTGTGACTATTCCCCACAGCACCTTAAAATCGATTACTAACCAAATAAGCTCTCGCATCTGTACATTTTTTTCACTTTATTTGTAGGGTTGCTTCAACTGACATCATATGCAAATCAAAGACCACCCTTTTGATTTGCACTTGAAGTAAACAGAGTAAATACAACGTGACGATAATGTTATTATACTGTGTTTCTCAAATAATTTCCCAAACACTGTTCTCAACAACTGGCATTGTGATGCAGAGTAAGTCCTGGCTGTCATTTTGCCAGCTGGGATTGGCCAGCAATAGTGGCTTCAGATTAGTGACAGAGGAAAGAATCACAGCATACAGCTTATGCCAAAGGGAATTTTGTTGACATTTGCTAGGGCATATGCCGGTCAATAGGTTCTCCAATTGGATAAAAAAATAATAATAAATAAGGCACAGCGGAAAATTTGTCTGTAGATGATCATCTACCAAAACACAGTGAAAAGGTAAGAAGGGCATTATTCAGAGAAGAGGCCAATGGTAAGGGAGAGAGCTACAAAGATTCACAGCTGAAATGGGAGAAGGTGTCAGTGGGACAACTATAATCTGGATTTTTTTTTACAAAAATTGGATCATTGCTGGAAAAAATACAACATTTCTTTTGGAGTTTTCTAAGGAGCAGCAGTAAACATGTGGAAAATGCTCTCAGATATAAGACCAGTTTTAAACGTTTAATAATAGCGCTAAATGCTATATGTAGTAGAAAGCCAACACTATTCTATACACTGCTAAAGAAGAATTTTAGTGGTAGTGCGCTTCTTTATTATTGTTATCATTATACCAGATTTATAGTGAGTATACTATAGTAAATTGAAACAACCTCCAATCAAAAAATGTAATCTTTACCTTTATGTCCATTGCTCACATTTACAGATTTCTGAAATAGAAATACCTTAAGGTTAAATAATTGTATTTATGTTTACATAGAGGGTTTTTCGTAGTTTAACACAGTAAGCTCAATTCAATGAGCTTCACACAAACATAAAAAAAGATCAACAAATCTTTATAGGATAGGAGGGTTTAGTTCCTAGCTAGGGCCATGCACTAAAGCCATAAACGTAAATAATTTAATGAGCATAGTTTGCAATAAATGCATTTCTAATGGATATCATACATATAAACAAATCACAAAGTACAAGCATTTATCTGAAAATACATATTGTGTACTGGCTCTTGTATCAGCTGAATGACTTACAAATGAGAAAGATACTTCATTCCTAGTTATTGGCGGAGGTACAGCAATTTTATTGATGCAGTGACTGCCATTTGCAGTATGACCTAAAAGAAAGACATGTATTTAACTTATAATAAAAAATCGTAAATGATAAGTCTGGGCACAATAAAAAAAAAAATGTATACATTACATTGCTGCAATACATGCATAAGGAGAGAACTGGAATCGCTGGCCAAGAACAAGCAAGCAGCAAGTAAAGTCATAAGAAAATCACTTGGGAACTGTATAATTGTTTCAGCTCTCTGCCTACAAAAGTACTGAATTTACTGGTTCACTAAATAGCCAGGCATCTAGAATTTTAAGGCATGGTCAGGTTTGGCAGGCTCCACAAACATAGTACAATTTCCTTCAATAGGCACAAAAAAAACTAAGCGCATAGTGCGATCAGCTATACAAACTAATTACATTATAGCTTTTAGTTTTATCCCTATCAAAATGTCTACCAGGTTACAATATATTACTGCACTGTCAATACTCACTGTGTTTCCACATTAAATAGGCTTGCTTTGAGACAGTTTTTTTACACCTGCCCATGAACTGATGAAAAGGGTTTACACTCACTTCATGTCCTGCTCACACTGCTGTTCTTGGAAAAGGAATTGAGAACAAATCTTCAGCAGGTTTCCGTTACAACAGAGGGGGCGTGGTCACCCACACGTCACTGGGGAAGCCCGGCTTTCCCCTTGTGTCATAGGGGGCGGGGTCAGGTGACGGATTCCTGTAGTATCTCCGGTCGAGACAGGATGGATGCGCTGCGCTGGAGGGAGAGATCACCCATCACTGGATCAGATCATCCATCGCTGGATCCCGGAGAGATGATCATCCATCGCTGGATAGCAAGAGTGGATTACCACCGCTGGAATCTTTTTTTTATTTTTAATAAAGGACTTTTCCCAATGGTGTGTGTGTGTGTTTAACATTTTTTTTTACACTTTCTTTGTGAAATGGTAGGGGTACTGCACCATTTATTCTAGCTCCCTATTAACCCATACAAAGCACTCTTAAACAGGAAACCCCGGTATTTCCAAGCATTAATTTATACCTCCTTGATAGCTCTGAAACAGACAATAGCAAAAGTATGGCTATCAGAGTTTTGTACTTGATGGAAGTCTTCAAAGTCTTCATTAACGACTAAGTTTTAATGCTCTATGCCAAAGATATAAGGTCTGGGAATCGTGGGTTTCTTAATTTTTAACAGCCAATTCTGAGTACCACCTCCTTGAATTACGATGTATGTTAATACCCACTACACAGAATGACTGAGAATCCTCCCTGGCCAAACCTTACTCCCGCTCCTTTACCTAAGAATCTTAGTCCTTGTCTTACCCCTTCCATAACTTCTGAGTTTTCCTTCACAACTCTTCTCCCTTAGCCCCTCAGTTGCATCTTGTGACATCATCATCTTTGTTCATACATTTAAAGTACTAACCACTGCCTTTCTGACTGTAATGTTTGTATGAAAACTTGGCGTATCTCATGAGATTTGATTATGCAACCTTTATATTATTTTCTTCTTGAATACTTTCTAATAATGATTGAACAAGAGAAAAAAGCAACTTTTATGCAGTCTCTTACCCTTTTGTTTGAACTTGTGGATTTTGTTTTTCAGGTCTACCCTGTGAATTGTTTGGAAACTCCGCTCTAACAAGTCCAAGTTCTCTGGTGATATTTGGTTATTTTTCTCCAGATCAATTACAAGACTCAGAAAATTCTGTGGGAATAATAACAATCTGTTTAGCAAATAATATTTATTTTCTGCATCAAATCAAATGCTGGTGCTCAATATGACCCCAGTTGACCCCAGTTGCCAGGACTGTGTGATGTGCAGACAGACATTCACTTTCACTGATGGCAGAAAGGTAATGTGTCATGTTTCTTTTAACTGCACCCAGGGCCGCCATCAGGGGGAGTACAGCCGGTACACAAGGGGCGCAGGCATCCGAGGGGCCCGGACCACGGGTCACAACATGGGCCATCTTTAACACAGGGCCACTGCTGTCAGAGCAGACCTGCTGCCAGGATGCAAGGGAGGGTGGAGAGGTGGGTGGATCACACGTGTGCAGTGAGGTCAGGTGCTTGGTCGGAGGGCCCCATGGGAAGAGGACATCAGGGGGAGGAGCCCCTCCCCACTCTTGTGTGTGCAGATCAGAGGGCCCCATAGGGGAGGAGGTTGGGTGAAGGAGGCCCCCCCTTTTGTGCATGCAAGTTAGGGCTCGCTGTCACAGTCAGGCAGGCTCCGGTCAGGTACCAGTGTGCGCCGGGCTGTGCGGGGTGGGTGAGGTCAGTTGGTGCCAGCGGAGGACCCCATGGAGGAGGTGGTCAGGATGGAGAAGCCCCCCCCCCCACTCTTTCTTGCAGCTGCTGACGGAGATCCTGCTAGAGATGAGACACAGGCTTAGCTACCCCCCTTGGCACTACTGGACAGGTGAGAGCTGGGAGGACTGGTGCTTTCCTAGGTGTGTGCGACACTGCCTCCCACCTGTGACACTACCTGCCTCCTGTCCCGCTGCCCCCCAGCTGTGACATTGCCTCCTACCTGTCCTGCTGCCCCCCCCCCACCTGTGACACTGCCTCACACCTGTGACACTGCCTTTCACCTGTCCCGCACCTGTGACACTGCCTCCCACCTGTGACACTGCCTCCTACCTGTCCTGCTGCCCCCCACCTGTGACGCTGCCTCTCACCTGCCCCACCGCCCCCCACCTGAAACACTGCCTCTAATCTGTGGTGCTGCCCCCTTCCTGTCCCACTGACCTCCTCCCATGACACTTCCCCCTCCAGTTCCACTGCCCTTAGCCTTTCCCACTGCCCCCCTTTCATCCAGCTGCTCCCTTCTGTCACCCTGCTCTTCTCATGTGACACCCCCCCTCCTGTCCCACTTCCCCCTCCTAACCCACTGCCCCCCACCTGTCCCACTTCCTCCTTCTGTGGTAGGAGGAGATGGAACTGGTTTAAAACTTAGAAAATATACCAGGGAACTAACTTATATTATTTAAGTTGATAGACCTTTTTTAGGTCTATTTGTAAAACACATGCCTAATGAAAGAAGCGCCGGACCAAAAGGATAAGAGTCCAAATAAATTTATTGGTTTATACTAAAAAACAGCCAATGTGTTTTGGGGGTCAGAAAGAACTTCCAATTCATGGGTGCTACACTAAATGACAAAATATAATGCAAATGTGGCTCATAAAAGCATACGTCTATCAACCATGGAAAATCATAGATATACATACAGTATATAAATGTGTATGTGCATATGCAACTATACACATATATACAGTACATGTACACATGCATAGAAATTAAAATATACAAATATCTGATGGCAAGAGGTAATGTGTAATAGGTTCATTTTTAGAATTATTATCAGAAGCTACATGGCTAATACATACCATTATCTATATAACGAAAACAAATACACAAGTTTAAACAACAATAAAAAGAAATTTGTCATTAGTGAACAGAAGTTTCAAAAATAGGGCTCACAGATTTAAAAAAATAATAATTCCAAAATGGAATCACATCATCTGATATTTATTTTTATTTTTTATTTTTTTTGCCACCTCAGCTTAATCGTTCAAGAGACCTAGGTCACGTTGTCTCTCCTCATGTCTCTACACAATTCCACATCATCATGGCTTATTAAGTTTCTTTTTTTTTTTATATCAGAGTAATATTTTTATTCTTGCTTTTATTCAGTACTCTCTTCCAAGAGGGGTATTTGTAACCAACCCCCCCCCCCCTTCGTCTTTCTATTTCCAAGGTAATCACATTCTCCACTATAGAGTATATCATTAACCCCCCCCTTCCTCAATGTATCCTTTCTCAATCCCAATTCTCTGGCTCTTTTTTGCTTTTGCCATCTTTTACTAGGACCTCAGAGCTTCAACATAACTCCACATTTTTTTTAAATTCCCTCCAACACTTCCATTTTTCCCTAATCCCCTCATTCCTCTCCTCTAAATTATACTTTAAACATTCCACCTTATACGTTTCTTCCACCGAATCTAGCCACTCCCATAATAGTGGGCTATCTGCCGATCTCCATTTTTTAGGTATAAGTCTTTCGGCTGCATTTAAGAGCAATGGGACTAGCGAGTTTTTGTATTGTGCCATCTCTCCTTTCGCTCCATGTAACTAAATGGCCCAGGGAGGGGTCATTCACTATTTCTTGTTTGGCGATTATCCTTATGTATCCCAGAATCTTTTCCCAATAATACTTTATAATGGGACAATCCCACCACAGGTGGGCCATTGTCCCTAATGTGTTACAGCCTCTCCAACAGTCAGATGAATTGGCAGTTTGATATTTGCTAGTCTTGTCTGGGGTAGCATACCACCTAGTTAAGCATTTGTAATTCATCTCCGCGGTTTGACTATCTACTGCAGAACTGTGGATTAATTTCAACACCTTTACTAACGTGTTCCTATCAATTTGTGATCCTAATTCCCTCTCCCATTTTTTTATTAATGGCGGGATCTCCAGTTCGTCCATCTTTAGCAACAGGTTGTACATTTTTGATATCATATTCTTTGTATTTTTCGTTATACATAGCCTTTCTAATGGCACCAGATCATCACTGTCTCTAATGGGCTGAGGTAAGTTTTTTATAAAATATGTACACGTTTATATATGTATGTTTACCAAGCCAAGATTTTATATGGATTGTTAGACTTATGATAATATCAGTCAAAGGTACATTATATAGTGTTTTGTTGAACCCCGAAACGCATTGGCTGTTTTTTTACTATAAACTAATTAATTTGGACTCTTATCCTTTGGTCTGATGTTCCCTTCCATTAGTGCATGTTTTTTTTTCTGGTAACCTGCTGTGGTACCCACTGGAGGGTAGCCTTGTCTGTTGTGAGTAGCCTAACCTGAACCAGTGAGCTCTCTGAATGGTATTGCCCTCCCCCTACTTTGTAGGTTTGTTTTGATCAAAGCCCGAGCACCTCTTGAATGCTTTTTTTTTTCATTAGGTCTAACTGTGTCATTCATGTCAGTTTCTTTTTCAGAATAGAAAAGAAACTGGAGTGGGTTCTACAACAAATTAACTAAGATCGCAGCCGTTTTAAGTGGGACCTGGAATGCCAGATGTGAGTTGTCCGCAGACTGCCGACATCCCTCTTTCTGCTCATGCAGCTATTACACTACATGAGCAGAGCCTGCAGCGTTAACAGATTTCCTCCTACCTGCTACTCTCAGCTGAGCAGGAAGAGGCAGGCAGAGAGATCCACAGCATGCAGCTGAACTGCCCTGTGCTGCGTCTGTTGCAGACACCACATATAACATGGAACATATGGCTTATAATAACAAGGGGGCTTCCCACACTTTTTATACAGAGGATTAACCCTTTAAGTTCCACGGTGAGTATAACAAACATGCTATGCTGCATATACAGACAGATTTTACTGTTGCGGGTTTAGTAACACTTTAAAGTGGAAGTAAACCCATGGATTTAAACAGTTAAAAAAAAGGCATGCCGGGAATGCTAACTGCACATTGGCTGTGCTCTCAGCCAAACTATCAAACCATCCAATGGCTGGTGTCATAAAGAATCACATGTGCAGCACCATAGCAGTTGAAGATTAAACAGAGGCAAAGATGGCAGCTTCCTTGGCTGAAAACTATAGGGGAGTTTACTTCCACTTTAAGTGCAGCACAACAAAGAGGGCTTCTCTGGGGGCTTATGTGTGTTGTTCTTATTAGCCAACAAATGTGTTTCTTTCAGGCATCAAGGAGTGCTCAGGTGGCAATAGGATTACACACTGCCCTCATGCTCACAAAGAGACGTGTGCAGTTTATTTGTTGATTCAAGAAAGCTGATCAGCTTTGAAGGAAGTTTTAAAATCTTGCCTGTGACAACACAGGTTAAGAGATGTACTTACTGTATATTCACATCAGTTTTAACATTTATGAATCATTCAAGTCAACTGGATGCTCCAGTGAATAGAATGTCTATACTGTAGAATAGCACTGTAGTTAGTATACATGCCTTTTTGATGTTTCCAACATTCCTTAGTTGATTTTTTAACAAAAAATAAAATGATTTCAAATCTTCTTCCTCCAAATCTCCATTGATGTCTACCAATAGATAACTGCAAAGGTAAGAAAAAAAAAAAAAACACGTTCATTCATATATATTTCTTAAAGGGATTGTAAACAATCACCTTGTAAAACAACCCATTCAGTTTAAAATATAAAAAAGGAAAAAATATATTAATGTTTTATATCTATACAAAAATGTTTGCCTTTCATTTCTAAGTGATCACATTCCCTCTGTTCTCAGCTGCATAAGAGCAGGGGAGGAGAAGCAACAGCAGGCTGAGGTTCCCAGTGAATGGCTGTGCAATGGGGCGTGTCAGGACAAGTCTGATCATTGGAGTAGAGCACACTGAGTTTCCAACTTAGCTAGAGAACTGACCACAGTGTGCTCTCCTGCTTAGCATGGTCAGTTTTTAATAGTTAAGCATGAGGACTAGCAGGGAATTTCACACATTTCACAAGGAAGCAATACAAAGAGAAAATGATACTTTCTTATACAAGTACGCAGTACAGCAGGCAAATATCAGGAATATGAAGTGTTGGGGTAACAAACACTTTATTTACTTTCAAAGTTGACCAAGCCAAACCAAGAATTAGACATTGAGCCAGACATGAGCTGCGGATCATGTGGCTAGACCATAGAGGGCTAAAGACAGGTAAATATACATATATTTTTACACAGGTAAGGCAGCATAGGTAGCAGGAGGGAGTAGGGAACATTTTTAAACACAGTTGGTGTTAGGCGGGAATTCTACTTTAACCGCTTGCCGACCAGCACACGCCGATTTACATCGGCAGAATGGAACTAGTGGGCAAAAGGGTGTACAGGTACAACCCCTTTAAGAAGTGGTGACTGCATTTCCCCATTCTGCCTTACAGGACAGAGATCACTGCTCTGTCATTGAGAACAATGGCCGCTGTCATGTGAGGTATAGCCCCTCCCCCCACAGTTAGAATAACTCCCTAGGACACACTTAAGCCCTTCACCGCCCCCTAGCGGTTAACCCCTTCACTGCCAGTGTCATTTACACAGTAATCAATGCATTTTTATAGCAAAAAAAAAAAAACGCAGATCGCCACCATTACTAATAAAAAAAATTATAATAAAAATGCTATAAATCTATCCCCTATTTTGTAGATGCTATCAATTTTGCGCAAACCAATCAATATACGCATATTGTGTTTTAGTTTTTACCAAAAATATGTAGAAGAATACATATCAGCCTAATCTGAGGAAAAAAAATGTTTATATATTTTTGGGGGATATTTATTATAGTAAACATTTTATTTTTCAAAATTGAAGCTCTTATGTTTATAGCGCAAAAAATAAAAACCATAGAGTCGATCAAATACCACCAAAAGAAAGCTCTATTGGTGGGAAAAAAAGTACGGCAACTTTGTTTGGGGACAACGTTGCATGACCGCGCAACTGTCAGTTAAAGTGACGCAGTGCCGAATCGCAAAAAGTGCTCTGCTCAGGAAATGGGTTAAGGTATATGTGAACTTATTCAGTTTAAAATAGTGATTTAATGTTTTTTGTTTTTTTCCAAGTGATCATATAACCTCTGTTCTCAGCTGCATTCGAGAATTGGAGAGGTGGGGGTGGAGACTTTGGGGATGGGGGGGGCGTGTCACTAAGAGGCTGAAAAAAGAGCAATACACGGATCTTCTCAGTAAAGGGCTGTCCAAGGAGCGTGTCAGCTCAAGTCTTGACCATTGGAGGATAATCAGGCTGTGTTCCCAGCATAGCCTGAAAACTGTCCATCATGGGATGGATGTGCGCTCTCATGCCTAGCATGGTCAGTTTGGAATAGGAAAGCAGGGGGGCTGGCAGGATCACCAGGTATTTCACACAGAGCAAGCAATACAAAGAGAACAGGATACTTTTTTAACACAAGTACATAGTACAACATACACATATCAGTAATATAAAATGTTGGGGTAAAAAACAATTATACAATGATGAAAATCTGTTTGCTTAAAAAATACCATTTCAAAATAGGGCAAAAGAAAATATTTACCTGTAATCTGAAACTATTCTGTTTTGTTTCATTATTTGTTCAGTTTCATTTTTTGTCATATGTAGGTATTTTTTTAGAAGATCAAATCTTTTCACCAGCCATAACACTTCAACTATTCCATGTACAAATTTTTCGTTGAATTCACTTAACAGCTCCCGAACATTTGTCTGAGTTGTGATGTCTCGACAAGCAAACAATATCATGTCTCGCTCCTCTGCTTCCAACTCTTCCTCGATCTGTAGAAGTGTTGCACTAGGAACACAATACTTGCTCATCACAGTAATCTGCTGCACAGAAGAGTCAGCATGTAGAAGATAAGATGTCTTTTTATGGAAAAATATTTCATTTGGGGCAATCTATAGAAAAAGCAGAGGTGAAAAAAGTAAATGGAGAGATACGCAATTTTTGTATGACATCAAATCCTATATACACAAACGGATGAAATGACGCAGGTTTTTATTATTACTTTTATTTCATTTCCCAAAAACAGACATCTAAGGAAGAACTCCTACAACAGAAGCTGCAAAGCATACAATCCCGTAATTGACCAGTAACCCAAACTGACAATATTCATACATATACTAAAAAACATATACTAAAAATCGTCTGAATAAAACCTAAGATATACTTAGAACATATAACACCACACACTGACAGATCTCCAAATCACGTCAATAACCCTAAAAGCTCTTGTGATCACAAAATGTTTGCTCCTTACAGCAGACATTGCACTGCAGTGGCAGCTGCTGCTTAAAAATTTGTGGGTGGGGGGGCTGGGCGGCAATAAACAAACCCCCCCCCCCAAATCTGCCCTCACCCTTCCAGGGTCACGGCGCCGTGGTTTCTTCAGGTTGTCCTCCCGCCTGATTGGCCCGGGAAAAGCTGGAAACCGATAGTGAATATTAATTCGCTAGTGTCACAAGTGGGTGGGTTCGGGGCGCAGTGCTATTTTGTTCAGACGGCATCTGCATCCAAGGTTCTTTTTTTAACTTCTTCAAGTTTTAACAATTACAGTATATTTGATATACTTAAAGGGATTGTAAAGGCAGAAGGTTTTTTTTTTTATCTTAATGCATACTATGCATTAAGATAAAAAACCTTCTGTGTACAAGCAGTCATCTTAGCACCTTCTAATACTTACCCTGAACCCCATCTCTCTCCAGCGATGTTCACGATTCCCTCAGCCACCTGATTGGCTGGGGCACAGCCGTGGCTCCTGCGGCTGTCAGTCGATTAGCCAATCAGGGGAGAGAGGGGGTGGGGCTAAAACGGCAGCTGCATGTCTGAATGGACACACAGAGCTGAAGCTGAGCTCAGATGCCCCCATAGTAAGCTGCTGGGCTCTGGGGGCACTCATCAGGAGGGAGGGGCCAGGAGCAGCAAAGAAGGAACCGAGAAGAGGATCCAGGCTGCTCTGTGCAAATCCAACTGCACAAAGGAGGTAAGTATATTATTATTGTTATTTCAAAAACAAAAAAACAAAAATACGAGACTTTACAATCGCTTTCATACTAATTCACATCAGGGTGGACAAAAATCAATGATTTAAAAATATATATATTTTGATTTAAATAGTATTTTTTTTTGTTTATTTAAAATTGATTTATTTTTATTTTTATCTAATTGATTTTAATAAAATTCTTTTGGAGCAAAGATCTATATAAAAGATAGTTTTCTATTTAAGATACATTAATAATTTAGTTTATTCAGCATGAAATGGAGCTTGATTATGTAGCATGAGGCTGTATATTCTGCAATATTTACATTTTTGGTAAACTCATTTAATTAATTCAAGTTCTGCAAGCCAACATGCACTGCATTGATGCATTCACACAATTTCACAGTAACCATGAGATAAAACAAAGTTCAGGAATATTCCATTATCCCATTGTTTTGCAAATCTATGTAAACTACAAACTGTATGATTAAATCGGTTCGGATATCATTGTTTTACTAACCTGACATCTTATTATTCTAAAAATGGGAAACCTTCATTTTGTTTGCAAATATTAAAGATCCTATGTACCAGCAAGAATAAGTCCTTACATTTAAAGAGGGTCTGAGAAGGAGCCGCTGCTGGACAGAGATAACATGTGCTACTCTATGGTTATTTGGGCTGCACAGATAAGAAACCAGAGGAAAATAAGGGCTTAGAAGGGAACCGAAATGGAGCATGCTCAGTAGACGACAATAGCTGGTCTACACAATCTCAGGCTGCAGTGGGGACACAGAGAAGATGGGAGGGTCAACTGAAGGGAGGATCAGCCAGGTATATTTCAATATACACAAAACAAATTCAGTGGCTTAGTGAGTATGCACAATGAGAGTTTTTCATAGCCTGGGTTTAATGACACTTTAAGGTAAAAACCATTTAGCCTTTATGACCACTTTAAGGTTTGCTGAATTAATGAAGGCTTAAAAAACAAAAAACAGACATGACCCATTGACCTTTATTTAATGCAGTACACCGCAAGCATGCCATGTGCTTTGTGGTGCACTTCGCTGGGGGTGCAATACTAGCTACTGTAATAGGGCTTTGGGGTTCCATTCAAAAATGAATAGCACAGAGACAGACCACAGTTTCATGTTAAATGCAATGCAATATCAAGCGCTAAGGTGCACTACCTTAACGCATGAAAAAATAGACATGACCCTTTTTTTTAAACTAAATACACCCAACCCACTGTATACATGTTGTGCGCTTCAGTGAAAGTGTGATGCAGGCTGTTAGAAATGAATGGCAAATAACTGTGTGCTGTGGTGCCTTTCAAAATGAATGGCACCACAATACCCTGCACGTTGTGTGCTAACGTGCGGTAATTGTTTGAATGAAAACCATTTCTATTGCTAACATGCTTTAAAAATAAATAACATTTGAATTATGTTTAGTCCTTAAAACTACAAATGTAACACCCTACAATTTCGCCTAGAAAATGTTGCCATCAATTTGGTACCCGGGCACAACTATTAATATCAATTCTTTTTAGATTGTAAGCTCTAAGGAGCAGGGCCCTCCGATTCCTCTTGTACCAAATTGTAATGTAACTGTAATGTCTGCCCTCATGTTGTAGAGTGCTGCGCAAACTGTTGGCGCTATATAAAACCTGTATAATAATAATGGTATTTTTCCTGCCTAGATAAATATCAAATATAAATTATTAGCATCTTTAACCATAACTGTAGCTCTATCAGTGTATATTTATTACAAAAAAATAAAAAAATAAAACCTCAGTCTTCTACAATAATTGGCCAGGTAAAACTACAAAGGAAATATCAGCACCAAATAGTATAAAAGGGAAAGAGTAAAGGAAATGTAAAGTAAAGAAAAAGAAATGAGTCCCACAAATTCTATCATTTTCATAACCTGGAGAACAGCTGCTGCAATCTGCTATGTGAACCACAGACAACATCTTCTACAAATCAAAATGACTTCCAACCTGTGAGTAATTAGGACCTTGGTACACCAGCAACTTTTCAGCAGCGATTTGTAGCATCTACAAATCTTTCTGATTATTTTCTCCGGTGACGACAATAAATAAAGTGCATCCATGGCGACAGAGGCGGCTCTTTAATTAGGCAAATTAGGCGATTGCCTTAGGCCTCGCCCACAGGAAGGGCCTCGCCATCGAGCGATTGCCTAATTTGTCTCTGAGGTACAACACCTGCACTGTCTGCTGCTGTGTGGAGTGTGGGACAGTCTCTCAAACGGCTGGGTGAGCGGGCGGCGGGCGCGCTGCACACAGCTGCAGACAGAGTGAGCTCCGCGGCGGTGGACGAGGGGGGGTGATAAGAGTATGTCTGAATGTCTAATCTGCATGGCTTAGGCTGCCTGCGTGTCCAATAGCAGCAGCGCCGTCCTCCGAGTCCTAGCCCTTCCTTCCCCTAACGGCGGCCCCATTGCATGCCGGGAATTGTAGTTCTCCCACAGAACACAGGCACATAGACTTTAACATGGCCGTCTGGTGCCTGTGCTCTGCAGAGACTACAACTCCCAGATTGCACTGCAGGGCAGAGCTAGAACATCATGTGTTGCTTCTCCAACTGAGTCCTGCTGCCTTTACCAATTTGTCACCAAGGCGAGGAGCAGGTACAGTTTATATACACACACACACACACACACACACACACACACACACACACACACACACACACACACACACACACACACACACCTAACAACAATGCACCCCCACCAAATCTAAGAGTCCAAAGGCCATATTAACTCTGCATTGACAAGACAGTTTTATTTTCACACATTCTAAAAATAACTTTTCATCTGCTTTACTGAGGATGCTTTACAGTGGCTGCGTTTGATGGCACGGTGGCTGCAATTGATGGCACAGTGGCTGCGTTTAATGGCACAGTGGCTGCAATTGATGGGCACAGTGGCTGCGTTTGATGGGCACAGTGGCTGCGTTTGATTGGCGCAGTGGCTGCGTTTCATGGGCGCAGTGGATGCGTTTGATGGGCGCAGTGGCTGCGTTTGATGGGCGCAGTGGCTGCGTTTGATGGCACAGTGGCTGAGTTTGATGGGCACGGTGGCTGCAATTGATGGGCACAGTGGCTGAGTTTGATGGGCACGGTGGCTGCAATTGATGGGCACAGTGGCTGCGTTTGAGGGCACAGTGGCTGCGTTTGAGGGCACAGTGGCTGCGTTTGAGGGCACAGTGGCTGCGTTTGATGACACAGTGGCTGCGATTAATGGCACGGTGGCTGCTTTTGATGGCACAGTGGCTCCTGTATCATTGTCCACCCACAGTCTCTGACCATTTCCCTATCATTATCCGAACACAGTATCTGACCATCTCCTGCATCTTTGTGGCATGATTGTCTGTCAGCACCCTGTCAGTGGCTCCAACTTTTCATACCGTGTTAGCCAGGTAAGAGTTTGCTTGTCAAAATAAAACCGTCTCCTGTATCATTGTCTCTGCAAGTCTCTGACCGTCTCCTGTATCATTGTCCACACACAGTCTCTGACCGTCTCCTGTATTATTGTCCACACACAGTCTCTGACCGTCTCCTGTATTATTGTCCACACACAGTCTCTGACCGTCTCCTGTATTATTGTCCACACACAGTCTCTGGCCATCTCCTGTATCATTGTCCACACACAGTCTCTGGCCATCTCCTGATTTATTGTCCACACACAGTCTCTGACCATCTCCTGTATCATTTTCCGCAGTCTATGACCATCTCCTGCATGATTGTCTGTCAGCACCCTGTCGGTGGCTCCAACGTTTGATACCATGTTAGCCAGGTAAGAGTTTGCTTGTCATTACCATAATAAAACCATCTCCTGTATCATTGTCCACACAGTCTCTGACCATTGCCTGTATCATTGTCTGCACAGTCTCTGACCGTCTCCTGTATAATTGTCTGCATAGACTCTGACCATCTCCTGTATCATTGTCCACACACAGTCTCTGACCATCTCCTGTATTATTGTCCGTACACAGTCTCTGACCATCTCCTGTATTATTGTCCGTACACAGTCTCTGACCATCTCCTGTATTATTGTCCACACACAGTCTCTGACCATCTCTTGTATCATGGATGTGAGGTCGGTGACTGTCCTTTAGCTGGGTTGGACTGTCCCTTAGCTGGGCTGTCTCTTATCTGGGACTGTCCCTTAGCTGGATTGGATGGGTCGGACTATGACCCTCAGCTGGGTTGGACTATGACTATATCCCTCAGCTGGGACTGCTCCTTAGCTGGATTGGACTGTCCCTTAGGTGGATTGGATTGTCGCAGTCCCATAGCTGAATTGGACTGTCAAACTCCTATAGCTGGATTGGGCTGTCTCTCAGCTGTATTAGGCTGTCCCTTAGCTGGGCGCCGGTCTGTCTCTTAGGTGGATTGGAATGTCACAGTCCCATAGCTGGATTGGCCTGTCCCTCATCTGATTGGCCTGTCCCTCATCTGATTGGCCTGTCCCTCATCTGATTGGCCTGTCCCTCATCTGATTGGCCTGTCCCTCATCTGATTGGCCTGTCCCTCATCTGATTGGACTGTCCCTCATCTGATTGGACTGTCCCTCATCTGATTTGACTGTCCCTCATCTGATTGGCCTGTCCCTCATCTGATTGGCCTGTCCCTCATCTGATTGGCCCGTCCCTCAGCTGGATTGGACCGTCCCTCAGCTGGATTGGACCGTCTCTCAGCTGGATTGGACCGTCTCTCAGCTGGGTCGGACTGTCCCTTATATGGGACTGTCCCTTAGCTGGTTTGGACTGTCTTCACTAAAAGAAGAAATTTTGTCATATGAGTTTGTTCTGTCATTAATTGTATGGTATGAGATTTTAGTAAAAATCAACCTTATCAGCAAGGTGTGGCAAAAGGATTGTCTGCCTTAGCAGTTTTGTACATTGAACTTGATCTTGATCTTGGCTTCAAAATTAAATTATTCATCTGTGATAGATGAATTTACAACTGCCAAATGTAGGCGACTGTTTTGCAACTTCTGATATTGAAACATTCAAAAAAATGTACTACTGTTAAAACTTCCCAGGGGGTTTGTGTATGAGCCCCAACTATAGTTAGCACATATATTGTGGTATTGTATATTGAAACAAAGGTGTTGTTTTGTTTTTTGTTATGATTGGCTTTCAGTAAGTGCCTGAGAAAGGACCCTGGTATAAGTCTAATCTAATAGGGCACTCTTAGGCCGCGTACACACGCGCGGACTGTTTGCCCAACCTTGTTCGTCAAACAGTTTGGGCAAACAGTCCGCTCAAAATTAGCATGAGCGGACTTGCCCACACACGAGCGGACTGTTTGACGAACAAGGTTGGGCAAACAGTTCGCTCAACTTTTGAAATGAACGGACTCGCCCACGTAAGGCGGAGACAAGTCCGCCCATTTCGAGTGCGTGTACAGGTAGGCGGGGCCCGCGAGGGAGACGTCGCGGGCTCCGCCGCCTTAAATGGGCTTAAAGGGGAACCCCAACGCCGAAAAAAATCGGCGTGGGGGTTCCCCCCAAGTCCACACCAGACCCTTGTCCGAACACGCTACCCGGCCGGCCAGGAAAGGGGGGCGAGCGAGCGCGCCCCCCCTCCTGAGCCGTACCAGGCCGCGTGCCCTCAACATGGGGGGTGCCTTGGGGAAGGGGGGGCCGCGCGGCCCCCCCACCCCAAAGCACCTTGTCCCCATGTTGATGAGGACAAGGGCCTCTTCCCGACAACCCTGGCCGTTGGTTGTCGGGGTCTGCGGGCGGGGGGCTTATCGGAATCCGGGAGCCCCCTTTAAGAAGGGGGCCCCCGGATACCGGCCCCCCACCCTATGTGAATGAGTATGGGGTACAATGTACCCCTACCCATTCACCTGTGAAATAAAGTAAATAAAAACACAACACAGGGGAAAAAAATATTTTATTGCACAGCCGGGGGTCTTCCGTCTTCGGGGGTCTTCTCGCCGGACTCCTCCGCTATGTGTGTGTAGCTCTTTTGCCAGCGGAGGAGTCCGGCTTTCTTCCTCCCCGCCGCCGGCCTCTTCTCCCGACTTCGGGGGTCTTGTCCCCCTCTTCGGTTCTTCTGCCGGGCCACCGCGCCTGGTCCGGTGGCCCGGTCTTCTGTCGCCGTCTTCCGTTCTTCGGTCGCCGCCTTCGGTTCTTCTGCCGGGCCACCGCGCCTTCTTGTAGCTCTTTTACAGGCGGTGGCCCGGTCTTCTGTCGCCGCTGTCGCCGCTGGTGGCCCGGTCTTCCGTTCGTGTTCTTCTTCTTGTTCTTCTCCAGGAGATGTTGACACGTCGCTCCCTCCGGCCGGAATGCCAGAGCCGCCCTGCGCTGTCACTTTTATAGTGACAATGGGGCGGTGTCACATGGTATATGTCACATGGGTTGGTCACATGGGTTGATGTCACATGGGGACTATGACATCGTAAGGGGGCGGGGTCACCATGTGACCAACCCATGTGACATATACCATGTGACCCCGCCCCATTGTCACTATAAAAGTGACAGCGCAGCGCGGCTCTGGCATTCCGGCCGGAGGGAGCGACGTGTCAACATCTCCTGGAGAAGAACAAGAAGAAGAACACGAACGGAAGACCGGGCCACCAGCGGCGACAGCGGCGACAGAAGACCGGGCCACCGCCTGTAAAAGAGCTACAAGAAGGCGCGGTGGCCCGGCAGAAGAACCGAAGGCGGCGACCGAAGAACGGAAGACGGCGACAGAAGACCGGGCCACCGGACCAGGCGCGGTGGCCCGGCAGAAGAACCGAAGAGGGGGACAAGACCCCCGAAGTCGGGAGAAGAGGCCGGCGGCGGGGAGGAAGAAAGCCGGACTCCTCCGCTGGCAAAAGAGCTACACACACATAGCGGAGGAGTCCGGCGAGAAGACCCCCGAAGACGGAAGACCCCCGGCTGTGCAATAAAATATTTTTTTCCCCTGTGTTGTGTTTTTATTTACTTTATTTCACAGGTGAATGGGTAGGGGTACATTGTACCCCATACTCATTCACATAGGGTGGGGGGCCGGTATCCGGGGGCCCCCTTCTTAAAGGGGGCTCCCGGATTCCGATAAGCCCCCCGCCCGCAGACCCCGACAACCAACGGCCAGGGTTGTCGGGAAGAGGCCCTTGTCCTCATCAACATGGGGACAAGGTGCTTTGGGGTGGGGGGGCCGCGCGGCCCCCCCTTCCCCAAGGCACCCCCCATGTTGAGGGCACGCGGCCTGGTACGGCTCAGGAGGGGGGGCGCGCTCGCTCGCCCCCCTTTCCTGGCCGGCCGGGTAGCGTGCTCGGACAAGGGTCTGGTGTGGACTTGGGGGGAACCCCCACGCCGATTTTTTCCGGCGTTGGGGTTCCCCTTTAAGCCCATTCCAGGCGGCGGAGCCCGCGACGTCTCCTTCGCGGGCCCCGCCTACCTGTACACGCGCTCGAAATGGGCGGGCTTTCCGAGCGGGAACAGTCTGCTCATTTCGAAAGTACAGCGGACAGGCCCACACACGGGCGGACTGTTCGCTCAAACACAGTTTCAGCGGACAGTTTTTCGGAATTTCCGAAAGACTTTGTCCGTCCAACTGTCCGCTGAAACTGTCCGCTGAAAGCCCACACACGAGCGGACTGTCCGCCCAAACACTGTTCAGCGGACAAGGTTGGGCGAACAGTCCGCCCGTGTGTACGCGGCCTTACACCAGGCTGTTTTCCTGCAGGCACCCTAAACAGACACCTGTTCAGAATTGACAGTCATTTGTTGGAGCAGCACCATGGTAGTTGCAGATCAAACAGAAGCAGCTTCTTTGGCTACACAGGATAGCAGGACTTAATTTTCTGACTAAAGTTCCAATTTAATTTTTTTTTTTTTTTATTGATGTTTTGCTAAAGAATACAAGAAACTGAGTTATTTTGTTACTTGAAAAATATTGCACTTTATACCTATTATGTTCCATGCACTACTGAGCAAATATTCAAAGTTACATATTTATATGTTTTTATGTTTTACATTTTTGTAAAAAAATCACTTGTTGCATTAAACAGGTTATGTTTTAGAATATGTTGTAAAATTACTTTTTTTTTTGTTTTATACTTTGTTGACAAATTAATTTCACATTTATGAGACAGCACAAAGGATAATGAGTAGGCAGCTGCACAATTTGATCTATATCTGTGTGCGTGTAACATATATACCCACCCACCCTATGTTTAATGATATTTGATTAAAGAATAATTGGCTAGAGAAATTTATAGAAACTGTGAATTCATAGTTCATAGGATTTAAGTAAATATATGCATTCATACAGTTAATTTTTATCATTTTTATAATATTTTTCCCATTATGGGCGTGAGTGGGGCCTCATGTCTAAGTTTTGCCTAAGGCCTCAGAAAGTCTAGAGCCGCCTCTGCATGGCGATACTAAAGCTGCTTCCATATGTTGCAGAAAATGCAATTGCTCAGCAGCTACGTTATAAATCGCTGTCAAATACCCGTTACCCAACTGAAATTCCTTTTTCTCTAAAGTCATTTTTCCAAATGTCATCAAGCAATACAGCTTTACCATCAGGGATTCATGCATTTTCTTCTGTTATTTCAAAATAGTGTCTTAAATACTCACCTCCTATATATTCTGCTGGGCACATTCTTCTTCACATAGAAAGCATTAGCTATTCCTTATTGAATTATATTATCCTTTTAAAGTCACAAGATGGTTTAACATACGCTCGCATCGAAATGAAAACGTACATTGGAAACGAAAGTGAAAGTCTTAGAGTTACAAAACTATCAAACGTAAAAAAAAAAAAAAAACTCCATTACATCATATGATTTGGTAATGGGGGGTTTACGGCTCATCAATCACAATGAAAGACGGGGAAAAAAAAACCCTCTTCTCCCGGGCCATGATTAAACATATAATTTCAGAAAGAATAAGTGTATAAAAAGCCTGTATCCTTATCCAATAAAACATTCCATGTTCCAGTTTGTAACTGAGTTAGTGTCGCTTGGTTCTTGGTTACAACATGTGGCTGTAATATCTGATATCTCAAGGTCCAGACTGGAGGAAGCAGTGTACTGATGGAAGCACTCAAGCAGAGTGCAACTAGGTTTCCTGAGAAGAGAAGACTGCAGATAAACAAGTAAAACCTATGTAGGAGGATTTGTTTCAATTCTGTGTATCATCTGAGGCTGTTAACTTCATTGGGTATATGTGAGGGTTTACAACCACATTAATGTAACTTATAACCCAAATCAGTTATAGATCACCTTATAGCAATCGAGTCCTGACTGTCCTGCGTTAATGAAATCTCCTACACATTATTCTTTTGCTTATGATTAAAGGATCAAAAAAGTTCACCTTTTTTAATGTTACATGTTACACCCATATTCAGGGTGTTACACCCATACATTACAGATGCACCAGCCTCTGCACCCCCCCCCATCCCCCATTTTGACAGCGAGCAGGGGATCTTTTCCCCCACTTGCTGTCACAACCTACAAAAAAAAAACAACCTCTGTCATTCATTCACAGAGTTCTGTGAATGTGAAAACTACAAGTACCGACAGTCTTTGCAGCGACAGCTTATAGTTCTCAAAGAACTATCAGGACATTGTTGAGCACAGAATCTTCCTGTCAGAGTGTAACTGCCTGCTCATATCAGAGGTATGGGCAGACAACTACACAGTCTGCAGGACTATGGCATTACACCCACGATCTGCTGATCCTGGGTGCAATGTTTTACAGGCTCCTAATGAGAAAACTAATACATGCATATTTTTTTACCTGCAAAAAAAACAAAAAAAAAATGTGCATTTATTCATTTTTTTTGTAAAGGTGAACTTATCCTTTAGGCTGGGTTCACACTGCTGCAATGCGGGAACGCTGCAAATCTACTGCGGGTTCCCGAAACGCATGCCTCCCGACGGCAGTTCACACTGCCCTATGCGAACTGCTGGGAGTGTCAGTGAAAAGTTAGTGACACCTCCAAATCAGTTCGCATATCGCAGTGCGATCTGCAAACTCGGACAGGAATCGGATCGCATGGTGTGAACACCCATGCGATCCGATTCTGCTGTGGACCAAAAAAAGGGTCCTGTGCGAGTTTGGGCCGGATGCGATGCGAATTCAGCCATACTATCTGTATGGCTGAAATCACATTGCACAGAGATCACATGAGATTTGCACTGCAGTGGGGTGCGAATCACATTCGATCTCATACACAGCAGCAGTGTGAACCCAGCCTTAAAGAAATATTGTTTTATTTACAAAATTCAGGTGCCAGTTACCCTTTATTGGATTCTCTATAGGAATATATGAAATGTGGAAGTGTAGTCAGGAACTACACACACTTGGATTACAGCCAAGGAAGAAACCTCAGATTTGATTCATGAAATAAAGTACAGAGCTAGCAAAGGATAAAATCCCACGGCATTCCCCCAAAACTGGGAATAATACAATTTTAGCTAATGCAAACAGGACATTATTTAAGGCTTTACTTAAAAAAAAAAAAAAGATAACCCCCAATGCAATGTCAAATAATACAACATTCAGGAAAAAAAATGTTTGTGGGGTCCCAGTAACCATACACATGTAGCAAAATTAGGGGGAAAAAACTAGGAGCTATATGTGGACATTCAGCCTACTCAGCATGTGATAGTAAAGGGAAAGGTGGCATTAACTACTATCTCTGTATCAGGGTTGTGAAAATCCCCAATTGTTCATCTTTGTGATTCTCATACAATGACGGATTATCAGAGTGTGATGAAATACCACCTACATAATTCAGTGTTTCCACCCTGAACCCAAACCTAAAACACATTACGTACATCTCACAAGACAAAAACCTCTCAGTTCCTCACCTGTCATCAGATTTACAAAAGCAGCTGCAGGCAGTAAATGAAATCAGAGATCTTCTCATACAAATCAGAAACCCCTGCATCCTGATTGAGAGCCCTATCAGGCGACAAATCAACCTGGCAGATTAGGCTTCATGTACTCGGGACGTTTCTCAAACTCTCCTGAACGCTAGCAATCCACGTTTTAACCACTAGGCGCCCATGCTATAGCCGACTTCTATCAGTGTCTGGCCAAGCATGGGTTAAAAAAATAAAAAAACTCTATAGCTGTGGTCGTCAACCCTGTCCTCAGGGCCCACTAACAGGCCAGGTTTGCAGGAGAACTGAAATATCACAGGTGATATAATTTACTGTTCAGTGATTGCAGTATTCTAGTCTGCATCTCCCCAAGGTAATACATAAAACCTGGCCTGTTACCGGGCCCTGAGGACAGGGTTGATGACCACGGATTTAGATAGATATTTAGAAGATACTGAACTATTATCAATTAAGCTGAAAAGAAGAAAGAAAATGATCATATTTACCAAAACAGAAGCTTGGGTTGCATACAAAGCACTGGGAGATACATAGAATCAGCCAGAAGACTCGTGTCTACCAAATCAAGCAAGGCTGCGCACAACTAACAGCCAACTAACCTGATATTACCATCCTTCGTGAATCAGTGGCCCTAATAAGAGAAGTAAGGCATAAGAACTCACAAAAGGCAAATGCACGCGTGATTATTGTGATGTGGAAAATCCCTAAAAAAAAAAAAAGATTTTGCTATAGGTTAAAGTTTTGAGCAAAGTCTTAAGGGACTTTATTCAGTTTTTTTCCTAAATACCGTACACCAGGTCATTACTTTTGTAGAATTTATTATGAACGTTTAATGAGAAATTGGAAACTACAGTACATTCAGATACTGTGACATGGGGAGTTTCCAAAAGCGTAAGCAGTGCTTCATAAAAAGAAGATAAGAGTATTGTAAGAAGACCAACCCAACGCTGCTTTCTGAAATATAATATAAAAAAAGGGCTGCTTTCATTTTTTTTTATTTGTTTTTATCAGTAGAAACTAATTTTGTTTCTCTTTTTCAAAAGTTTCTATATTTTGTTGATTATCTCCTGGATTTCATTACTCTATAGGTATTTGATGGGCTTGACAGATATGAGATTCAGAAGCAAGACAAATTAATTGGAGGACATTCATCAAGTAAATTAGTGATGTAATATATTCGGAAATGCGGGTGTGTCATCTTCAGCAAAATCCAGGAGTGTTTACAGACCGGTGCGTCTTCAAAAGTCAATATTTATCACGGAAGATACGTCAGATTTCCATGAAACAGTTTCATAGTTAGGAAGTGGTCAGGGGCAGGTTTTATTTAGTCAGTCTCAGTCAAAGAAGAGGTTTAAAGACTTAAGCTGTGGCTTTGCAATAAACCATAATCCATCTCCCACATTGGTACAAAGCTAACAAAGTAGATTCTTTAGCAGTATGAACAATGCTGCAGCACAGCATTCTTTCACAGTGTAATCAACAAAGGATTCTTAAAGTGCTTTAAACATCAGACATGAAACATGAACAAAACATATCCTTCTATACTGTGTACTTGTCTTTATAAAAAGCATTGAGTGTAATTTCTCCCTACTGCCGAATTCCTCTGTTATCTGCATGAGTCATATCTGATGGCTTTTCCCTGACTCCAATAGATAATAAAAAAAGCCACAGCTGCTCATGTTCTCTGTGTACTGTGAGGAGGGGGTGTGCCCCTTCCCTCCAATCAGGGCTCAGAGCTCTCTTCCCTGAGCTCTGTAGTGTGAGACTTCAGATCCCGCCCCCTGCTTTTCAGAGCTGAGAGATGCTGTATAAAATGCATGTTTGGAAGGCTGTAGAGAGGAGAGGGCTAACGATAATCAAGTACACATAAAAAGATCTCCGTAAAAAACATGCAGATCAAGCAGCACCGATTATTTAAACTACAATTTCTTTTGTGGAATAAAACTCCCAATAATGAAAAAAATAAATAAAAATAATAATCAGTTCAATCTATATAGTCCATATAGCATACTACAGATGTATATGTCCACAGACTGTATGCTAGTCTCTTTATATTGCAAGATGCAGTAAACCTCTGACACCCGTCCAGTTCACCTCCACACATGCAGAAAAATACACACAAGGGGATGTGTGAAAGAGGGGACTCCCCTTTGGTATTGCTCTTACCAAAACCTCCAGGTTAATTAGGCATATCAGAAAGCTCGGTGGTATGGTAAATCACTACTCCGTCCATCTCTATACAAATAACTCCTCAATATCTCGGTAAAGATGTGAAGAAAAGACAGACATAGTGTAATCCCATAAAAACTGATGCTTTAATTATATTTATAAAATCTTCAATTAATCCACTCACAAAAGAAAAACAACATGAAACATTGATTCACTTTAACAGCTCAGTGTCAGGTATGTGTGGACAGTCCTACCGCTCTCTGCTGTATACACCGAACTCCCTGCAGCCGACAGAGGGTCAGCCCATCCTATCCCATAACACTGCCGTCACTCTGCTCGTCGTATGGCTCCATCCTGATGTGTTTCGTCATTCCAACTTCATCTGATGGTGGAGCCATATGGCGCTCACTCCCTTTTAAGCCACCTGGAGTCGGGGGGGTTCAAGTTTTAACCCTTCACAGGCACTCAGCGCCTCACCCAGCCCCTCCATTCAGCAATCAGCCATACAATTTCCCATAGACCAGATGGCCCACACGATCTGAAAATACGACACCATTCATCCGCCCACCGGCGAAGGCCAGCCGCTGATCTTTTAGTAGATAAACATAGCAACAACAGGTTATCGGCATACACCTACTTGTGTGAGAGTGAGGACTCATGCACAACAATAATCTTATTGATATCGATTGGCACATGAATCCCGGCAAATTGATGCCCAAAAAAAAAATACGAGGCAACAGCCCCTGCTTCTTGGCAAATTAGTGTTCAAAAATAGCCAGGTATCGCAAGCAAATGCATGTGTGGTAGATTACTCCGCTCACCCAAATAAATAAAAAAAAAATTTAAAAATCGTAATAATAAAATAAGTGAAAATGAAGAGACAAAACCACGCTATGGTAATTACTAAACTATACTAAGGTTGCTGCCATCTCTATACTTCACACCTCCCGAAAGAGATTGTGAGCTGCAACTGTTATAAAAGATATATAATAAGGGGCCCAGGCGCTACCTATAATGGATATATTTGTAAGCAGATAAATCCTAGATTAGCTAGAGTGATCTAAGTTATTGTTAGCTCCTTGTTCCTAATGTTCCATAAATAAGAGAGAGAAAAAATGTGCCACATATCAGTGACAAAAAACAGACAAGAAGAGGTGGTCACAACATACATATATATATATATATATACACACACACACACACACACAAGCCACTATGGGGGTACCCTATATTAAAATTCTATATTCCCAGGCCTAAGTAGGTTATCTGCTACCCCCTACGTAGTGTATATGCCAGCATTCAACTCTGGGCATACTATAAGTCTTTAAACATAAGCTTTTTTTGGTGACATTGAATTACTACACTATGGGATATATTTTTCCATCTCCCTGAGGACACACTGGCTTGTAATCACTGCAGCATCTTGTACATCAGAGGAAGAAGAAAAGGTGGACATTTGGGCTGGCGAGGTTTTGCAGCTTGAGACAGATACGCACATCTGCCCCTAGTTGGCCATAGGGATCCGGTGAGTGGGGACCTGAGGGGGTGAGCACAGAAGTCACCGAATTATCTGCATGAGCACCAGTCACTTTAAGATCTACTTGTTTAAAGACTAAGGCCGCGTACACACGGGCGGATTGTCTGCCCAACTAAGTTCGTCAGACTATCCGACAGACAGTCCGTCCAAATTTTGAATGAACGGACTTGACCACACACGATGAACAGACAGTCCGCTGAAAACTTGCACGATGACGTGTACAGCACGTACGACGGGACTAGAAAAACGACGTCCAATACACTGCAATGCAACCTTCGGCCGTGTAAATCCTTTCTGAGCATGCGCCATACTTAGTCCGTCCAACTTGCCTACACACGAGCGGACTGTCCGCTGAAACCAAGTTTGGACGGACAAAACCAAGTTTCAGCGGACAAAATTATGGAAATTCCGAAAGACAAAGTCCGTCAGACTGTCCGCTGAAAAAGTCCGCTGAAGCCCACAGACGAGCGGACTAAGTTGGGCAGACAATCCGCCCGTGTGTACGCAGCCTTATAGTATATATAGCCAAATTTTGCCAAGTGTACTTATTCTTCAAGGACTCTATATGAGAGTTATAGACTTAATGCACATATAGTGCCTATCCACGTGCAATTTGAGGCTATTGTTGTTATTCCTGCACTTTTTGCAATCTTTGCACTTTTTGTATTTTTTGTATATTTTGCACTTTTCCCTTTTTTGGCATTTTTTGGCATTTTTGGGTCGATCCGTATCGGCCAAACATTATTATTTTTTGGCTAATATCACATATTATATAATTTTTAGTTTTTGTCTTTATATTTGGTTGTATATGTGGTACACTTACCCTATTTTTTGCACTATTGCACAAAATTTGCACATGTTCCTATTTGCACATTATTTATCCTCTTGTATGTTTGCACATTAGGTCTCCCTCTGTGGACTAAACTTATGGGTGTACACATACCACAAATTCTATAATTATTTAGGTGGTATATGATATTGTGGTGGAGATCCTTTGTGAAGTTGGCCTAGTGCCCTTAAATAAGATAGGGCCCCTTACAATTCATATGGCTGAATGGTGACAAGTGTCACTATCCAACTAGATACTAGTATACATATTTTTACTTACTTTTTATTTCATCACCTCCTTATATTGTTGTTTCTTGAGCTTGGTTCTATATTCGGCTCCTAATGGGTGGTAGATATTTATCATGGTCTTATATGTGATATTGTACTAAGCCTGACCCTCTTATCTTCATATAGTACGCCCAGAGTTGAATGCTGGCATATACACTAAGTAGGGGGTAGCAGATAACCTACTTAGGCCTGGGAATATAGAATTTTAATATAGGGTACCCCCATAGTGGTATTATATATATATATATATATATATATATATATATATATATATATATATATATATATATATATATATATATATATATATATATATATATATATATATATATATATATATATATATATATATATGTGTATATATATATATATATATATATATATGTTGTGATCACCTCTTCTTGTCTGTTTTTTGTCACTTATATGTGCCACGTTTTTTCTCTCTCTTATTTATGGAACATTAGCAACAAGGAGCTAACAATAACCTAGATCACTCTAGCCATCTAGGATTTATCTGCTTACAAATATATCCATTATAGGTAGCGCCTGGGCCCCTTATTATATATCTTTTATAACAATAAAATAAGTTACACTAATAGGGTATATTTCTTATTAGTCATTCATCTCCTTATGATATTCCTTAAAGGCCAGCATGTCGGGAACCATGAAACAGACAGAGACAGAAGTACAATCAAATCACACTTGTTTATTAATAAAAATAAAAAGCTAAATAGAAAAAAAGCGTATTCAAGCATAGCCAGAGTCCAGTAACCAGATCGGATAGTCAGCCAGTCCAAAGTTCATAAACCAGATCGGGTAATCAGCCAGTCCAGACGTCAGGGATCCAAAGAGAGCAACTGCAAGCAGGATAGAAGCCAGGAGGGATGTCAGCAAGCCAGTCTTGAAACAAACAGCAGGAGATGGTTCCTAGTGATGTGACCAATGTGAAGGCAAAGGAAAGAGTGAGCTGGAAGGCTTTAAATAGGCAGGCCAGACAAGCATCATCTGGAACAGCTGGTAACCATGGAAAGAGAAGAGAGCTGGCAATTAGCCGACAGCTGAGCGGCCAGCCCAGAGGAGGAAGGGCTAAGCCAGCCCTGACAGTACCCCCCCCCCAATGACCCCTCTCCCTCGGAAAGCCACCGGGCTTGAGGGGAAACCATCTATGGAACTCACGGAGGAGGACAGGGGCATGTACGCCAGAGGATGAAACCCAGGAGTGTTCCTCCGGACCGTACCCCTTCCAATGCACCAGGTACTGTATGTGCCCACGGAACCTACGGGAGTCAACAATGGATTGTACCTCATACTCCTCATGGTTCTCAACCTGAATAGAGTGAGGACGTGGCACCGAGGTGGTAAATCGGTTACAGACCAACGGTTTCAATAAGGAGACATGAAACACATTTGAGATGCGCATACTAGGAGGAGGGTCCAACGCGTAAGCTACTGGGTTAATCCTGCGAAGGATACGGAAAGGCCCAATAAACCGAGGTGCAAACTTCAGTGAGGGAACACAAAGCCGGAGGTTGTGAGATGACAGCCAGACCCTGTCCCCAACCTGGTAGGAAGGCGCAGGCAGGCGTCTGCGGTCAACATGGAGTCTGTACCCATCATTAACATGACGCAAAGCCTCTTGGACTTTTACCCAAGTGGAACGAAGACCACGGAAATGCCCTAACGCAGGAATACTCTGTGGAAAAAACTAGTCAGGCAACATGGAAGGTTGGAAACCATAATTCACCATAAATGGAGACAGTCGGGAGGCAGAATTCAAGGCATTGTTGTGAGCAAACTCTGCCCAAGGTAATAGGTCAGACCAGTTGTTATGATGGTCAGAAATACAGCAACGTAGGAATTGCTCCAAGGACTGATTGTCTCGTTCTGCGGCCCCATTAGACTGCGGGTGATACGCAGAAGAGAACGCAAGCTGGATTCAATACTGTGCACAAAAGGCTCGCCAGAACCGGGAGACAAACTGGCTGCCCCTATCCGAGACAATCACTTTGGGTAGCCCATGTAAGTGAAAGATCTCCCGAGCAAAAATGGAAGCCAGTTCCTTAGAGGTGGGCAACTTCTTAAGTGGAATACAATGACACATCTTTGAGAACCGGTCAACCACCATAAGGAGAACAGTGTTGCCTTGGGAGTTGGGCAATTCCACAATGAAATCCATAGACAGGTGAGTCCAGGGCCTCTCTCCATTGGGTATGGGTTGTAGGAGGCCCACTGGAAGGTGTCGCGGAGTCTTACTCTGAGCACACAGGGACAGGCAGCTACAAAGGCAGTAACATCAGCCTGTAGACTAGGCCACCAGAATTGTTGGGAGATGGCCCAAATGAGTTGATTCTTCCCAGGATGGCCAGCTGCCTTGGCAGAATCGTAAGTCTGGAGCACTGCAGTACTGAGACTCTCTGGGACAAAGCAGCGGTCACAAGGTTTATCAGGAGGAGCATGGACCAGAGCAGCAAGAATTTTGTCACCCAAAGGAGAAGTAAGACTGGTGTGAACCGTAGCCAAGATACGATTAGGAGGAATCATAGGAACCGGAACCGACTCCGACTTGGAAGTGGAGGAAAATTGTCGTAACAAGGCATCAGCCCTTACATTCTTAGTACCGGGCAAGAATGAGACAATGTAATTAAAGCTTGACAAGAAAAGAGCCCATCGCGCTCTTCTGGGAGAGGAGTTGCTTAGCCTCAGACAAGAATGTAAGATTCTTATGGTCAGTAAGAATAATAACAGGCACAGTGGTACCTTCAAGGAGATGTCTCCATTCTTTCAGGGCTAAAACGATCGCCAAAAGCTCTCTGTCACCAATCTCATAATTGCACTCAGCAGGTGACAATTTCTTGGAAAAGTAGCCACACGGATGCATAGCGCTCTGAGTTAGGACTTTGAGACAGAAGGGTGCCAACTCCCGTCTCAGAAGCATCAACTTCTAGGATAAAAGGCAACGTAGGATCAGGATGTGCCAACACAGGAGCAGAAACAAAGGCAGCCTTGAGAGTCTCAAAGGCCTTAATGGACTCCGGAGACCAACTCTCTAGGTTATCGTCCTTTCTGGTCATATCAGTCAGAGGCTTGTTCAGAGATGAGAAGTTACGAATAAACTTCTGATAGTAGTTGGCAAAGCCCAGGAAATGCTGCAGAGGACATAAACCCATGGGTCGAGGCCACTGTAGGACTGCTGACAGTTTCTCTGGGTCCATCAAAAAACCAGCAGTGGAAATGACATAGCCCAGGAATGTAACCTGTTCACGATGGAACTCGCACTTCTCCAGTTTACAATAGAGATTGTTCTCTCTTAGTTTCTGAAGTACACGACAGACATCTGGGTGGTGGCTCTCCAGGGACTTGGAAAATATGAGGATATCATCGAGAAACCACCACACACACACACACACACACACACACACACACACACACACACAATTGCAACAAATCTCGGAGGACATCATTAATAAATTCCTGGAAAACTGCCGAGGCGTTACAAAGGCCAAAAGGCATTACCAGGTATTCATAATGGCCTGTTCTGGTATTAAACGCAGTTTTTCACTCGTCGCCCTCCTTAATGCGCACGAGATTGTATGCCCCTCTTAGGTCAAGCTTTGTGAAAACCGTTGCTCCCTTGAGGCGGTCAAATAACTCCGTAATCAATGGAATTGGGTAGGCATTCTTAACCGTGACACGATTGAGACCCCTATAATCTATACAAGGTCTCAGTTCACCATTCTTCTTTTTCACAAAGAAGAAACCAGCACCAGCAGGAGACGAGGACTTGTGGATAAAACCTCGAGAAAGTGTGTCAGGAACATACTCCTCCATGGCCTTATCCTCCAAGACCAGCGGAAATCTGGGTGAGGAAATAACTTGGAATTGGATTATCTCATGGTGAAGAGCCCCTACGGCCATGGACAATGGAACCGTCTCATGAGTCACATGGGAAGACTGTAAAGGTCTCCCATCAAGAGCCTCAATGGCAAGTGGAGTGTCTCGCAGCTGCAACGGAATCGAGTGCTGCGAAACAAATGCAGCATCAATGAACAGGCCTGCAGCCCCAGAGTCGATTAGAGCCTGTATTTCGATGGACTCCTCAGCCCAAGAAAGGGTGACCAAAACCAGGGGCTTATCCTTCTGGATAACTGGGGACGAAACAACGCCACCTAAGGTCTGTCCATGACAGGTCCTCAAGGTTCAGGCGTTCCCTGGACGGGTAGGACAAGACTTCAAAAAGCGACCTGCCTGGCCACAATAAAGGCACAATCTCTCCCTCCTCCCAAAGGCTCTCTCATCCGCAGAGACGCGTGAAGCCCAGGTGCATGGGTTCATCTTCACTGACCAACTTGGTACCAGGAGGCATGGGAGGTGAGGGAGGCATGGGTGGGACTACAAAGCTCGGAGGCAAACGTACTGGAGGATTCCGCAAGCGCTCCTTAAGAGAAAGTCTTTCTCCGAGTCTGGAGTCAATGAGGATGGCAAACGAGATCAAGCTCTCCAGCTCAGTGAGTATATCTCGGGCTGCTATCTCATCCTTAATGAAATCCGAGAGACCACGAGAAAAAGCCACGAGGGCCTCATTGTTCCAAGCAACCTCTGCTGCCAGAGTATGGAATTCAATGGCGTAGTCGGCAACATGTTCTCGTACTCTGTTTGATGGACATGAGGCACTTGGCAGTAGAAGCGGAGCATGCAGGAACGTCAAAAACCCTTTTAAAGGAGGCCACAAACTGAGGGTAACTCAAGACAACAGGTTTTTGCGTCTCCCATACAGGGTTAGCCCAGGCCAAGGCTCTCTCAGAAAGCAAAGATATCATGAAACGTACTTTGCTTCTGTCCGTGGGAAACGCCTGGGCAGCATTTTGAAGTATATCTCAACCTGATTGAGAAACCCTCTGCATTGAACTGGATCGCCCCCAAATTGCTGGGGAAGCGGAGCAGAACCAGACATACCTCTTATAGAGGTAATACTCGAGGCAGGTGCCTGCACAGAGACTGGCACAGCAGCAGGGACGGCCTGCGACTCAGGTTGTACCGGAGCAGCCACCGTGGGGGATTCCAGGTGAGCCGTGCGATTCAGGAGCGTTTGTAACGCCAAGGCAAACTGATCCATGCGGTGATCTTGCTCATCCAATCTGGAAAAAATATTACCAACAAGTGGATTGACTGTATCTTCTGAATTCGTGGCCTTCGCGTACTGTCAGAAACCATGAAACAGACTGAGACAGAAGTACAATCAAATCACACTTGTTTATTAATAAAAATAAAAAGGTAAATAGAAAAAAAGCGTAGTCAAGCATAGCCAAAGTCCTGTAGCCAGATCGGGTAGTCAGCCAGTCCAAAGTTCATTAACCAGATCGGGTAATCAGCCAGGCCAGAAGTCAGGGATCCAAGGAGAGCAACCGCAAACAGGATAAGAAGCCAGGTGGGATGTTAGCAAGCCAATCTTGAAACAAACAGCAGGAGATGGTTCCCTGTGATGTGACCAACGCAAAGGCAAATTAAAAAGTGATCAGCAAGGTTATAAATAGGCAGGTCAGACGAGCATCACCGGGAATAGCTGGTAACTGTGGAAAGAGAAGAGAGCTGGCAATTAGCCGACAGCTGACTGGGCCGACCCATAGGAGGAAGGGCTAAGCCAGCCCTGACACTGGGCCAATTTATTTCACCCCAATTCTGGAATTTCTGCAATTCTTTCTTCTGTCATTAGATGGCCAGGTATCTGGTAGCATTAGATAAGACAAGTCTCAGCCAATGGGTAGGGATTTTCTTGGGTCCCTTGGCCTGCCAGGAGAGTCTATTTATTTGCTTCGAGTCGGGTGATTGGGGTTCTGTGCCACCAGGACGGCTGTCTGGGTGGATGTGTGTAGTAATGCCCCGGGCTCCTAGGCCATAAGCCTTGGGCCTATCCTGGGGACATCTGGCTGCTAGGCTGTCTGAAGGCCTATCCAGAAGCAAGAGAGTAGCGTAGGGTTGGGACTGCGACTTGCAGTCCAAACAGAAGCAACGGTTCTGCCGGCTGGAGAACCAGCTGTGGTCAGAGGTAGGGGGGTAAGCTGTCATCACTAAAGGCACCATCCTTTTTGCCAAGAGACCACTGTGAGTAGCTGAAGCAAGAACTTGAGCAGCATTCTCACCAGCCGGGGATGGTGAAGAATTGGGAAAACTTCAGCAGGTTCCAGCAACCAAGCAGGCCAGTGGGGTCATGCGTGAGGAGTATCTGAGTGCCAAGCGAGGGACCCAGCAGTGATGTGGGGTAACGCTTTAGGAAGATACTGAGTGAGTAGATTGGAAGAGCTCAGGAGATCCAGTGGTCAGTGGATCTGTTAGTCTAGTGAAAGAGAGGGAGCCCAGCTGAGTGAACTTCTACAACCATGTTAGAAATTGTTACAAGATTGTTGCCATAGGAAACAGCAGTCCTACTCATGCAGACCTGTCTAGCTGGATGCCTTTCCCTGCATGGCTGTCTACCTATAGAAGTCTCAGAGTCTGCCGATTAGCATTGCATCTACTAAAGAGTGTGCTGGCCCTAACCCTCTCTCCCACAGTTCTGTTTAAGAGACAGTTTTCTAAACCGGGCATATCTTTACACACATTATACCTCCCTAAAACCAGTGGAGGCCTTGGTTTCTCTAACTCAGTGTTTCTCAAATCCAGTCCTCAGGCCCCCCCAACAGGTCATGTTTTCAGGTTTTCCATTATTTTTCACAGGTGATTTGATCAGTTTCACTGCCTTAGCAATTACCACAGCCGTTTCATCTGAGGGAAATCCTGAAAACATGACCTGTTGGGGGGGCCTGAGGACTGGATTTGAGAAACACTGCTCTAACTTTGCATCCTATTATAAAGCAGCACACATTGCTAGCATATCTAAATTGCATGCACCACATGAAATTCCTCTATGGGCTACAATTTAAGCCACAGAATGTGATCCTATATCAATCTCTAATTTACTTTGGCATCCTCACAAAAGATGGTCCAAAAATTATGTAATCCCATTACTAAACACTTCATCTCTCTTTGGGATAAACTCAAATTTCAACATAAATTACAATCTCCACATAACCCTCTTTCATTTTCCAAAAACCCCACCTTTTACCCTGGTTGGGTCTCTCTTCGTCATTAAAAATTTTGACCTCTTTGAAGCCTATTAGAACCTCTGGCTCTAATTAGGTGCTTTAAAAAAAAAAAAAAAATACACCCCCTCCCGCCCCCACCATAGGACTCAATGCGTCTGGTGTAAAACCTCCCCGCTAGCGGCCGAATGCCACCGCTAAAACGACGGCAAAGCGTTGCTAAAAATAGCGCCGTTTTACTGCTGGCACCACTCCTGCCCCAGTGTGAAAAGGGGCCTTAATGAATAAAGACCATAATGGAAACGCTCACAAACGAGCGATTATAAACAGCAATATGATACTGATACCCATGCTGTTTATAATCGCTTGTTTGTGGGTGTTTCCATTATGGTTTTTATTCATTAAATGTCTTAACTGCTACACCTAGAAGGCGCTGCTTTGTGCCTGTTTTTATATTCCCTGGATCAACTTTACCTATAAACGTTAGTACCCAGTTATATTATGTACACCTAGGAAAGAATCCAGGCCTTCTTTTTAAAGCAATCCACTGAGCTGGACAGAACCCCCTCTGGGGGGAGTCTACTCCACATTTTCACAGCTCTTACTGTAAAGAAACCTTTCAGTTTTTGGAGAATAAATCTTTTCCCCCAGACATAGAGAGTGTCCACTTGTCCTCTGTGATGACCTTAAAGCGGACAGTCATTTTTTCAACTTTTCATCTATTAAATATTCTGCCCTTGTTGTTTTAACTTTGGATAGTAAAACATTGTTTTTCTGCTAGTAAATACCTTATTCTACCCACTTCTTGTTTCTTGTCCTCTCATAGGTGAGTGCAACTTATTGCATTAGGGCGTGCACCCCAAAGGCAAAACACACATGGCTTTCTCTGCAGCCTCAGCTGCACTGGACAGTGAATGAATAGTGCTCTGTGCTGAGCGGCTTCTTGTTCATTCACTAACTGAAGTGTAGCAAACATAGTTTACTATGCTTCAGTTATGCACAAACACAGTGAGCGAGTGTGTTAATTTAGAAAAGTAAGGGGCTGATGAATTACATTTACTAGCCCTCCCCCCCCCCCCCCACACTCTCCATTCTATGAGTGCAACACAGGGGGAAGCCCAGACAATAGTGGGAATCAGCACTGCACGCAGTGATTCGGGTAATGCGCATGCCTGTGCATTCTCTCAAACTTTAGGCCCCTTTCACATGTGCGGACTGTTCAGATCAGTTTTTTCAGTTGGATCTGAACAGTCGCTCCGTACAGCTATATGGAGCGACGGATGTCATCAGTGACTTGTCCGTTGACATCCGATCTGCCCTGATCCAATCCGCAAAATGGATGGATGTTCTATTTTCCATCCGTCTGGCAGATTGGATGAAAACGGACAGGTGGCCCATAATCATCCGATCCCCCATAGAGGAGAGCGGTCTCTCTGACAGCACCATCCCTGCACAGTGTGTAGAGACAGATTTGTCATCCGCCGGTGTTCTTCCATATATCGTCTGTCCATCGGATAGTGTTTCCGCCCCGTACTGCGCAGGCGCAGTACGGAGCAGAAGGAGATTCGGAAAATCTCAGAAGATGAACGGCGCCTGCACCGTGAGTCGAGGTGCTAGCCCCACCATCCAAGTGGACATAGGGCTGCAAATATTACAGGGCCCCTCGCCACGCTTCGGGCACAGCCTCGCTGCGCTTGGCTCTTTTTATTCTAACTCTATGTCCACTTGGATGGTGGGGCTAGAACCTGGACTCACGGCGCAGGCGCCGTTCATCTTCGGCTATTTTCCTAATCTGTGTGTCCTGTGTACTGCGCATGCGCAGTACACAGCAGACACTATGTGATAGTAGGAGTAAACGGATGGCTAAATACGGATCTGCAGGTCTGAAAGAGGCCTAACCCACAACGTTAGGTATGACACACTCAGCCCCAAATTATCTGTGTAACTTCCAAATTAGAATATAGTCAGCTCTTGTAAACAATGTCTTTACATTTCAGAGGATTGAATCAGCAAAGCAAGGAAATGAAGGAAAGCGTAGTCTCCTGTGCCTCCCGGGGGGGTCTGCTCATGAACGATTCCCTGTAAAGTAACCACAATGCATTGTAACATGCAATTAGAAGGACTGAAAGTAAACTTGCACAGCAAGAACCTAGCAGTGATGTGTGTGGTGATTTAATGCGGTAAAAAAAAAAAAAAAAAAAATGATGTGCTTTGCCTATTCTGAATCACTCAGTAAATGCCGAATATTTCCACCTACAGCTATTTTCATCAGACTTGTGTAGTTGCAGTGAGTCACACATTCAGAACACACAAAGCACACGGGTGGAGTGTCCTTGTGACTGTTCGGTCTTAACTGACTGCAGACATTTTGTGACTCGTATTTCATTTCCTGATTTTTTTTCTGCAGGTAATAACATGTCGCACATTCCATTATTATTGGGAATTATGCCATGTTTCCTCATGCCCCCTGCGATGTGGTTTTCCCAATGTACACACTATATAGAAGAAGGCAGGTAATCACTGAACAGCACACTTTTGCAGCCCCCTTTCCTGATCCTGCTAAGATGCGTATGAGCACTCAGCCCCGCTACTGCCAAGTGCGTCACGGTGGCTATGGCGTGCGTTTTTTTCTACTATCCTCACCAGAACTCCGAAGATTTTAACCCTCAATGCACGGATTCTGCTGAGAGGATGACGCTGCCATTGCTCGGCTTCTTCCTGTAAAATGTGACTGGGAGTGGCAGATTATTAACCTCGTAGCTGCTGAAAGTCAGCTGTTCCTCAGTGTTTCTCAGTGTAGCGACCACAAATTTTGCCCAGCAAGTCAGGGCTAAAAAAAAAACGCCCCATTTTATGGATCTTTATCTTGTTCTCAGTTTGCCATAGACAAGTATTTATTTGTAAAACCAAAAAGAAAACCTCTGATATACAAGAGGGTGACATATTCCTCTGGAACAGGAAAGTGAGTCAGACGCATTCCATCTGGGAACATTGTGTCCTTTCACAACGCCTGTCAGGGGATTTCCCAAAGCCGTGCCTTTTATCAGCATGCCTGGGAAAGCATAGGATCACCACACACGTTACAATCCGATTCTACCATCTCTCTACAATCTCCTTTCGATTTACTAAAACTGTAATATGAGGACGCAGCTAAACACTTCATTCAGTATGTATAACATCAGGCAGGCCTATGGTTGCCACCTCATCCCTTTAAGGCCAGTGTTGTGTCGAATACTGTCCCCCGTCGGATGGTGTCCGCTCTGTACTGCGCTTGCCAATGAGACGTCGAAAGTCTCCAAAGATGAACGGTGCCTGCGCACTGAGTCCAGGTTCAAGCCCCACCATCCAAGTGGACATAGAGTTAGAATAAAAAAAAATTGCAGAGAGAAGAGAGGCCGTGCCCGAAGCGTGGTGAGGGAAGCGAGCCGGCGAAGGGCTGTCTTACTAACTGCTACCGTGGATGGTGGGGCTTCAACTTGGACTCAATGCGCAGGCGCCGTTCATCTTCGGAAGCTTTCGGAGTCTCCTTGTCCTGTCCCCCCATCGGACACTATCCGATGGGGAGACAGTTTTTGGCAGAACACCAGTTAGCACTGCTGCAGTGCGAATTTTTGTTGCAAATTCTTTATGTGTTTTGGCGAATCTACTGCGATTCTACGGAAAATATTGCGAATTGGTTGTCAAATTGGGAGGGGATCACGATTTTATGTCTGACCAGCCATATAAAAAAAAATGAATATCGCAGTGATGTGAAATTGCGTTTTTTTTTTTCAATTGCAGTCTATGGAGCTGAATTTGCACAGGACCCTTTTTAGTACGCAGCTTAGATTCGCAACGCATTGATGTGAACTGCACTAATGGAAAACTATGTTATTTAAATTACTTGCAAACTTGATTGATCGCAACGGCTAAAAATTTGCAATAGAATTCGCAGCAGTGTGAACTGGTCCTTAAACCCGAACACATTACACAGGTTCTGTGGCTAATTAAGGTGGTAATTAAACTCACTTGCTGCCTTATTTGCATTTAATTAGCCTTTAGAACACGTGGAATTCAAAAGGTGTTCGGGTTTAAAGGGATGAGGTGGCAACTCTAGGCAGGCCTTAGGCCAAAATTCACAGCTGGCATTGCCAATACACACAATTTTGTATACTTTTGTTTGTGTTTTTCCCATGTTTTTACTTGAATGGGCTGCCCTACATGCAACAAACGCATCAATGAACCTCTTGCACCTTTACGGGCATAGAGCTGCATGTTTTTTTACTGAGCTTTACAGCATGTTTTGATGCATGCAAAAGCTGGTGTATGCTGGCTGCGTTTGGAGGTGCCATTAAAAACTAATGACACCGTAAGCACAACTCACATTTCTTGTGCATTCGTGAAGCCGCTTTATATGGTGGTGCAGCTACAAGCTTGCTCCCAAGCCAGGCTGTGCACATCAACTGACACACATAGAGCAGCATGCTCAGTAGGAAACGGGCAGTGAAGCCCCAAGGTTCCACTGCCTGTTTCCCTTAGATAGAATGGCGGCGCCGGGACCCGAGAGCCAAGGGACGGGTCAGCCTCGGGCAGCCGACATCGCGGGCGCCCTGGACAGGTAAGTCTGCATATTAAAAGTCAGCAGCTACAGTGTTTGCAGCTGCTGACTTTTAAAAAAATTTTTTTTAAAGCTGGCCCTCCTCTTTAAGGAGATAGGGGCGATACAACAGCTGGGACAATTTTTTACCTTACTGCAAGGAATGCATTAAGGCCCCTTTCACACTGGGGCAGGAGGCGCATCGGCGGTAAAGTGGAATTTTTCCGACGGGAAAAGTAGCGGCCGTCAAAGGGTTAAAAACCACTGCAAAGCGCCTCTGCAGATTTGCCGGCAGTATAGCTGCGCTGCCCCATTGATTTCAATGGGCAGGGGCGGTGGAGGTGCAGTATACACACCGCTCCTTCACTGCTCCAAAGATGCTGCTAGCGGGAATTTTTTTACCATCCTGCTAGTGCACTGCTTTCACACTGGAGACACAGCAGCGGCTGTTTCAGATCGGTTTGCAGGTGCTATTGTTGGCGCAGTAGCGCCTGCAAAACGACCCAGTGTGACAGGGGTCTAAAGGTAAAATATGTCTTGACTTTACAACCACTTTGGCCCCTTTCACACTGGGGCGCTTTTGCAAGTACTACATCGCTGTAAAGCGCCCTGAAACAGCCGCTGCTGTGTATCCAGTGTGAAAGCCTGAGGGCTTTCACACTGGAGCGGTGCGCTTGCAGGACAGAAAAAAAATCTCCTGCTAGCAGCATCTTTGGAGCGCTGAAGGAGCTGTGTATTCACTGCTCCTGCCCATTGAAATCAATGGGGCAGCACAGCTATACTGCAAAGCTGCAGCGGCGCTTTGCCGGCGGTTTTAACCCTTTTTCGGCCGCTAGTGGGGGGGTTAAAACTGGCCAGCTAGTGGACGACTAGCGGCGCTAAAATTACGGTAAAGCGCCGCTAAAAATAGCGGCTCTTTACCTCCGACGTACAGTGTGAAACGGGCCTTTAACTATCAGATTAATATATCTACTCTCCCATAATCTAATTTTTCCTATGGACCAAACAAAATCATTTCAAATTAAATCAATTGACTCAAGCAAAAACAAACAATTAATGACACAGTATGTGCGTTTTTAATCATTTGTAGATTCACACTGTCCAATTCTGTGAAGAATCATTCATTTGGATCTTTATGTGTATGGCCACCATTACACTACTATAGCTGATGGTTAATCTAAAGGAGATTGTACAATCAGATTGTGTGGTGTATGGTCTGCCTTAGGGGGCCTGTTCATACTCTCACATTAGAATATACACATGTATTTTTCTCTGAATCTATAGTGCATTGTTAGCACATTTTTACTTGGGTTATTACAGCGTTTTGCATGTCCTGTCCTTTTGATTTTCGTCATCCCTTGTCTCCATTGTGAGGTTTGTGCCTGTGGGATTTTCTTTTTTTTCTTTTGCAGTCTTCGGCAATTTTTGGAGCGACTATGAATGATTCTCTAAAGGGTTCTACGGTTTTAACCCAATCTAGATATTATGGCTTGGAAGTGGATGCAGCACTGCAGGCGACACCAGAGAGGTGGGTTCATTTGATTCTTCTGCCTATAGAGTCCGGAGGTTCATTTTGTGCATTTAGACAAGTTTCAGAGCTACACCTGGAAGACTGTAAGGCTCATTGTCACATGTGGTGACTCTGGTCTCCTCACTGCCTGTTTTAATCTTAAAACAGATGAACCACAGTGTCACACATGGGTTGCGTTCAGCAGTGGTACAGCTTGCCCATGGCAGCATGTAGTTTCATTTTTGCAAAGCATTGCGGTCATGGCATGTGCATAGCCCCGAGCAGCTGCATGCCCTTCTTAAGACAGTTGAGGAGGTAAAACCATGGATCAGCTGCCTGCTTTTACCACTCCTGGACTTCTATGTGAACGAACCATGAAAAATGTAAGTTTCATTGGCTCATTCTAATCAACGATTAGAATTATATTTATATTATATTTTGTTATAGATAATATATTTATTTTACACATATATGATCTGTTACATTTTGTAACAGATCATATACTTACTTCAATAACTCACTAAAAAATTTTTTGGGTGATTTTGCATTATTTGTGTGATTTTTGTGAGCTTAAAATGCGTTACCGTTGACTGCAATGTAATGCCTCCGACAGGCATCCAAAGAAACAGATGTGAGAATGAAGTGGAGTGCCCCTGAAACATCCCTGGAATAAAGAGTCCCTGTGTCCCTGGAATGAAGTGGTATGCCCCTGGGATGAAGTGGAGAGTCCCTGTGTGCCTGTGTGCCTGGAATGACGTGGTGTGTCCCTGGAATGAAGTAGAGTGCCCCTGTGTCCCTGGAATGAAGTGTAGTGTCCACTGGGGCGGGAGGCTATTCACACACAAAAAAAAAATATTGGATTTGTTTTACCAAAAAATATGTAGCGGAGTACATATTGGCCTAAATTTATGAAATTTCATTTCTTCAATATTTTTCTTTATTGGAAGTTTTATATCAGAAAGTAAAAAATATTGTGTTTTTTTTTTTCACAATTGTCTGCTCAGGCTCCACATGTCCACTTAACTTGACTCTTGGACTTCATTACCTCTGTACAGGATGGGGAACCTCTGTGCCGCAATCTGCTGACATTGCTCTGGGAGACAGACCATGAGCAGGAGAAGTGACGACAACTCTAGGTAACCACATGCGTCTATACATTATTTCACTCCACACTGATATCCTCCTACCCCAATGTCCTCAGACCTATTTGTTAACTTCAGACAAGCCAGGGACAACAGTTCAATACTTTACTTAGAAAAAATGCAAAATTAACTTTGCATGGTCCAACAGATAAATGTAGTATTAACTCCCAATTCCCTAACTATTACTACAGTCTGAGTACTACACTGGCATACCTAAAAAAAAGTGTCTTCCAGTAATCATAGCCCTTCAGAGACTCTCACACAAGTGTAAATCCTTTGGCACATTCCAGTGCTGGCGTTTTCAGGACAGACCCCAAGCTAAAGTCTCTACATGTGAACAGTGATGCACGACATCCCTTTGCTTTTCCAGGTCTCATCTGTGCTGAAACTCTCTGGCCTCACTCGCCTCTCTTCTCAAGGAGCTCCTCGAGCTAGACCACTGACTGAATTCATATCACACAGGACAAGTGGGCCAGACCCAGACAGGAACCAGCCAAAAAGACCAAGAAACCAGGCATGGAATCAACTCTCTCCCTCCCAGCTGGGACAGTACCTAAAGCCCCATACACACGATCAGACTTTCCGATGGGAAATGTTGGATGTCAGGCTGTTAGTGGTAAATCCAACCATGTGTATGCTCCATCAGACAATTGTTGTTGAACTTTCCGCCAACAAATGTTGGCTAGTATGTATTCAAGCACAAAAGGTTTGGAGGTAAGGGACTTTTGCGGCACCAAGTATTGAAAATGAAAAAAATAGTAAGTAAGGAAAAATATTCTAAAAAAAAAGAACAAATTTATTTCACACAAGATATAAAAAAATTGTCAAACTGTTAATACAATTCCCTATGATTGACACCTAATACATAAACGCAGGTGACATTCTCTTTAAAGACCAACAGAGGTTCCATCCCAGTACAACATGTTTCGCCTTGGTCGGCTTCTTCAGGAACACGGGAGTAGGAATATTTATTTATTGTATCACACAAGAACAAATATGTTACTCTTTAAACTATACATAAAAAGAAAAAAAAAAGACAGAAATCAATTCACAAAGAAAGCACATCTAAACTGCAAATCTTTATAATGTAAATAATAAAGCAATAACCATGAAGTACAATGATACAGTATCAAGAGTTGCAAGTGCGTGAAGGAGAGTTAAAGGAAAAAAAATATATATTTAAATTAAACCAAAACCCACCCCTCCCAAGGTCCAGATATTAAATATTCCCCTTACCTCCAAAAAAGGGGGAAAAAATAGAAACACCTACACCAAATGGGATTGATCCTCTTCAAAGAATATTTTCCATTCATCAACACCGCAGATAATGCCGGTCTGCCCTCATATATGGCCAGGGAGACCCGCAGAGAGGGTGATAATTAGTACAAATGTCTCTGAAAAATATGCATAAGATAGTGCCTGAATGAACTACAAAATAATAAAACTGCTTTCCAGATCTTAAAGACATAAGGATGCAGGTCCGTGAAGGTCCCACCCAGATCACCATTAAAGGAGCCACACCTACCCGCCTTTATAGATCAGTTAAATAGAGTTGTTATAAATCAGGGAGCTCGGGAGAAAGGCAAAAGATCTTCAAAGGGTTAAGGTCCACAGGATCTAATAAGAAAACAAATAGCAGACAATTGTATGGCCCCATAGACCATAAAATAGCAAACTGCATTTTAAGGAAACGTGAAAAGTCGCATAAAAACACATCATGAACTTCAAGATATAGAAGTCTCTCACCTCTTCACGGTTTTGGGCTACAGATGTTCAAATTGAGTCACTGGCCCGCAATTTAGGACAGAAAATGGAGGGAAAGGAGGAAAGGGGGCAGAGGATTAACACTCCCGCTCCCAACCACAGCAGACCCACAGCGTCCAAACGAACCAGATCCTATCCACCTTGCAGTGTAAAAAATAGACACAATTATGCAAAGAACAGCCCCTAAGGGCACACAGACAAGTATGCTCAACGAGTACTCTAACAGAGAACCCACAAAACTGCCTTTTTACCTGACAACGATACGCAGGACGAACCTCCCAAGCTTCCAAACACTCCCAGCCTGTCACATGGCAGGCCAAGTTTAAATAGCCCTCTCCATGGCGCCAAAACATGACGTCACAGCGTTGTGGCGCCGAGCGGACACAATAACAGGACGTCCCAGGTCATAAAACTGCCGCTGGGCAACAGGACAGAAGTTGCAAACGAGGATGAATTTACACAGACATACCATCAAGTAACATAAAGAAGACAGTTTATGCACACCTGTTGGACATCACTTCTCACAACCGGGCCACACTATAGAAGACCTCAATGTTTTAGTTCTTAAAAGGGAATTTCAGAACTATCCAGGAAAGGAAAACCTTTGAACTAAGAATAATTCTTTTTGACACAAAAAATAATGGCCTGAATTTAGATATAGGTTTCCTTACCCATTACACTAAAGTTTTACAACCCCCTCTGTGACTAGCACCCCCCCCCCCCCCCCCCTCCATTCCATAGCTCTCCCTCTGTCTTATCTCACTAACTCTTCTGTTATCTTTATTGCCATTGATCTGTATGTGGGTTTTTTTTGTTGTTTTTTTTTCCTCTTCTTTCCCTCAGAGGTGTTTTTTTTTTTTTTTTTTTTTTTTACATTCTGCTTAAAAATTTGTAAATCAGTACTGCTTGGACCTTGAAGAAGGGGACATACCCCGAAAGCTTGTCCTGAAAAATTGTATGTCAGTGCAAATAAAAAAAGTATTACGGACAGTACTCAATTTTCTTTGTATTGAATAGAAATTTGGGAGTCTGGTCCCCAACCAGAACCCAACAAGAAAGAGGGAGCATGTGGACTATCATCATAAAAAAAAAATATGACAAAGATTTATTCGTACAAAAAACAACATTGATATCTAAAATTACAGATGGTATAGTATTTCAACTAGTTTCGCTGTAAACAACTTCATCAGGAAATACAGTAGATACATCTGAAAAGATATAAATATTACATGATAAGACAAAAACTATTTTTATATTTAGAAAACAATATAGATGGGGAAACAAAGGTAACAAAAATGCTTACCGCAGTCGGCTGCTTAATTTTTTTTATTGTACAGAATTAAAAAATAAATAAAAATTAGACATGCTATCTGCCAATAGAACTTAAACAAAAATGCATCCAAAAATATACCAAATCAAATCAATATTCAACCAAAAAAATAATGTCAATGCAATAACTCCAAGGCCAATAATAAATAACACATTATATCTCCTCTGATTCCGCAACATGTCAGGTTGACGAATGGCCGTTCAGAAACGAACTGAAAAGCACGAAATGAAAAGCGCAAAACTGAAAAGCGCTAAATGAAAAACACGAAACAACACTCACCAAACTACTGCTAACACGAAATTAGCAGAAGGAGCCCAAAGGGTGGCGCTGAAAAGCCACATAGTATGTCTAGTAGGGTCATGACGTTCGTAATTGTTAGCCAACATTTGAGCGACTGTGTGTATGCAAGACAAGTTTGAGCCAATGCCCTTCGAACCAAAATTCCATGGTTTTGTTGGCAGAAAGTCAGATCGCGTGTACGAGGCATAACGGTTTCAACCATCCCACATGCCGATTCTTTGGTCTGCACCACCGTCAAGAGAAGCTTTCTTTGAAAAGCAAAAGCATTGATCGGCTGCCCACGTTTAAGCAGCGATTTAGCTCTATGCCATATCAGAAAGTCAGAAATAGTGTGAAACCAGCAGGTTGGATGGAGCCAGCTGGAAACTACTCCAGGTGTATTTTACTAAACATTTCAGATTTTTCAGGTATTAAAAAAGGAGATCTAAAAATCTGTTTTCATGTTTTGATTCACATAAAGATCTATCCAACAGCAGAAGGACGTTCCACGGCTCATACTGTTTGATAAGTGTGTAATGGATCCCTTAACCCGTGCCAGTTCCCTCCATGCTGACTCTGGACCTACCCTGGCTTCTTCTTGGATGGCATAATCAATCACCTACTTGCTGTTTGGAGATACTCCACCATATTGTGACACACTTCTTTGCTGGAAGCCCCCCTCATCACATTCCCGGCCGATGGCCTATTATCCAGAATAAAGGAAGATCCGATCCAAAAGGCTTTTCAGTGCTTTACTGCAAAACTTCACTCCGATGCAATTCTTGTAGTTGCAGTCACTTTACAGTACAGGTACATTACCTTGACATTTCCTCACAGTACCGAAGTCCTAAGTTCAGAACACTTTCACTCCTACTTATTGTAACAGAACATCCCACACTCCGCTTGAGTGCTTGTGCTTCCATCATGTATCGCTTCCTCAAGTCCAAAGATAGATATCAGATATTATAGCCGCATATTGCAACCAAAAACTAGGCAGGACTTGTTTGGCTGCAAAGCTGGAACACGTTTATTTGAACAAACTAATAAAGAATATATACACCGCAGGAGGACATTCCCGCTCCTGATCATATTACCCTAACAATACAAACAGGATAATAATTAGAACAACAGAAATATACTATAAATATTATGTTAATTATTCACCTGGATGACTGCGTGCCCACTCAGACAGAAACAATAGCTGAATGGGAATTCACACCTAGACAATGCTTTGATTAATTAGGATCTCACGACAGGTCAGACTTCCTGTCACTGAGCTTCACGCAGTGCAATACACATGATCATAAGTATAAACACAGAACACCTTCAGACAATAGCAGGAGGCCTACTTACAATAAGCACATTATGGCAGGGGGCCCCACCCAGGTGGCTTGCTGATGACAACAGCATCTGTTATGAGTCTCACAGTGTGGAGCAGTTCTTGTTGGAAATGTGTCATCTAGGCCTTTAACATGGACCCTGGTCGTAGAGTTCCAGAGTCTGTGTGTCTTGGGGAGACATGGACTTGAATCCAAAGACCACTCCATGGATCCCCCAGGTATAAACCTTCCAAAGAGTAGTGTTTGCTTAAATACCAGGGCCCATAGTCAGTGGGTAAGAGGCTTGCTTCCAGTCTTCTCCAAAACCCATGTCCCAGCTAGGTCTGTCACACTTATAACGCCCCAGAGGTCTGTCAAGTACAGAACACTCCCATACTGCGCAGAACTGTAAGGCTACTTTCACACTGGGGCATTGCGGGCGCTGGCGGTAAAGCAGCGCTATATTTAGTGGTGCTTTACCATCGTTTTAGCGACACTATGTGGCCGCTAGCGGGGCAGTTTTAACGCGGCGGTTTGCAATGCTTTGCAGGCGGGTTTGCAATGCTGCCCCATTGCTTCCTATGGGAAGGGGCGCTTTAGGAGTGGTAAATACACCACTCCAAAGAAGCAGCTTGCAGGACTTTTTTGACCGTCCTGCAAGCTCACTGCTCCAGCGTGAAAGCCCGGGGGCTTCCGCACTGGAGAGACAGCAGCGGCTGTTTCAGGGAGCTTTGCAGGCACTATTTTTAGCGCTGTAGCGCCTGCAAAGCACCCCAGTGTGAAAGGAGCCTTATGGCTATCTTCCTTAGATGTTACAGTCTTTTATTCAGATGTTTTATACTCACCAAGGCAAACTCTTCATATGCATCGGAGCCCATTCTAAACCAAGCCAGGTTTAGATGTATTAAAAGGTAAAAAATGTATACCCCCTCCCCCTTTTTACTTACCTGAGCCCTCAGCCCATCCAGCGCTGTGCCTGTCTGCAGCTCTTCTCTCCCCTCACTTCCTGGTTTCACAGGCTTTGCTTGCTTTCGTTGCTGTCAATGACGAGGGAGCAGGGCATCATGGGGTGATGATGTCACAAGGGGCATGGCCTCTAACTTACGTCATTGCGTGGCCCCGCCCCATGCCAATATAAGTCATTGCACACGGCGGACCCAGCATTACACTGGGAGATTGCGTCGAGTCAACATTGGAAGAAGAACAGAGGGAGAATACCCAGAAAAAGAGCAGAAGTTATCGGAGAGAGAGAGGACAGCGTGGAGAGGAGAGAACATGTCGCCAGAAGATGGAGAAGAGCTGGAGCTGCCTTAATAAAATACTTTAAAAACCTGTGTAGTGTGTTTATTTTTGCCACTTTTTTTTTTTTAGGTGAATGGGTAGGGGTACGATGTACCCCATACTTATTCACCTAGGGTGAGGGGACGTAATCTGGGGGGATTCCAGATCATGATAAGTTCCCACCCACAGACCCCAACAAACGGGTAGAGGCCCTTGTCCTCATCAACATGGCGACAGGGTGCTTTGGGGTGAGGGGCTCTCAGGGGACCCCCTGCCCCAAAGCACTAACCCCCTCCATGTTAAGGGTATATGGCTTGGTATGGTCCGGGACGGGGGCACTCGTCCCCTCCTCTCCTGACTTGCCAGGCTACGTGCTCAGATAAGGGTCTGATATGGATCTTGGGGAGGAACCTCACGCAAAATTTTGACAGGGTTCCCCTTCAAGATTCTCAGCACACAAGGCACCGCAAGTCAGATCATCTGGGTGCGACTTCTATTCAAATCAATGGGCTCCCATAGGGAACCATTGATTTTGAATAGAGACAGAGAAACGTTGGACGGGGCATAACGCTGTGTATACAGCGTTAAGCCTCGTTAAATCGCGTTTAACACCTTTTACCAGCGTCTGGCTTTTTTACACCTCTAGCGCAAGAGCCTCAGAACACACTGATCCTGGGGTTTTTTTGGAGCTTAAAAACGCCTATGCCACTTACAAATCAAAAACACTATGGTGGGCATGAGGCCATAGGCTAACATGGAGAGGCGGGTTTTAAGCTGCAAAAAACACTCATAAAAGCGGCTGTAAAAACATCTGTGGGCATGAGGCCTTAACCTTCTATGAGGAGGCGAGTTGCCATCTAGATAAAGGAAGGCCCGTGGACATGGTGTATCTGGATTTTGCAAAAGCATTTGAGGCAGTTCCCCATAATAAACGTTTACTGTACAAAGTAAGATCCGTTGGCATGGACCAGAGGGTGAGTACATGGATTGAAAACTGGCTACAAGGGGCGAGGTCAGAGGGTGGTGATAAATGGGGAATACTCGGAATGGTCATGGGTGGAAATAGGGTTTCCCAGGGTTCTGTGCTGGGACCAATCCTATTTATATTTGTTCATAAACGACCTGGAGGATGGGATAAAAGAAGACAAATTAATGGGGTGGGCAACTACATGGCAAATGAGGTTTAATGTGGAAAAATGTAAAATAATGCATTTGGGTGGCAAAAATGTAAATGCCATCTATACACTAGGGGGATAACCTCTGGGGGAATCTAGGATGGAAAAGGACCTGGGGGTCCTAGTAGATAATAGGGTCAGCAATGGCATGCAATGCCAAGCTGCTGCTAGCAAAGCAAACAGAATATTGGCATGCATTAACCATTTACGGACTCGACCATTTTGCTGGCTTAAGACCAGACCACTTTTTGCGATTCAAAACTGTGTCGCTTTGACTGACAATTGCGCGGTCGTGTGACGTGGCTCCCAAACAAAATTGACATCCTTTTTTTCCCACAAATAGAGCTCTCTTTTGGTGCTATTTGATCACCTCTTTTTTTTTTTTTTTTGCTCTATAAACAAAAAAGAGCGACAATTTTGAAAAAAAAAACGCATTATTTTTAACTTTTTGCTATAATAAATATCCCCCCAAAATATATAAAAAAAAACATGTTTTTTCCTAAGTTTAGGCCGATACATATTCTTCTACATATTTTTGGTAAAAAAAAGAATCGTAATAAGCGATTATTGATTGGTTTGCGCAAAAATTATAGCGTTTGCAAAATAGGGGGATAGTTTTATGCCATTTTTATTAATTAGCGATTTTTTATTGTGACTGCGATATTATGGCGGACACATCGGACATTTTTGACACATTTTTGGGATCATTGTCATTTATACAGCTATCAGTGCTATACAAATGCACTGATTCCTGTGTAAATGACACTGGCAGTGAAGGGGTTAACCAGGGGGTGGCAGTGTAGGGGTTAAGTGTGTCCTAGGGGCGTGTTACTAACTGTGGGGGGCTGGGCTGTGTGCTACTGAATGCTGATCTCTGCTCCAAACACAATGAGCAGAGATTAGTGTCACTTCTTGCTAGGCAGAACGGGGAGATGCCAATGTAAACAGCATCTCCCCGTTCAGCCTCCCCATGAGATAATAACGGGTATCCCCGCGGCGATCAAGTCCGTGGCACCTGCAAACAGACTCACGGGGGTTCCGACCGGCACACACGCGCCACCAGCGGCACAATTTCAACTGAACGTAGCTGTACGTCCAGTTTGTCTGCCCGTGCCATTCTGCCGACGTACATCGTCGTGCGCCGGTCGGGAACTGTTTAAAAAAGGGATTCATTCCAGAGATAAAACGATAATTCTCTCGCTCTACAAGACTTTGGTCTGTACCTAGAGTATGCTGTCCAGTTTTGGGCACCAGTCCTCAAGAAGGATGTACTGGAAATGGAGTGAGTACAAAGAAGGGCAACAAAGCTGATAAAGGGTCTGGAGGATATTAGTTCTGAAAAAACGTGGTGCGCACTGAACTTATTCTCTCTGGAGAAGAGACGCTTGAGAGGGGATATGATTTTAATGTACAAAATACCATACTGGTGACCCCCCAATAGGGATAAAACTTTTCCGCGAAGGAAGTTTAATAAGACACGTGGCCACTCATTAAAATTAGAAGATAAGAGGGTTCTTTACTGTAAGAGCGGCAAGGATCTGGAATTACATTTCCACAGGAGGTGGTTTCAGTGGGGGGTATCGATAGTTTCAAAAAACTATTACCTTACTATTACTATTACCTTACCTACTATGTAAGCCACTATGTATATGTAACTATGTAACCTACAAAACTGCTATACACTGCTGATGAGAAAAAGATTTAACAGTTTATATTTACTAAAATAATTGCATCTCCAATGTTCTGTATACTGTGGGAGACCAGATATAGTGAATGCAGGGTTCTGGGTTTAGTAACACTTTAACTCTGCCAGGGGTGATTACAATGATCAGCCTTGATTTATGTAAAACCTTTATCCCAAAATAAAAAATAAAAACTGCTTGCTGTAGCTGCTTATAAAGCGTGAGCTGGGGTTTTGCTTCAATTTGTTAGCATATTTAAATCTGCTAGTGCATCTAACACTCCCCTCGCAGACTGATAATGTTGCTGTGATAATGTGATAATAATAATAATAATGTGATAATGGTGCTCCTGTGCTCCTTTATCCTGAGTGGTGTCTGTCTAATAAAGGAGGTGTGTTACGGGCCAGATCACCAGGTGTAACGGGGGGGGGGGGGGAACTTTAAAAAGAAAACAAATGTAGCCGCCAAATCTAATGATTGGTAACCTGAAATATTACATTTTTGGATTTTGGTTTAAGTATTTCCTGGTAGCAACAATGTAACTTATAACACAGGTAATCATCAGTAGGCATACCTCCCAACATTTTGCGATGGGAATGAGGGACACATACTAACAAACGTATGTAGAGATAGGACACACCCCCTTAAAGGAAAATTAACCAAAAAAAAAAAAAAAAGAAGGTTAAAGGGGTGTTCCCCTTCAAAAAAAAAATTTAAGTCAGCAGCTACAAATACTGCAGCTGCTGACTTTTAATAATCGGACACTTACCTTTGCCAGGGTCCAGCAATGTGGGGGAACGAAGCCCCGCTCGTCCCCTCTCCTCCTGGCAGCGCCGGCATTGCAACTGTGGGCACCACTGTGCGTGTGCGAGTGGTGCCACGCGCCGTGATTGGCCGCGCAGTCATCAGGGACCTTGTCACGAGTTTCAGATGACTGACAGGAGGGAGGGGGCAGAGCTGAGCCCTTCCTGTGCCGAGGGGAAGTGATGTCACCAGCCCAGGCACTGAAGGAGGGAGACTACGAGGAAACCCCTAGCAACAGGCATTTAGGGATAAGTAAAAAAAAAAAATCAAATTTTTTTTTTTTTTAGGAATTTTTATCTTTTTTGTGTGTGTGTGAAACACCACTTTAAGGACTTTTTTTTACCACTACCATTACTTTATATTGGCTTTTAAAATGTACAAATGCAGCAATTTAGAAAATGAATGAAAGGTTTAGCTCTGGGGAACACTTTTTGAAAGATAAAAAGTGCATTTTATATACAACTATAGAGATCAGACCAAAATGAGGGACAAATGAGGAGGAAAGAGGGACATTGCTCCAAATCAGGGACAGTCCCTCCAAATCAGGGACAGTCGGGAGCTACGAGTAGGTGTTGAGACTCCGACTAGTCTCCAGAATATAAACATAAAATCCTAATAATGAGAATAACACCAAATAGCGTCACGGTCATAAAGCAGGCTTTAGGGTAGAACATTAACCAAAAGCAGATCCATTTCCATATACAGACCAAGGACTGCCAAAGCTGTCACTATACCTGGAGCTCTGGAACCATTAGTAGCTATGTATATAACAATACATTCCTGAGATTAATCTGCATTTCAACTAACCTACATGATACCTACATCGCTTTTTATAGACAAACTGCTTTCAGTTAGCACAAAGTCCGAGATTCCATAGAATACAATACCTTCATTGTGGTGGGGAAGAGGAGGGAGGTCATCCTGTTCAGCCGGGAGAGTTTGAGAGAAGAGCGAGCAGAGAGGAAGTTGCTTCAGAGGCTTTCCCTGTAAATATATGACGTGTGCACAGCTGACAAGTCACATGTCTCAGCTAGAAAACTCGGTTTCCGATTGTATGATCTGGAGAAAATCGGTTTTCTCATTAGGTCAGTGTATGATGTACAGTAGTGACTATGATCTTCCCACAACCTCTAAATTCCAGGCACAAAACATTTTATTCAAAGCAGTATTAAACCCAAAAGCAAACATTTTATTTAAAGCAGTATTAAACCCAAAAGCATACATTTTATTATATTGCAGCTTACCAATTCTTAGATGTGATGGTTGCATTAGCTTTCTTTTTTTTTAGGCTCTCTTTCCTTTATATCTGGTGATCTAGGTTGTAAGTCTGCTGTTTTTCAACAGCTCAAGCAGTCATGTAAATGTAGCAATTAAAGTGTTGAGACAAACCATTTACCACTGACAGGGGTGCTTACAATAATTAGCGTTTACTTTTTCATGTAAAGCCTTCCCCCCCCCCCCCCCCCAAAAAAAAAAATCTGTTGTAACTGCTTGTGTAACAACATTGTGAGCTGAAGTTTGGCTTCAATTTGCTAGTACGCTTAAATCTGCTAGTATATTTAGCTCCCCCCCCCCCCAAATTGACAATGCTGCTGCCCAAATGTGCCCCCTGTGCTCCTTCATCCAAAATGGGGGCACTCTAATACAGGAGGTGTGTAATTGGCCAGATCACCAGGTCAAAACACTGTGAAAAAAGCCTAAAAAAATAAAACAAATGCAGCCACCACATCTAATGATTAGTAAGCTGTAACATATTACATTTTTGGTTTTGGGTTTAATACTCCTTTATATATTTCTCAATAGCCACAATCCACTTTGTGTGCACCAAATGCATTTGCAAATCCGGTTATTACCTTGTGAAAGTAGTTGTGATGTTATCACTGTCCTGTACATAGCTTATCTCTATAGAGCAGAGCTGGGGGAGGAGCCCACCCTGCCGACCCACGACAGGATGTCTGCAGAAAACTACAGGGGGGAGACAAGTACAGACACCCTGCACAAGGAGAGAGATCAGCAGTGCCCGGTCTCTATTCCAGAAAGCTCCAGGACAAAGTTTTCCACTGGATTACTGCACAGACCTGGAAGAAATTTACAAAGTAAGAATACACATGCTTCTTGTAATAACACGATATTTGCTTATCCCAGAATTAAAGCGGAGTTCTGCTTAAAAAAATACAAATTAAAAGTCAGCAGCTACAAATACTACAGCTGCTGACTTTTAATAATCGGATACTTACCTGTCCCAGGGTCCAGCGATACGGGGGAACGAAGCCCCGCTTGTCTCCACATCCTCTCTGCGGCACCGGCATTGTAAACGTGGGTGCCACAGCAGGGGAACCCACTGCGCATGCGCAAGCCGCACCTCGTGCCGTGACTAGCTGGGCAATCATCTGGGACCTGTGATGTGTCCCAGATGATTGCCAAGAGGGAGGGGGGAGAGGTGATCCGGGAGGAAGTGGGAGCTGGGACCCTCTAAAAAGAGGTTACCGGCTCCCCCCCAAAAAAAAATGACATGCCAAATGTGGCATGTCAGGGGGTCACCTCTCTTAAAGCTGAAGTTCCATTTTTGGGTAGAACTCCGCTTTAAAAGTGGTTATAAGCCCGAAACATTTTTTACTTTAAAGCAATTGTCAATTTAAAAAAAAAAAAAACTGATCCTGTTCACTTAAATCATGTTATACAGCAGTGCTTGTGCTGTTTAATTTGGAACCCTGTATACCCTAAAAAACCTGGCTGATCCTACCTGGCTATATCCTCCCCTCTGCAAACAGACCACGATAATCATGGCTGCTGAGCCCTGACACCGTGGTCAGTTTGTGTGATTCCGTCACCTGCAGCTTGCTCTCTGCAGCTCTCCTGTGTCTGTATCCCCCCCCCCACTTTTGCTGCTCTCATATCTGCTACTAAATTGTCTTATCTTATCCCCTCTCTACCATAACAATGTGTCCTTGTGCCTGTGTAATGTAAAATTTGCCATTCTGTAACTGTACAAGCTCCGCTCCGGGCGCTCAGCTAATTTTCGGCACCCTCTCTCCCCCCCCCTCCTCCCCAGCTGACGTCAGAGGGAGGGCTTGGCCCCACCCACTGCAGCTGTGAGCCAGAGAGAGAAGAGAGGAGGAATCAGCAGAGCGCTCGGAGCGAAGCTTATATCAGTACAAATCGGCGGATTTTTTACATTACACAGGGACAGGGACACGTTATTATGGCACAGAGGGGATAAGACACGTTAGAAGTGGGTTTAACTTTAATGTATTCCTTGCATTAGGGTAGAAAATGTTTACGCATCAATATTTTCCCTCACCCCCCCCCCCCCCTCCTTAACTTACTTGTGCCCTCATTTGATCCAGCACTGTGCACGTATATTCTCCACTGAAGGTGGCACTCAGAATCAGATGGGAGAGGAGGTAAGATGAGCTATGTATCTCCACGATTTCCTTCATCACTCGAGTAGTGATCTGGTTGGATGCACATGCCCCATGTGACCATCTTAGGTCAAGCAGAGTCTATTTAAAGGCACTGACCCCTGGATTTGGCACCCTTTATGTGAGTGGACAGGTTCCACCTCGGACAGGGACAGTGGCAGCAATAAGGAGAGGGCAGGAACTACTCCTACCTCTTCAGGAAGCTTTCAGTTTGGGTCTGACCGGCCAGGGCACACTTCACTCCTCGTGGCAAATGCTGTTGGCATCCATGAGTCTTCTGACCTCTCTCAATCTGTTGAATAGTTGTAAGTGGCACCAGACAGGTAAGCCTCCCGCTGGGCCAATTTGTGCTGTTAACCTGCTGTTCCAATGCAACGTTCTTTTCAAATCGGGACTTTGAGTGTTTACCGCCTACCACACCATGCAGCACCTACCCAACAAGTGCTTCTCTCTTACTTTCTGGTCTCCTGGGCTTTGCTGAGGCAGTGAGAGTAACTGGCTCCCGCTGCTGTCAATCAAAGCCAGTGATGAGGGATCTATTTGTTATTTTTTATTTTATTTTTTTTAAGAGCATTTACAATCACTTTAAAGTGGATGTAATCCTACTCTCATCCTTTCTAAACTACTGCCATAGTGCTTATCTATAAGGATATACATGCCTCCTGCATGTATCCTTACCTGTCAAATATCTCTCCTGTCTGTCTGTTATGAGACCCGAAAAACTGCAGATTCTGTGGGTGGGCCTTGTTAACATGGATTTTCTCCTGTGTATTTCTTACACTAAACTTCTGCTATGAACACTAACCTCCAGTAAAAACCCAGAAAAGTCACCACATGACTTCAGCATGCCCAATCATGCTGATGTGTGGAGCAGACAATCCTGGGAGAGCTGGAAATCACTTGTCGCTCACAACAAGGGGGAAGAACTTTCTCTATGTGTCAGTTTTTATTTCACGGATAAAAGATAAGAGGACTGCTCAGAGCTGGATTAACTATTTGTGGCATGACTGGGCAGAGATGACATGAAATCCTATACTGTACAAGGTGCAAGCCTTAATTAAATTTTTTTTTTTTAAATGGGTTTATATCCATTTTAAGCTTTAAAAGGATTGTGAAAGATCAGCTTCTTAACAAACTTACTGTTATCACTGACCTAGGTGAAATTGTCAATGTTGTTCTAGTCTATAATTCATAGAAATATATAGAGACATCAGTTAGATCAATGACAGCAATAACCAAGCTCATATTGTGACACTTGGGATGTGGGAAATGGAAGTTTTCCCCACCAGGGTCAAAGACACCAGTAAAAACCAATGAGTGATCAAATACACACTCCATTTATAATGCAAAAATCAGATTTGGATGGAGACTGTATTCTCGCAGACAGACAAGCACAGCTCTGATGAAGAGGAGCATAATCAGCTTGAAAACGCATCAGCTTGGCTATATAGCGGGATACAATTGGAGCATACTTATCTTACATTATATGGCATCTTGTGGTCTATGTGCTTTTACCAGTTGCACTTTTGTAAGTATCCAATTTTTATCCTGTTTATTGGCTCAAATTATTTATTTTGCGGTAATGCACTAGGTGCTTGCGCCTTCCCGTCTCCTTGTTTTTGTAATTCCACTTTGGATGCCGCTATCCATGGAAGGCTGCATCTGCCTAGCATTTGAAATTGTTACACAGTCCTAATCAACAGTGGAAGACCTCTGAGCGCTGCAACTGATCGTTTTTGAAAAGCACAGAAACTAAATACATATGATCAGAACTATGAAGAGTATCAACTGAGGTATGGATCAACTTCAAAGTGTAAAAATATTTAAAATTGCAGCTTTCCTTTTTAGATGCCCCCAACAAGGAAGCAATCCCCCGAGGAAGCCATTGTTTGGTGAAACATGTAGGGATGTGATATGCATCAGTGACACACATATATATATATATATATATATATATTTCTGCTCATCTTACTCATCTTATGTACCCTATTTTCTGTAATGTACTTGTAATAAATAATATTTAAGTAAAAATTGTACTTTTTTGCATGTGGCGCCGCTAGAATCTCTAACAAAATCCCCTTCCTTTGACTATACAAGGGATGAGGTGCCGGTGTTCTAGTGATATGTGTCCTCCGACGAAAAGTGCCCGCACATGCGCAGGACGGAGCCGCACTCGCATGCGCACATTGCAGAATGCATTTTTCGATGGGAGAGAGAATGTCACGGACACTATTTAAAGCTATTCACAGAGCAGAGGGACACCATAGTTCTCATATTGTGCCTCGCTGTTGCGGGGCGAGGTTTCATTCTGCTCAAGGTCGCCTTTTGTCAGTGTTGCATGGCAGCTTTAGTGTCTTGATTAAGGATGAGCTCAGGCGTGTTCGCATGCTCCACGTGCAGAGCCCACCAGGAAGTCGGCACAGTGCTGCGCTAATCACAGGCAGTGAGACAATGCCCCGATGCACGGCTGCAGAGATCGGGCAATGTCTCACTGCTTGTGATTAGCGCATCGCTGCGCTGGCTTCCTGGCGGACTCTGCGCATGGAGTATACAAACATGCCTGAGCTCATCCTTAATGAAGACAGGCGTGGGACAGACTGACTCACTGACATTGTTCAAATAACCTTGCAGTCAGCCAGCCATATCTTTGCTTTAAAATGCTTTAAAAGTACAGAATGTGGATATACTGTAGATTAGAGGACTTTTAAGGATATGTAACTGATTTAACATTCCAATGTTTTGAGTAACTCCAAAATGTCAGCACATTGGTATTTACAGTATGTAAATAACGGTGATATGGAAAACTGATACTGCACAGGGCTATCTTTTCATTTATACACTGTGGCGGCCTATTATATGTTGTAACTTAAAGGATAAGTTCACCTTTTCGTTCAGAATTTAATTTTTCATAATAAATAGAAGCATTTTCCAACACCATTTCTGGCCCAGCCATCCCAATGTGCTTTTCTCTCACTTACCTCATTCACATGATATTTAGAATCTTGTCAGTCTTGTTGTATCTTTGAATGGATTTTCAGATTCCATTACTTCCTGTAGCTTGTATCGGCATTCACTTCCTGTTAGGTCATCTCCCAGAAGCCTTCATTTCCTAGTTCCTAGATACAGCATGTTGACTACACTTCCCTCATTACAATACTACCATACACCCACTTTTTATACAATCTGATTGTACAATCTCCTTTAGGTTTGATTCACACTAATGTGTTTTTTGATACATTTTGCAGAAATACAGGGAAGTTTTTTAACATGGATTCCTAAGGAACATCAATGTATTTTTGTGCCTCTGTGTTTTTGGAAAGGGTTGGAGACTTTTTTTCCTGAAAAATGCAGCGTTTTGCATGTAATTGACTTCCATGAACCCGTATCCAAAACACAAGTACCGTGTTTTTACTGCGATTGTGATTTGCATTTTGCGATTTGTTTTTATTTATTTTTTTAGCTGTATATAACTGGTTGCTAAGGAGGGGGCCGGGAAGCCAGCCGCCCCGTCCTTAACAACCGATGAGACATCAGCTGTCAGAGAGCTTCCCTGCTGAATGTAAAAAAAAAAATTGCCGGCTAAAAATAATTGTGAAAAAAAAAAACAGCGTGGGGTCCCTCCCCGGTCTATACCAGGCCCTTCTGTAAATGGAGGTTTCACTTGGGAAGACCAAATTGTTGCCAACATCCCCAAAAGTAAAATTTTGCAAGGAAAAGGTATCCCCCAACAATATGGAACTTTTAAGGCAACGAGAGAGAGAGAGAGAGAGAGAGAGAGAGAGAGAGAGAGAGGTTTATAAGTGAGCATGGCCATTACTAGGGTGTCTCCCGATTTCATTTTGAAAAGCAGGCAACCTTATCTTGCATGCTGTACGGTCCCTTGTGGCGGGGAGCGTGAGCTCTTAGATGAATAAAAAGTGTGTTTTTATTGCACAAGATGGGATTCTTGTCTTTGTGCAGTGTGTTGCCTTACACAACAGAAATATAGAAAAAAAGGAACAAAACAAACACTGTACGTGGACAGGAATAGAAGGAAGGGAGTGAGAATAATACTGAAATAAATACGTCTATGCCATGCAGAAAAAAAAAACACAATCCTGGCCAGGATCCATTCAAATCTACACACTGTGCCCAGCATGCTAACCAGCATACTTCCCAATTCTTAACTTCTATCACATAGAAAACATAGAGGGAATTTATAATTCCCATCTATCAACCAAGTGATAAGCAACGTTTTCTGCTCTTAAACTGAATCTAATGCCAAAGCTTTGATTTTTCATTTTGGGTAGAGTAGGGAATGGTTGTAATCCCCGTCTTTTTTTTTTCTTTGTCATCAGGGGTTAGGGAACACAGGGGACCGCCCTCCTCTGTCACACCGTCCCCTATATGACATATGGCTAAATTCATGCATTGCATTGCAGGAATCTATCCATGGGCACTGTAGCCACCCCCTATTCAGGCGTCCAGCCCCTTTTCGGACGCCGGGCACATGAATTACAGCGGCAGGTGTTTTTTTTTTAAGCACCTGATTGGAGCCATAGACTCTACTATGCTTAAAAAAAAGTGGACTGCAGCGAGCATTGTGCTCACAGTCCACCCAGGTGTGTTAGAAAAGCAAATTAATATTTGCTTTTCTAACACTGAACCACCTCTCCGCCAATCAGAAGGTGCGAGTCTAATACCGGTCACCTGATTGGCTGAAGGCACAGGCGATGCCATTGTCCAGCTAGCAGAAGAAGAAGAAGAAGAGACGTACGGAGGACACAGGAGCCATCGCCTGACCAACGCTACCATCCCAGCAGGATGGGGTAAGTGCCGGTCAGACAGCGGGCAGGGGCATAGTAGTGGCTGCATATGATGGGCACCAAGGCTGCAATTAATGGGGCACAGAGGCTGCATTTCATGGGCACAGAGGCTGCATATGATGGGCAGAGACGCTGTAAATTATGGGGCACAGAGGCTGCATATGATCGGCACAGAGGCTGCATTTCATGGGCACAGAGGCTGCAATTGATGGACACAGTAGCTACAATTTATGGGCACAGTGGCTGCAATGGATGGGTACAGAGGCTGCATTTCATGAGCACAGAGGCTGCAAATGAAGGGCACAGTAGCTGCAATTAATGAGCACAGTGGCTGAAATTGATGGACACAGAGGCTGCATTTCATGGGCACAGTGGCTGCATATGATGGGCACAGAGGGTACAATTCATGGGCACAGTGGCTGCATTTCATGGGCACAGAAGCTGCATATGATGGGCACAGTGGCTGCATTTCATGGGCACAGTGGCTGCATATGATGGGCACAGTTGATACATTTGATGGGCACAGCGGCTGCATTTGATGGGCACAGCGGCTGCATTTGATGTTTTTGTTTCAATATTTTCCAGAATTTTTCAGTTTGTTTGCTCCCCCCAAACATTTTGAGCACCAGCCGCCACTGTTAGGGAGATTTCCCTACTGTCATGTAGAGGCAACATGGAGAGAGAGAAAATCTCCTCAAAGTGAAGGAAATCCCTCCTAAGGGGACTCATTTACACGTGTTTCCCTCTGGAGAATGATCTGTGGTGAATTGTGTTTTAGAGGGTGTTTAAAAGGCAAGTATCCTGCTGACTATGCCAAGTTTTGGGCAGGGCCACTCGCCCTGCACATGGGGGTACCTTTCCTGTGAGTGCGCTTGTCATGTGAAGATCAAACGTTAACCACTTAGTGACCGCCCACCCACAATGTACTGCGGACAGGCAGTCGCTGTAGGCAAATCAACGTACCCGTACATCGCTGCCTACTTCTAGAGTTTGTGTGCCCCCCCTGTCTGGCACCTGATGTGACTATACACAGCGGGAGCATGTCAGCAAGTCCCAGCCAATGATTTATTGCTGGACCTGCTGATCGGCTGTGTGCAATCACAGCCCAGATCCCTTGTGTTTGTAAACAATGCAGAGCTCTGTAGGAGGGAGTGATCTGTCAGTTTCTCATCCCTGCAAAGCCTTTCCGGATCTTGGCCAGTTCAGCAGGGACTGGCCCAGATTTGAACCATGTATGGGTAGGCTGAATGTACACAAGTTGATCGACTGACCAAATTGGTGGCAATCAGCCTGTTGGATTTTACATGCGATTATTGCTAGTGGCTATAGCTGCTAGCAATTATTGCAAATGGCTCCACGAGAGGGATTGTCCCATCAACGCTGACTGTGTTGACGGGGGAATTGAACCTAGGGGTTGCAGGAAAGAAAATCGCTCCATCTATGGACAGATTTAATTTCCCTAGCAGGGAAACCATTAGATAAACCCCTGAAAGGGGTTTTTAACACTTCCACACTTTCTCTAAAAGTAAAAAAAAAAACTATTAGCTTTAGATATATTTTAATTCTCTAACAAATCTATCTTGTGCTCCCCTAGTCTATTAATTTGTAAAAATTCCCGATGCCAGCACGTGGTTATTACTGATGGGGTAAGCTTATTGTTGCTAATTAATGACACTGGTACTACTTGGACAAGAGTCAGTTCACTAATTAAAATGTATTACAAATTGAATGTTCTGGGCAGTCTATCAGTATAATGGATTATGTTGTACTGTAATACTAAAGGTATTATGGGCTCAACCATTTGGTTTTAATTTTGGTAGTGTTGACAGCTCCTGATTATGTACAGGTTTCTGCAGCATTGTAGGAATGTTAGACAGAAAACACCAACATTGCTGACTTTCCACATTTATGTGATGCGGAAATATGTATGGTATTGCACGCATGGGCGTAGCATAAGGGGCTGCAAGGGTCACAATCGCAACCCCACCCCTAGCTCCAGGGGGCCCCCGAAGCCTCCCTGTCATATTATCATATCCTCCACAAAGTCCAGCTCCGATTTTCCCTAGGGTCCCAAAGCCATGCTAAAGGGAAGGGCTTTCACTTTGCCTTCCACAGTCCAAACCCCTCTGTTCTCATTGGCTGGGGAGTAGCTGTGAGCCATTTCCTGAATGGAGAGGAGCATGGGGTGAGAACAGCCCAGGATGGGGAAGTGTCTGTGCTGTGTGCTGGCAACATGGAATGGTAACCAAGCTCAGTGAGTTACCGTATATACTCGAGTATAAGCCGAGATTTTCAGCCTCTTTTTTGAGGCTGAAAGTGCCCCCCTCGGCTTATACTCGAGTCATCGCTGTCTGCCCGCTCGATCAGCGTGTCGAGCAGACAGACAGCGGCCATTCTATGATTCAAAAGCCGCGCCTCCGGCTCCGCCTTCGCCTGTGATAGGCGGAACACTGAATTTCCCAGCAGCCTGTGTTCCGCCTATCACGGGCATCGGCTCATCCTCGTACTACGGACGAGGATGATACGACGTCCGTGATAGGCGGAACACAGGCTGCTGGGAAATTCAGTGTTCCGCCTATCACAGGCGAAGGAGGAGGCGCGGCTTTTGAATTTTACAATGGCCGCCGACGAAGAGGGCACGGGACGGAGGCAAGGCAAGGCACGGCACGGGACAGGACAGGACAGGACGGGACGGGACGGGACGAAGGCAAGGCACGACACGGGACGGAGGCTCGGGACAAAGGCTCGGGACACAGGTAGGCTGGACACACACACACACACACACACACACACACACACACACACACACACACACACGGATGGAGACACACACACACGGATGGATGGATGGATGGAGACACACACACACACAGGGATGGATGGATACACACACACACAGGGATGGATGGATGGATGGATGGAGACACACACACACAGGGATGGATGGATGGATGGATGGAGACACACACACACAGGGATGGATGGATGGATGGATGGAGACACACACACACAGGGATGGATGGATGGATGGACACACACACACACAGGGATGGATGGACGGACACACAGGGATGGACGGACACACAGGGATGGACGGACACACAGGGATGGACGGACACACACACAGGGATGGACAGGCATGTCTCACCCTCGGCTTATACACGAGTCAATAAGTTTGCCAGTTTTTTTGGGGGTAAATTGGGGGCCTCGGCTTATATTCGGGTCGGCCTATACTCGAGTATATACGGTAAGTGGAGAGTGCTGTCCTCTAGCCACCATGGGACAGGTGTCACTGGTGAGGTAGGACACCGCTCAGTGTCTTCTAGTCACTAGCTGGCAGAGGCGGCTCTCTAATTAGGCAGAAGAGGCGGTTGCCTAAGGCCCCGCGCGCCTGGGGGCCTCGCAACCGTCTAATTTGCCTGATGTGCCTTTGGAAGAATGAAGGAATGTCCCCAACCAGTGTCTCCAAGCTGGCAGGGTGAGCGGGCCGGTATGGTAAAGCCTCACCGTCTTTAGTATACAGCGCTGCTACAGAGTGCAGAGGAATTGTAGAGGAGGCGGAGCTGCCGGCCACTGCTGAAACCGTCAGGAGGTAGGGGCGGACTGGGCCGGGCAGACTCGTAAAAATAGTGCTTGTTCTGCACCGCTGCCTGCAGACGGCCGTGACACCCGCCGGCCACCGCTGCACTGTGTTAACTCTGCAGCAGAGCGGTGCGAGTATTCTATGGGTCCGTCCATCCGACGCATTTACTGCTCTGTCAGGCGGAGTGATCTCCGCCCGACAGGAGCTTCCTAGTCCCGCCCGGTGTGATGTCATTCATTCACAGGCCGGGAGGCAGGATGAAAAGACAGAGGAGATTGCGGCTGCACAGACCTGCGAGGAGCCAGTGGAGCCCTATGCAAGAGTGAAAGTAAGTTTGCAGATGGTATTTGTAATATGCAGCATGGAGGGGGTTAATGCATTACTATACATTAACGACCAGTGTTAGTTAATTAACCCCTTTGTGCTGCATTAGTGGCAACAGTATCAGTGTTAATTAACCCCTATATAGTGCAGCATGCAAGGGTTCATAAACACTGATACTGTTGCCACTAATGCAGTGCAAAGGGGTTAATTAACTTCCACTGGTCACTAATGCATCAGTGGTGTATTTGATACTATCCCCACCATACACTCCACACCCCTCTCAACTACATGATACCCCCACCATACACTCCGCACCCCTCTCATCTACATAATACCCCCACCATACACTCCACACCCCTCTCATCTTCATACTACCCCCACCATACACTCCACACCCCTCTCATCTACATACTACCACCACCATACACTATGCACCCCTCACATGTACATACTACCCCCACCATACACTCCGCACCCCTCTCATCTACATACTACCACCACCATACACTATGCACCCCTCTCATGTACATACTACCCCCACCATACACTCCACACCCCTCTCATCTACATACTACCACCACCATACACTATGCACCCCTCTCATGTACATACTACCCCCACCATACACTCCGCACCCCTCTCATCTACATACTACCCCCACCATACACTATGCACCCCTCTCATCTACATACTACCCCCACCATACACTCCCCCCCACCATACACTCCGCACCCCTCTCATGTACATACTACCCCCACCATACACTCCGCACCCCTCTCATGTACATATTACCCCCACCATACACTCCACACCCCTCTCATCTACATACTACCCCCACCATACACTCCACACCCCTCTCATCTATATACTACCCCCACCATACACTCCGCACCCCTCTCATCTACATACTACCTCCACCATACACTATACTAGTGTATAGTACATGTACATACTACCCCCACCATACACTCCGCACCCCTCTCATGTACATACTACCCCCACCATACACTCCGCACCCCTCTCATGTACATACTACCCCCACCATACACTCCGCACCCCTCTCATGTACATACTACCCCCACCATACACTCCGCACCCCTCTCATGTACATACTACCCCCACCATACACTCCGCACCCCTCTCATCTACATACTACCTCCACCATACACTATGCACCCCTCTCATGTACCTACTACCCCCACCATACACTCCGCACCCCTCTCATGTACATACTACCCCCACCATACACTCCGCACCCCTCTCATGTACATACTACCCCCACCATACACTCCGCACCCCTCTCATGTACATACTAACCCCACCATACACTCCGCACCCCTCTCATGTACATACTACCCCCACCATACACTCTGCACCCCTCTCATGTACATACTACCCCCACCATACACTCCGCACCCCTCTCATCTACATACTACCCCCACCATACACTCCGCACCCCTCTCATCTACATTCTACCCCCACCATACACTCTGCACCCCTCTCATCTACATTCTACCCCCACCATACACTCTGCACCCCTCTCATCTACATACTACCCCCACCATACACTCTGCACCCCTCTCATGTACATACTACCTCCACCATACACTCTGCACCCCTCTCATGTACATACTACCTCTACCATACACTCCGCACCCCTCTCATATACATACTACCTCCATCATACACTCTGCACCCCTCTCATGTACATACTACCCCCACCATACACTACGCACCCCTCTCATCTACATAATACCACCACCATACACTCCGCACCCCTCTCATCTACATAATACCCCCACCATACACTCCGCACCCCTCTCATGTACATACTACCCCCACCATACACTCCACACCCCTCTCATCTACATACTACCCCCACCATACACTCCACATTCCTCTCATGTAAATACTACCCACCATACACTCTGCACCCCTCTCATGTACATACTACCCACCATACACTCCGCACCCCTCTCATGTACATGCTACCCACCATACAATCCGCACCCCTCTCCTCTACATACTACCCACCATACACTCCGCACTCCTCTCATGTACATACTACCCCCCACCATACACTCCGCACCCCTCTCATCTACATACTACCCATACACTCCACACCCCCCTCATGTACATACTACCCACCATACACTCCACACCCCCCTCATGTACATACTACCCACCATACACTCCACACCCCTCTCATCTACATACTACCCACCATACACTCCGTAACCCTCTCATCTACATACTACATGTACATACTACCCACCATACACTCCGCACCCCTCTCATGTACATACTACCCACCATACACTTCCACACCCCTCTCATGTACATACTACCCCCCACCATGCACTCCGCACCCCTCTCATGTACATACTACCCACTATACACTCCGCACCCCCCTCATGTACATACTACCCACCATACACTCCGCACCTCTCTCCTCTACATACTACCCACCATACACTCCGCACCCCTCTCATGTACATACTACCCCCCACCATGCACTCCGCACCCCTCTCATGTACATACTACCCACCATACACTCCGCACCCCTCTCATGTACATACTACCCACCCCCATACACTCCGCACCCTTCTCATGTACATACTACCCACCATACACTCCGCACCCCTCCCATCTACATACTACCCCCCACCATGCACTCCACATTCCTCTCATGTAAATACTACCCACCATACACTCCGCACCCCTCTCATGTACATACTACCCACCATACACTCCGCACCCCTCTCATGTACATACTACCCACCATACACTCCGCACCCCTCTCATGTACATACTACCCCCACCATACACTCCGCACCCCTCTCATCTACATACTACCCCCACCATACACTCTGCACCCCTCTCATCTACATACTACCCCCACCATACACTCTGCACCCCTCTCATGTACATACTACCTCTACCATACACTCCGCACCCCTCTCATGTACATACTACCTCTATCATACACTCCGCACCCCTCTCATGTACATACTACCTCCTTCATACACTCCGCACCTGTCACGTACCTAGTAGGCGAGCCCGGAATGCAGGAAGCGGCCCCTCGTAGCCCCTGGCTGAAGAACCCCTGGAGGTGGTAACAGAAGCTCAAAAGTTCAGGGGGCACAAGTGCCTGGCAGGTAGATGCTGGTCCGGATGGGCAGCAGGACACCAACAGCGAGTAGATGGAGCTGAAGACAATAGACTGGTGTAGGCAGGCACAAGTGGTAGACTGGCTGGCAGACGGACGTCAGCAGATACAGCAGTCGCAGGATATCCAACAGGTAGGTAGAAACAGCAGAGTCGGGTACAGGCCGGGTCAGCAGGTAGCGGTCAACGTGGTACAAGAGGGATGAGGCAGAGGCGTAGTCAGACAAGCAGGAGGTCGTAGGCAGGCAGCAACGGATCAGGGTCAAGGTCAAGCCGGGTAACAGGAACCAAGGTAATAGATACGGGTATAGGATAGCAGGATCTCCGAGCACGCTGTAGACTGGTCAGCACGGGTGGAAGGGAGCAAGTGCCTTAAGAAGACTGTAGGGCGCCAAACGGTCGCACGACGAGTCAGCGTGCGTGAGTGGACGTGCGCCCGTTCGTGCCCCCACGTGCACGCGTGCGTTCGTTCAAGCCGACGCGAGTGCGTCCGATCGCTCTAGCGCGCGTTAACGGAGCACGACGGGTCTTTGACAACAAGCTTCTGTGGGTAAGTCTCTCGTGCGCAAACGAGACGCCAGGACGATCGTGACACTGCCCCCCCCCAAAGGGCAGCCTCCGGATGCCCAACCGAGCCATCTTACTCGGATGGGAGTTCTTAAAGGCACGGATGAGTCTTTTAGCGTGAATATTAGATTCTGGCTCCCAAGAATTCTCCTCCGGGCCGTACCCCTTCCACTTGACCAAAAATTGAGTCTGGTTTCGCCTTCTCCTGCAATCCAGTATGGATTCAATCTCAAATTCAATCTCTCCATTGACCATCATGGGTTCTGGAGGGCCGGTCATCCTGTCAACGAAGGGGTCCGGGACTGCGGGTTTGAGTAGTGACACGTGAAAGACTGGATGGATCCGGAAGGACTCTGGAAGCTTAAGTTCGAAAGCCACGTTATTCAGTTTCCTTTTGATCGGAAAGGGGCCCACAAATTTCGGACCCAACTTCTTAGAGGGGCAGGACAGTCTAAGGTTCAAGGTAGACAACCAGACCTGATCCCCAATCTTGAGATCCAGCTCCCCCCTCCTTTTCCTGTCAAAAACTTCTTTGTTGTGCTCTTGGGACTTGGTCAGGGTCTCTTGTAGAAGTTTGTTGTTTGATTCAAGGAAGTTAAGACGGTCCTGTACTGCTGGTACCGAACATTCAGGGAAGGTGCCAGGCAAGAACACTGGGTGGAAGCCGAAGTTCGCGTAGAAGGGGGACTGTTTGGTGGCAGAGTGGACCGTGTTGTTGTAGGCGAATTCGGCCATAGGCAGGAGAGAGACCCAGTCATCTTGGGAGAAGGAGGAGAAACAACGGAGGTACTGCTCCAGAGTCTGGTTCGTCCTCTCAGTCTGGCCGTTGGTCTGTGGATGGTAGGCTGAGGACAGACAAAGATCGATCTTTAAGACTCCGCAGAGCGCTCTCCAAAATCTCGAGGTGAACTGCACCCCCCTATCGGATGTGATGTTAACGGGAATGCCGTGGAGTCTTACGATTTCTTTGATAAAGGTGTTGGCTGTCTCTGTAGCTGAGGGAGTGCCCTTCATGGGCAGGAAGTGAGCCATTTTGGTAAGTCTATCGACTATAACGAAAATCGTAGAATAGTTCTCTGAAGGGGGAAGTTCAACGATGAAATCCATGGAGATCATCCTCCATGGTCTATCAGGAACAGGCAGCGGTTTTAGCAGACCCCAGGCTCTTGACTTGCTGCCTTTGCTCCGGGTGCAGATGACACAGGTTTCCACGTACCTCTTGCAGTCGTCCTTCATGCGAGGCCACCAGAATGTGCGTTGGAGTAGTTCCAGAGTCTTGAATACCCCAAAGTGGCCGGCCAGTGGGTGATCATGACAGGCGGCCAGAACTGGGGTCCGAACTTCTTGGGGAACAAAGATCTGGTTCTCATGCCACAGAAGGTCATTGCTGGAGGACAACGGGATACCGGGTGGAGGCGTTAGGCCTATGGAAGCCTGCTTAATTTGGGATACCACATCCCCCTGGAGCAGAAGGAAGTTCCCCGTAGAGAGGATAGTATCTGTGGATTGCGAGCTCTCCGATTGGTTGTACATGCGGGAGAGAGCATCTGGTTTGGTATTCTTGGATCCGGGACGGTAGGTGATGTGAAATGAAAATCTGGAGAAGAAGAGTGCCCACCTGGCTTGACGGGGCCTCAATCTCTTAGAGGTTTTAAGGTACTCCAAATTTTTGTGGTCCGTATAGACCAGGATCGGGTGGGTGGCTCCCTCCAGCAGATAGCGCCACTCTTCGAGTGCGGATTTTATTGCCAGTAACTCACGATCCCCGACGTCGTAGTTTCTCTCAGCCTCCGACAACTTGCGGGAATAAAAAGCAACTGGGTGAAGTAAGGACTTGGCCCCCTGCCTCTGGGAGAGTATCGCTCCTACTGCAATCTCCGAAGCGTCGACCTCGAGGATGTATGGTAGAGCGGGATTGGGATGTTTCAGGACAGAAGCGGATATAAACAAATCTTTTAAGGTCTTGAAGGCCTCTTGTGCTTCGGGGGTCCAATGAAACTTCTGAGACTGCTTCGTTAGTCCGGTGATGGGAGCGATAATTGCCGAGAAACCCTTAATGAACTTGCGGTAGAAGTTCGCGAATCCCACAAATCGCTGAACTCCTTTTTTATCGGAAGGGGCAGGCCAGTCCTGAATTGCGGAGATCTTCTGGGGATCCATCTCAATTCCCCCTACCGAGATAATCAGGCCGAGGAACTGGATGCTCGGTTGTTCGAACACACATTTCTCGGGCTTAGCGTATAGACCGTGAAGACGGAGACGGGTCAGGACCTTTTTAACGTGTATCCGGTGATCTGCTAGAGAGGGGGAGAAAATCAAAATGTCATCAAGGTAGACAATTACAAACAGGTCAAGGTAATCTCTAAAAATGTCATTGACAAAATGCTGGAACGTGGCAGGAGCGTTACACAGCCCGAACGGCATCACCAGGTATTCAAAGTGCCCGAAGCGGGTACGAAAGGCAGTCTTCCACTCGTCACCTTTCCTAATACGGACGAGGTTGTAAGCCCCCCGAAGATCCAGCTTAGAGAATATCTTAGCGAAACCTAGTCTCTGAAAAAGTTCGGGAACCAATGGCAGAGGGTAACGGTTCTTGATGGTGATTTTGTTCAACGCCCGATAGTCCACGCATGGGCGTAGAGAGTGGTCTTTCTTTTCCACAAAGAAAATCCCCGCACCAGCTGGGGAAGTAGAGGGTCGGATAAATCCCTTTTCAAGATTTTCGTCCAAGTAGGTTTTCAGAGTACTGAGTTCAGATTCAGACAGAGGAATCTCTGCCCCCGGGAGTAGTTCGATAGGGCAGTCGTAGGGCCTATGAGGTGGTAGGGTTTCAGCCCCTTTTTTACTGAACACGTCTAGGAAGTCGTGGTATTCTCTAGGCACAGCTTGTCGGGTGTCATCATCTGCTTCCATACAGAGGAGGGCCGGAGAGTCCCCGTTAATTGCTGGGTAACAATGCTGGAGGCAGTAGTCCGAAGGGAATTCAATTTTTCCGGTGGCCCAGTTGATACGTGGATTATGTGCCTTCAACCAAGGCATGCCTAGAATGATGGGGAACAGAGGAGATTTGATGACGTCTAGGCACAGGAATTCTTGGTGAGTCCCGGCGATGACAGCAGAGAGGGGACTAGTCTCCTGAGTCACCGGTCCTGATTCTAGAGCGGACCCATCGGCCAGGTATACCGAGAGTCCCTTCTCTCTCGGTCTAAGGGGAATCTTGTTCTTCAGGGCAAAGGACACGTCCACAATAACTGCGTGGGTTGAAATAGTCCTTCCTGGGAGCTGCAAAAGAACAGGAACAGCCAGGTGAGAGGAGTTTTCAGACAGCACTGACGAAGGAACAGGTGGAACAAGAAGGCACTTACGTATCTTGGCTGGGCAGGAGCGAACAAAGTGCCCTGATTCTCCACAGTACAAACAGAGGTTGTTGACCCGGCGTCGTTGGCGTTCGTTGGCGTTCCTCTGGGGTCAGTGATGGACGGAGTAGCCCTAACTGCATCGGTTCCGGGGGATCCAGCGTGGCTGTGGCAGGAACTGAAGGAGCTGGGTGGGCGGAGCTAGGCACCCGTGGCAACATCCAGACAGGGCGTGCAACTGTAGAAGAACGTTCTTGGCGGCGTTCCCTCAAGCGCCTATCAATTTGAACGGAAATGTCTATCAGGGCCTCCAGGGTTTCGGGAATGCCAACACGTGCCAACTCATCCTTCAAAGGCTCGGACAGGCCCATGCGGAACTGATATCGCAGGGCTGCGTTATTCCAGTCCGTGTCAGCGCTCCAACGACGGAACTCCGACACGTAGTCCTCCACAGGCCTGCGACCTTGCTGCAGAACGTGTAGGGCTGCTTCTGCAGTTGCAGCGAGTTGGGGGTCCTCATAGAGTCTAGACATTGCCATAAAAAAGGTGTCTAAGGTGTCTAAGGATGGGTCCTTGCGCTCCAGTAGGCGATGTGCCCAGGCTTGAGGTTCGTTCGTTAGGAGGGAGATAACGAACCCCACCTTGGTCGCCTCGAGGGAGAAGGTCCTCGGTTGCAGGGCGAAGTAGAGCTCACAAGAGTTACGGAAGGCTCTAAACTTGTTCCGGTCACCCGTGAACCGCTCTGGGGTTGGTACTCTGGGTTCAGGTGGCATCATCACCACTGAAGGAGGGACGTGGCCCCCTGGAGCAACGGGCGGAGCAGCAGATAGTGCTTGGACTTGCTCTTCCAGTCTGCCGTAGCCTTCCTGTAGGCTCTTTACTGCCTGGGTAAGACCGGCCAAATGGCGGCAAAGCTCGTCCATGGGGGAGGCTCCCTGTGCAGGCTCGGACATGGCTGACCAGTACTGTCACGTACCTAGTAGGCGAGCCCGGAATGCAGGAAGCGGCCCCTCGTAGCCCCTGGCTGAAGAACCCCTGGAGGTGGTAACAGAAGCTCAAAAGTTCAGGGGGCACAAGTGCCTGGCAGGTAGATGCTGGTCCGGATGGGCAGCAGGACACCAACAGCGAGTAGATGGAGCTGAAGACAATAGACTGGTGTAGGCAGGCACAAGTGGTAGACTGGCTGGCAGACGGACGTCAGCGGATACAGCAGTCGCAGGATATCCAACAGGTAGGTAGAAACAGCAGAGTCGGGTACAGGCCGGGTCAGCAGGTAGCGGTCAACGTGGTACAAGAGGGATGAGGCAGAGGCGTAGTAAGACAAGCAGGAGGTCGTAGGCAGGCAGCAACGGATCAGGGTCAAGGTCAAGCCGGGTAACAGGAACCAAGGTAATAGATACAGGTATAGGATAGCAGGATCTCCGAGCACGCTGTAGACTGGTCAGCACGGGTGGAAGGGAGCAAGTGCCTTAAGAAGACTGTAGGGCACCAAACGGTCGCACGACAAGTCAGCGTGCGTGAGTGGACGTGCGCCCGTTCGTGCCCCCACGTGCACGCGTGCGTTCGTTCAAGCCGACGCGAGTGCGCCCGATCGCTCTAGCGCGTTAACGGAGCACGACGGGTCTTTGACAACAAGCTTCTGTGGGTAAGTCTCTCGTGCGCAAACGAGACGCCAGGACGATCGTGACAGCACCCCTCTCATGTACATACTACCCCCACCATACACTACGCACCCCTCTCATCTACATAATACCACCACCATACACTCCGCACCCCTCTCATCTACATAATACCCCCACCATACACTCCGCACCCCTCTCATGTACATACTACCCCCACCATACACTCCACACCCCTCTCATGTACATACTACCCCCACCATACACTCCACACCCCTCTCATCTACATACTACCCCCACCATACACTCCACATTCCTCTCATGTACATACTACCCACCATACACTCCGCACCCCTCTCATGTACATGCTACCCACCATACAATCCGCACCCCTCTCCTCTACATACTACCCACCATACACTCCGCACTCCTCTCATGTACATACTACCCCCCACCATACACTCCGCACCCCTCTCATCTACATACTACCCATACACTCCACACCCCCCTCATGTACATACTACCCACCATACACTCCACACCCCCCTCATGTACATACTGCCCACCATACACTCCACACCCCTCTCATCTACATACTACCCACCATACACTCCGTAACCCTCTCATCTACATACTACATGTACATACTACCCACCATACACTCCGTACCCCTCTCATGTACATACTACCCACCATGCACTCCGCACCCCTCTCATGTACATACTACCCACTATACATTCCGCACCCCCCTCATGTACATACTACCCACCATACACTCCGCACCTCTCTCCTCTACATACTACCCACCATACACTTCGCACCCCTCTCATGTACATACTACCCCCCACCATGCACTCCGCACCCCTCTCATGTACATACTACCCACCATACACTCCGCACCCCTCTCATGTACATACTACCCACCCCCATACACTCCGCACCCCTCCCATCTACATACTACCCCCCACCATGCACTCCACATTCCTCTCATGTAAATACTACCCACCATACACTCCGCACCCCTCTCATGTACATACTACCTGTCACGATCGTCCTGGCGTCTCGTTTGCGCACGAGAGACTTACCCACAGAAGCTTGTTGTCAAGGACCCGTCGTGCTCCGCTAACGCGCGCTAGAGCGATCGGACGCACTCGCGTCGCCTTGAACGAACGCACACGTGCACGTGGGGGCACGAACGGGCGCACGTCCACTCGCGCACGCTGACTCGTCGTGCGACCGTTTGGCGCCCTTCAGTCTTCTTAAGGCACTTGCTCCCTTCCACTCGTGCTGACCAGTCTACAGCGCGTTCGGAGATCCTGCTATCCTATACCTGTATCTGTTACCTTGGTTCCTGTTACCCGGCTTGACCTTGACCCTGATCCGTTGCTGCCTGCCTACGACCTCCTGCTTGTCTGACTACGCCTCTGCCTCATCCCTCTTGTACCACGTTGACCGCTACCTGCTGACCCGGCCTGTACCCGACTCTGCTGTTCCTACCTACCTGTTGGATATCCTGTGACTGCTGTACCCGCTGACGTCCGTCTGCCAGCCAGTCTACCACTTGTGCCTGCCTACACCAGTCTCTTGTCTTCAGCTTCACCTACTCGCTGTTGGTGTCCTGCTGCCCATCCGGACCAGCATCTACCTGCCAGGCACTTGTGCCCCCTGAACTTTTGAGCTTCTGTTACCATCTCCAGGGGTTCTTTAGCCAGGGGCTACGAGGGGCCGCTTCCTGCATTCCGGGCTCGCCTACTAGGTACGTGACAGTACTGGTCAGCCATGTCCGAGCCTGCGCAGGGAGCCTCCCCCATGGACGAACTTTGCCGCCATTTGGCCGGCCTTACCCAGGCAGTAAAGAGCCTACAGGAAGGCTACGGCAGACTGGAAGAGCAAGTCCAAGCACTATCTGCTTCTCCGCCCGTTGTTCCAGGGGGCCACGCCCCGCCTTCAGTGGTGATGATGCCACCTGAGCCCAGAGTACCAACCCCAGAGCGGTTCACTGGTGACCGGAACAAGTTTAGAGCCTTCCGTAACTCTTGTGAGCTCTACTTCGCCCTGCAACCGAGGACCTTCTCCCTCGAGGCGACCAAGGTGGGGTTCGTTATCTCCCTCCTAACGAACGAACCTCAAGCCTGGGCACATCGCCTACTGGAACGCAAGGACCCATCCTTAGACACCTTAGACACCTTCTTTATGGCAATGTCTAGACTCTATGAGGACCCCCAACTTGCTGCAACTGCAGAAGCAGCCCTACACGTTCTGCAGCAAGGTCGCAGGCCTGTGGAGGACTACGTGTCGGAGTTCCGTCGATGGAGCGCTGACACGGACTGGAATAACGCAGCCCTGCGATATCAGTTCCGCATGGGCCTGTCCGAGCCTTTGAAGGATGAGTTGGCACGTGTTGGCATTCCCGAAACCCTGGAGGCCCTGATAGACATTTCCGTTCAAATTGATAGGCGCTTGAGGGAACGCCGCCAAGAACGTTCCTCTTCAGCCGCACGCCCTGTCTGGATGTTACCACGGGTGCCTAGTTCCGCCCACCCAGCTCCTTCAGTTCCTGCCACAGCCACGCTGGATCCCCCAGAACCGATGCAGTTAGGGCTACTCCGTCCATCACTGACCCCAGAGGAACGCCAACGGCGCCGGGTCAACAACCTCTGTATGTACTGTGGAGAATCAGGACACTTTGTTCGCTCCTGCCCAGCCAAGATACGTAAGTGCCTTCCTGTTCCACCTGTTCCTGCGTCAGTGCTGTCTGAAAACTCCTCTCACCTGGCTGTTCCTGTTCTTTTGCAGCTCCCAGGAAGGACTATTTCAACCCACGCAGTTATTGATTCGGGGGCATGCAGTGGTTTTATGGACGTATCCTTTGCCCTGAAGAACAAGATTCCCCTTAGACCGAGAGAGAAGGGACTCTCGGTATACCTGGCCGATGGGTCCGCTCTAGAATCAGGACCGGTGACTCAGGAGACTAGTCCCCTCTCTGCTATCATCACCGGGACTCACCAAGAATTCTTATGCCTAGACGTCATCAAATCTCCCCTGTTCCCCATCATTTTAGGCATGCCTTGGTTGAAGGCACATAATCCACGTATCAACTGGGCCTCTGGAAAAATTGAATTCCCTTCGGACTACTGCCTCCAGCATTGCTATCCAGCAATTAACGGGGACTCTCCGGCCCTCCTCTGTTTGGAAGCAGATGATGACACCCGGCAAGCTGTGCCTAGAGAATACCATGACTTCCTAGACGTGTTCAGTAAAAAAGGGGCTGAAACCCTACCACCTCATAGGCCCTACGACTGCCCTATCGAACTTCTCCCGGGGGCCGAGATTCCCTTTGGAAGAATTTTCCCTCTGTCTGAATCTGAACTTAGTACTCTGAAAACCTACTTGGATGAAAATCTTGAAAAGGGATTTATCCGACCCTCTACTTCCCCAGCTGGTGCGGGGATTTTCTTTGTGGAAAAAAAAGACCACTCCCTACGCCCATGCGTGGACTATCGGGCGTTGAACAAAATCACTATCAAGAACCGCTACCCCCTGCCATTGGTTCCCGAACTTTTTCAGAGACTAGGTTCCGCCAAAATATTCTCTAAGCTGGATCTTCGGGGGGCTTACAACCTCGTCCGCATTAGGAAAGGGGACGAGTGGAAGACTGCCTTTCGTACCCGTTTCGGGCACTTTGAATACCGGGTGATGCCGTTCGGGCTGTGTAACGCTCCTGCCACGTTCCAGCATTTTGTCAATGACATTTTTAGAGATTACCTTGACCTGTTTGTAATTGTCTACCTTGATGACATTTTGATTTTCTCCCCCTCTCTAGCAGATCACCGGGTACACGTTAAGAAGGTCCTGACCCGTCTCCGTCTTCACGGTCTATACGCTAAGCCCGAGAAATGTGTTTTTGAACAACCGAGCATCCAGTTCCTCGGCCTGATTATCTCGGTAAAGGGAATTGAGATGGATCCCCAGAAGATCTCCGCAATTCAGGACTGGCCTGCCCCTTCCGATAAGAAAGGAGTTCAGCGATTTGTGGGGTTTGCGAACTTCTACCTCAAGTTCATTAAGGGCTTCTCTGCAATTATCGCTCCCATCACCGGACTAACGAAGCAGTCTCGGAAGTTTCATTGGACTCCCGAAGCACAAGAGGCCTTCAAAACTTTAAAGGATTTGTTTATATCCGCTTCTGTCCTGAAACATCCCAATCCCGCTCTACCATACATCCTCGAGGTCGACGCTTCGGAGATTGCAGTAGGAGCGATACTCTCCCAGAGGCAGGGGGCCAAGTCCTTACTCCACCCAGTTGCCTTTTTTTCCCGTAAGTTGTCGGAGGCGGAGAGAAACTACGACGTCGGGGATCGTGAGTTACTGGCAATAAAATCCGCAATCGAAGAGTGGCGCTATCTGCTGGAGGGAGCCACCCACCCGATCCTGGTCTATACGGACCACAAAAATTTGGAGTACCTTAAAACCGCAAAGAGATTGAGGCCCCATCAAGCCAGGTGGGCACTCTTCTTCTCCAGATTTTCATTTCACATTACCTACCGTCCCGGATCCAAGAATACCAAACCAGATGCTCTCTCCCGCATGTACAACCAATCGGAGAACTCGCCATCCACAGATACTATCCTCTCTACGGGGAACTTCCTTCTGCTCCAGGGGGATGTGGTATCCCAAATTAAGCAGGCTTCCATAGGCCTAACGCCTCCACCCGGTATCCCGTTGTCCTCCAGCGATGACCTTTTGTGGCATGGGAATCAGATCTTTGTTCCCCAAGAAGTTCGGACCCCAGTCCTGGCCGCCTGTCACGATCACCCACTGGCCGGCCACTTTGGGGTATTTAAGACTCTGGAACTACTCCAACGCACATTCTGGTGGCCTCGCATGAAGGACGACTGCAAGAGGTACGTGGAAACCTGTGTCATCTGCACCCGAAGCAAAGGCAGCAAGTCAAGAGCCTGGGGCCTACTAAAACCGCTGCCTGTTCCTGATAGACCATGGAGGATGATCTCCATGGATTTCATCGTTGAACTTCCCCCGTCAGAGAACTATTCTACGATTTTCGTTATAGTCGATAGACTTACCAAAATGGCTCACTTCCTGCCCATGAAGGGCACTCCCTCAGCTACAGAGACAGCCAACACCTTTATCAAAGAAATCGTAAGACTCCACGGCATTCCCGTTAACATCACATCCGATAGGGGGGTGCAATTCACCTCGAGATTTTGGAGAGCGCTCTGCGGAGCCTTAAAGATCGATCTTTGTCTGTCCTCAGCCTACCATCCACAGACCAACGGCCAGACTGAGAGGACGAACCAGACTCTGGAGCAGTACCTCCGTTGTTTCTCCTCCTTCTCCCAGGATGACTGGGCCTCTCTCCTGCCTATGGCCGAATTCGCCTACAACAACACGGTCCACTCTGCCACCAAACAGTCCCCCTTCTACGCGAACTTCGGTTTCCACCCAGTGTTCTTGCCTGGCACCTTCCCTGAATGTTCGGTACCAGCAGTACAGGACCGCCTTAACTTCCTTGAATCAAACAACAAACTTCTGCAAGAGACCCTGACCAAGTCCCAAGAGCACAACAAAGAAGTTTTTGACAGGAAAAGGAGGGGGGAGCTGGATCTCAAGATTGGGGATCAGGTCTGGTTGTCTACCTTGAACCTTAGATTGTCCTGCCCCTCTAAGAAGTTGGGTCCGAAATTTGTGGGCCCCTTTCCGATCAAAAGGAAACTGAATAACGTGGCTTTCGAACTTAAGCTTCCCGAGTCCTTCCGGATCCATCCAGTCTTTCACGTGTCACTACTCAAACCCGCAGTCCCGGACCCCTTCGTTGACAGGACGACCGGCCCTCCAGAACCCGTGATGGTCGATGGAGAAATTGAATTTGAGATCGAATCCATACTGGATTGCAGGAGAAGGCGAAACCAGACTCAATTTTTGGTCAAGTGGAAGGGGTACGGCCCGGAGGAGAATTCTTGGGAGCCAGAATCTAATATTCACACTAAAAGACTCATCCGTGCTTTTAAGAACTCCCATCCGAGTAAGATGGCTCGGTTGGGCATCCGGAGGCTGCCCTTTGGGGGGGGGGGCAGTGTCACGATCGTCCTGGCGTCTCGTTTGCGCACGAGAGACTTACCCACAGAAGCTTGTTGTCAAGGACCCGTCGTGCTCCGCTAACGCGCGCTAGAGCGATCGGACGCACTCGCGTCGCCTTGAACGAACGCATGCGTGCACGTGGGGGCACGAACGGGCGCACGTCCACTCGCGCACGCTGACTCGTCGTGCCACCGTTTGGCGCCCTTCAGTCTTCTTAAGGCACTTGCTCCCTTCCACTCGTGCTGACCAGTCTACAGCGCGTTCGGAGATCCTGCTATCCTATACCTGTATCTGTTACCTTGGTTCCTGTTACCCGGCTTGACCTTGACCCTGATCCGTTGCTGCCTGCCTACGACCTCCTGCTTGTCTGACTACGCCTCTGCCTCATCCCTCTTGTACCACGTTGACCGCTACCTGCTGACCCGGCCTGTACCCGACTCTGCTGTTCCTACCTACCTGTTGGATATCCTGTGACTGCTGTACCCGCTGACGTCCGTCTGCCAGCCAGTCTACCACTTGTGCCTGCCTACACCAGTCTCTTGTCTTCAGCTTCACCTACTCGCTGTTGGTGTCCTGCTGCCCATCCGGACCAGCATCTACCTGCCAGGCACTTGTGCCCCCTGAACTTTTGAGCTTCTGTTACCATCTCCAGGGGTTCTTTAGCCAGGGGCTACGAGGGGCCGCTTCCTGCATTCCGGGCTCGCCTACTAGGTACGTGACACTACCCACCATACACTCCGCACCCCTCTCATGTACATACTACCCACCCCCATACACTCCGCACCCTTCTCATGTACATACTACCCACCATACACTCCGCACCCCTCTCCTCTAAATACTACCCACCATGCACTCCGCACCCCTCTCATGTACATACTACCCACCATACACTCCGCACCCCTCTCATATACATACTACCCACCATACACTCCGCACCCCTCTCATGTACATACTACCCACCCCCATACACTCCGCACCCTTCTCATGTACATACTACCCACCATACACTCCACATTCCTCTCCTCTACATACTACCCACCATACACTCCACATTCCTCTCCTCTACATACTACTTGCCTCCATAGACTCCGCACCCCTCTCATGTACATATTACCCACCGTCATACCCTCCACTTTCCTCTCCTACTCAAATTTACCGCCACTGTACAGTAGGGGCCCCTACTAGGGAGATGGTGACCCGTGGCATATAGAAAAAACAGTGAGTGTGGATAAATGATGCTACCTATTGGGCATAGCTTTTTAGTTTGATTAGAAATTTTAGTTTTTTTTTTTTTTTTATATTCTTTATACAATCTTTTTATTTATTTTTTTGCGTCTTTTGGTGAAAGTTTTTGGTTTCTTTGGTGAGATATCAGGGGTCTAAACAGAACCCTGAAGTCTCACTTTTGAGACAGAGAAAAGAAATGAGGAAACGCGTTCCCCAGTTCCTTTCTCTATAGCGTCAGCTGCACTGCAGATGAATGAACAGGAGACAGAGGCTCCTGTTAATTCATAAACTAAAGCATAGTATGCCATGAATGAACACAGTGAGTGATCAGTTCCAATCACTCACTGTGTTCTTTTAGAAAAGGTAGGTTTACCAGCCCCCTTTTCCTGGCTTCTATCCTGAAGATCCCCCCACAGCAGTCAGCTGGAGAGCAGAGGAGGGAAGTGGGGGCACACCTTTATTTTTTATCGATTGAATTATTTTTTCCATTATGGTCGTGAGTGGGGCCTCATGTCTAAGTTTTGCCTAAGGCCTCACAAAGCCTAGAGCCGCCTCTGCTAGCTGGGATTCTCTGTAACCCCCCCCACCCGGGGATGTCTGCTTACCCCACTTCCCTGACAACTTGTGGGAAAAGACACACACCACTGGTAAGTGACCTTCCCCCAACACCTGCCAAAACTGACAAAGAAACCTTCAGAAATGTCTAAAACAAATCCCTTAACACCTCCTGAGGGGCCCCTGAGGGGCTGAAGGCTCCAGATTTCATGTCACATAGCTTTCCCCCCCCCCCCCAGATCTAAGTTGTGCCCCACCCCCAAAGCCCCCTGACCACCCCCTTCACCCCATATGCTATGCCCGCTGCTGAGCTTCTTGCCCAGTACAGCACTCTATACTGCTCCTCCTCCGCAGGGCTGAAATCACATTCCTTTACAACACGGCCGGTCAGCCATGATCTGCATAGGGTGTATCTGCCTACTGCAACTACACTGCCGTTCCGACCAAGGGATTTCACAGCCCTGTGTATTGTGTTGGCGGGGGGAAGCTGTTTACAGTGCCGGAATGAGAGAGGAGCTCTGCCAAATGACTTGCCAGGGGTCCCTGTCCTCTGATTCTCCAGGGGTGATCCCTAAGGAAGAACTCTGGGAACACTAAACTCTTAAGCCACTTTGAGTATCTTGGTGTGTGGTGGGTGTATCTGCACACACGGTGGAAGTGGTGGGTGGTAGTGGGGGGGGGGGGCTAGGTCAACTTTTGCATCGGGGACCCACAAGCTTCAAGCTACACCTCTGATTGCATGTGTTTCCATAGCACATGTTTAACGTGCTATGTTTCAGCAGGTGCTGTGCCATTCATTCTTAATGGTACCCCAAATGCACCAGCCAACACGTATGCTAAATCTCAATGTAACACAATGTATGTTATTGCCAAGCCTTCTAACAAAGGTGCCCAACCTTTTAAAGAGCGAGGGCCACTTTAGTGACTTGGTAACAGGTCTCGGGCCATGATGAGCAGAGCCGGCGGATGACAGATCCGTGTCCGCTCAGCATATGCATAGCGGATACGGACACAGCCCGCTCTTCTCTATGGGCCCCCAATCTGCCAAGATGGAAGGGGATGGATCCCCTTATTTTGTTTTGGAGGTAAGTGGGTGTAAACAGGTTTCTGCCGCTCCATAAAGGTGAATGGAGGGTCTGAAAAACTGACATACGGACCCCATCGGACTGATTGCGTGAAAGGGGCCTAAGGCTGTGTAACAAGGTCTCAGGCCTTCTTAGTGGGTATAATGCAATGTAAATTCATTGGGCGCCAGACACTTATTGAATGCAAAGAGATTTTTAGTTCTCCTAACAGAACTTTTGGAGAGAGGAAGTTGCAATGTTAATTGGCAGACTCAGGACAGCCATGCAGGGAAAGGCCTCCAGCAAGACGCCACATCTGCATGCTGTCTCTTATGGCAACAATCTTTAACAGTTTCTAACACGGTGTAACAGTTCCGTCACTTCCATTACAATCACTTCTTGTAGTTCTTCAGCACACTGAGCTCCCAGTCTCCCTCACTAGAATAGATAATTCACTGCCACTGAATCCATTGAGCTCCTTGAGTCTTCACTGTAGTATCTTGCTCAAGCATCACCCTCTGCTTTTCTGCTGGTTCCCTAGCTTGGCACTCAAGATACTTCTCAAGCTTCACCCCACTGGCCTGCTTGGCCCCTGGCTTGACACACAAGGCTGCTCTGCAAGCGTCACGTCCACTGACTGGGTCCCTGGCTTGATACCTACTGAAGCTTCCTGGTTCTTCACCGTTCCCGGTTGGTGAGAATTCTGCTCCGGTACTTGCTTCAGCTACTTTCTGTGGTCCCTGGTAATAAGGTGATTGGTCCCTTAGTGACACCAGCTTTCTCTTTACCTCTGACCACGACAGGTTCTCTGGCCGGCAGAACCATCACTTCTGGTTGGACTACAAGCCGTAATCCCAACATATGTTCTGTATTATATGTGTTGGAAAACTGTTAATAAATAAAAATTTACAAAAAAAACAATAGCAACAAAGGGGGGCGTGTCCGGATGTGATACAGGGAAGACGTGCTGTGCTGGAGTTCCCGGGATCCTGAAAACAATCCTGCACCATCCTCTCTGCTACAAGACCCAGCAAATCTGAAAAGTTCTCCCACCTGTCCCAGGACATCCTAGGCCTCAGATAAGACCGGTATTGCGGCGCTCGGTGGAGAGTTGAGGTCCTGCTTGGCTGCGGCCTAGTCGGCCTGGTGTGGCCTGCCGCCATCTTTGAGGCCTGTGAAACCTCCGGGCCAGCCGCGCTTGAGTTCCGCGATTGCAGGACAAGTGACAGGTCGGGCCAGAAAGGGGGACATCTGTGGAGGAGGCTGCTGAGGGCTGTCGGCAGGAGCACCCGAATTGCACCATGTATGGCCGGCCGCGCAACTACGAGAATCGCCGCCATTTTGAGGTCCGAGCGGCCTGCGGAAGCCATCATCCCTGCAAGGAGGGGAGGTGAGTCCCATAGAGCGGTGGCTGGAGAGAGTGAGGTGGTGGCCACCTAAAAGTCCCTGTCATCCCTGCCTGCTACTGTGTCTCCCTGCTGCTGTGGACTCTTAAAGGAGAATGCTCCACTGCTTTGAATCCTACCCTGCACACTGTCAGTCTGTCTGCTCATGCCCGCAAAAAGCAAGTCTGCTACTAAGAAGGCACCACCACAGCCTGCGCAGTGCTCCAGTGACATTTTGAATCAATTTAAGGCGCTGCTGATGGACATGGAGCAGGCGGCGCCACCGCCGGCTGCTCCACCCTTGCTGGCGACCCCACAAGCAAATGATACTACTGTTATCCTTGCGGCAATTGAGCTAAGCAGAACCTCATTGCTGGTCTGCATTGATCACCTGGTGGAGGAATGCAATCTCATTAGAGCGGACTTAGACAAATTTAGGGGCAGACTCTCTGAAACCGAATTGCGAATCTCTTCCGCAGAGGATGTCACTACCTGCCATGATGACACCATTCATACTCTACAGCGTACTGTTCAAACTATGGTGGCTAAATCTAATGACGCAGAGAATCGCCTTCAGAGGAATAATGTAAGAGTCCTAGGCCTCCCGGAGTGGGCTGAAGGGCATCACCCGGCTGAATTTGAGGAGGTCTTCTTTAAGACACTTCTTAATTTGACTGAGGTCCCTCCAACATACGTGGCGCACAGGGTCCCAACTGGCCAGCCCACCTAGGCCCTTCCTTGTACGATTTATCAATTATAGAGATTGGGACCGTATCCTCCTTGAGGCTCGTAAACATCCGACCCTGCCCTTTGAGAACACAGTGGTGCATCTTTACCCTGACTTCTCGGCAGACCTACAGGGACAACGCAAGACCTTCACAGACATCAGAAGACGGCTCCGAGAATGGGATATGAAATACTCCATGCTCTACCCTAGTTGCCTGTGGGTTCAGCACGGGGGTTCGGGAAAGTTCTTTGAATCTCCTGCAGAGGCAGACACCTGGCTACAGTCCCTGTGATAATCTGGGCCTACATACCTGGCTTCAACTCTGGCGGTTATGGTTTTTTTCTTCTGGCTTCATTCCAAAAGTTTGGCTGTTCCAGTTCCTGGCGGTTGAATGCCCCGATATGCCACTTATGCATCGACTGGTTAACAATGTTTGGCCTCCCTAGTTCAGGGTGGGGGGGGGGGATTGGGAGTTTGCTACACTCCTCCTCATACCTATGTTTATGTAGGGACCTAGATATACTTCAGTGTTACTTTTGTTCCACCATACGTACCTTCATTATGCTGGGACAACTACAATCCTGGGGACTGAGGAGGGGCACAAACTGACCGGTTATCCATGTAAGTGACCGGTGGGCAGCAAAAGCGGAGTCGGGAGCTCCAGGGACACGGACACTATGTCTATAACAGATAGACTTTTTTTGCAATTTTTTGTTTTTTTGTTTTCTTTTTTGTATATTGGTCCATTTTGACCTCACCATTTTGGACACGGTTTGGGAAAAGCTGCGTGTGCCAGTTGTTTTGGTTTGCTACGCAGCAGCAGGGTGTTTATGGGGTTCAAGGGTTGGTATACTTATTAAGTGCAGCCTTCCACGTCAGCCTTATTGCTTTTCACATGATTTGTTACATGCATGACTCGCATAACCCACTGTATTTTCCTCTTTTAATGCAGGTATATTGTTTAATATCTGACAGGTTAATGGGCGACAATGGCAGGATCAATGTTTAATGTGGTATCTTGGAATGTCCGAGGCCTGAATGAAAAGTTCCGTAGAGCTTTAATGTTCCAATTTTTAAAAACGATCAGCCCACATGTGGTGTTTCTGCAGGAGACGCATCTGGATGGGAGCAGGGTGCTGGCCTTACGTAGAGCCTAGATACAGAGGGTGATACATGCAACATACTCCACCTATTCCAGGGGAGTCTCAATCCTAATTAGTAGAGCGGTACCCTGCATCATACATCATGTCGTCTCAGACCCAGGAGGCAGGTTTCTGATTGTTGTTGCTGATATAAGTACTTGCAAAATGGTTTTAGTTATTGTCTATATACCTCCTCCTTTCCAGATTCAGATCCTATATGATCTCCTAGGTAAACTGGCACCTTACATGCATCTTCCTCTTCTTATAACAAGGGACTTCAATGCCATACTTTCCACTGCTTTAGATTCCTCGAATGTATCTAGAGTAGCAATGGCTGACCTTTCTGCCTGGGCGGCTGCGGCCTCCCTGACAGAACTGTGGCGATGGAGAAATCCCACTACTAGAAGTTACTCTCATTTGTCAAAAACGCATAGATCCTCCTCGAGGATTGATTTAGCATTTGCCAATGCGTCGATGTTGCAATTAGTGTGTGGAGCCAAATACCTGGCAGGTGGCACCTCGGATCATGCGCCCTTATCGATACACATTGGTCCCCCCTTTGCTACTAAGGGGGGGGGCATGGAGGTTAAACCCTGGCTGGTTGGAGGTGGAAGAGGTGTCCTCCCAGGTAGCGCCACATTTTAGTAACTATTGGAATAATAATATAGGGTCTGCTGACACCACAATTGTATGGGATGCGTTTAAGGCCTGCATGCATGGACATTACATTTCAGCCATTAAGCAGGCACGTAGGTCACATAATAGGAAAGAGCAGGAATTACAGGACAGGGAGAGGGTTTGTGCATTGGCTCATGCCAACAATCAGTCTGACGTCACATATGAGGAACTTCTGGAGGCGAGGCGCACGCTGGCACTTCATTTCACTGACTTAGCACACACATCTAGGACAAGATCAGCTGAATCCCTTTTTGAGCAAGGGGATAAAAATGGAAAGCTGCTGGCAATGTCGGTGGCAGAACAGAGATTACAAACAAACATACCCTGCATCAAAAATGATAGGGGAGATGTTCTCACAAATCCAACTGACATCATGGACACATTTGTGGGGTACTACAAGGCTTTGTATGCTCCTATTCCAGCCTATGATCCCCTAGACTTGGATGTGTTACTGGCATCCCTGAATGTTCCGGTGCTGTCTGAGATGGATAGGGACATTTTGGAGGCCGACATAACTAAAAAAAAAATTGAAACGGCCATCAGGTCCTTCCCCCCCTCAGAAATCTCCTTGACCTGACAGTTTTTGTATTGAATGGTATAGGCTACATATGGAGGACCTGGTCCCTAAACTTAAAGCCCTGTTTTGTTACTGTCTTAAACACAAGTGCCTCCCCGACTCATTATCAGAAGCGCAGGTGATTCTTCTGCCGAAGCTGGGCAAAGACTCCTTATTATGCTCATCATATAGGCCTATAGCGCTGCTGAATCAGGATCTAAAAATTTTAACGAAGGTGTTAGCTACCAGACTTTCCCAAGTTATTACTACCCTGGTTGACATAGATCAGACAGACTTTATTCTGCAAAAATCTACTGACACCAACCTTCACAGACTGTTTGCTCACTTACAGATTGAAAATGACAGGACGGGAACTAGGGTAGTGGTGTCCCTTGACATGGCCAAGGCCTTTGATTCGGTGGACTGGCAGTATATGTTGGCAGTTCTACGGCACATAGGCTTTGGAGAGGTTTTTGTGACTTGGATCTCTCTGCTCTATAGTAATCCCCAAGCGGCCATAAAGATAGGTACCTCGGTCTCCTCTCGGATTCGAGTGGGCAGGGGCACGCATCAAGGGTGCCCGCTGTCCCCATCCTTGTTTGCTCTAGCAATAGAGCACTTGGCTATAGCTCTGCGGAGATCACCTGAGGTTGGAGCATTAGAGGTAGGGGGTATCCGGGAATGCATTGCATTGTACGCGGATGACATGCTTCTCTTTCTGCGAGACACAGGGCCATCCCTGGAGGCGGTGTTTGGAATACTTGACAAATTTGCCACGTTCTCCGGGCTCCAAGTTAATTGGGAGAAGTCTAATGTGATGGCTATTGATACAGATGCCCAGTATTTGGGTGTACGAGTATCACCCCGAGTTGGTGACTTTCTGTCCTTAAACCTTCTCCCATTATTAGCCAGGGTCAAAGTGCAGCTAGATGCTTGGAAACATTTGCCATTGTCCCTGATTGGTAGGGTTAACCTACTTAAAATGAAAGTTCTGCCTGTTTTTCGATACCTCCTATGGAACATGCCAATTTGAAATCCCTGTTCCTTTTTTGGAAGGTTGAATAGTCTTTTTAGCTCCTTTTTACAGGCCACCGCACACCCCAGAATCAGTCTTCGTACCTTGCAGGAGCCCTGGGGTCAAGGTGGCTTGGCATTACCGGATCTTTTTAAATATTTTATAGCAGGGCAGATAGTGATTGCTCAACGCTGGTTGACAAGGGACGACAGGGATTTGGCAACGGTACTAGAGGCAGCCCTTCTGGGCTCGTATGAGAGCTTATCCTACTTAGTATACAGAGGCCCACAAGCCTCTTCATCTTTGACTGCCTCAATGCGAGCAACTGTGCGAGCGTGGGACAAGGCACAGATCTTGGTGAAAAACTAAGTGGGGAGCTGGTCACAAGACACCCCCCTCTGGTTCAATCCCAGACTTCCGCACTTTGGTGCGATTCCTGATCCAGTGATATGGGCCAGGGTTGGCATCAAACAATTGAAGCATGTAGTGGGGGGGGACAAAGCTATTTACGTTTGACCAACTGAAAGATAAATATAACCTTCCCAATTGGTATCTATTTCGATAACTTCAGTTGAGACATACCTTCCTCACTCAGTTTGGTTCTGACACTCTGGAGCTGGGTATGTCCCCCCTGGAGAGTATGCTGGAGGACTTGCTGAAGAAGCTCTCTACAGTCTACAAAGAACTATTTGTCGAAAGGCCAAAAATGCTTAAAAAATGTAGAGACACGTGGAGCGCATTAGTAACAGATTTCAGGGGGGGGGGGGGGGGATTGGGACGACATGTGGGATTACCTGTTCAAGGCCCTGGTGTCAGTCAGAGACAGGCTCGTTCAATTTAAAATTTTACACAGTGTACTATACCCCCGCAAGGATAGCTGGAATATATGGTACAGGTACAGCAGGGTGCTGGCGCTGCACAGATAGCCATGCTGTCTTTGACCATATATTTTGGCAGTGCCGGCAGATAAAGGACTTCTGGAAAGGAGGGACGCACACTATACAGACAGTACTTTCGGTGCCAATTCCTGCCACAGTCGCGACATGTTTGCTTGGACTCGTGGAGGAGTTGGCGCCCTGAAAGGCGCAGAGGACTATGACCTCCCTATCTGTGTTTTACGCATGCAAAACTATTCTGTTGTATTGGAAAAAACCTGAACCACCTAAGGTGTCATACTGGAAAAGCATAATTAATAAACCACTACCTTTTTATAAAGCAACATACTTAAGTAGGGGATGTCCCAAGAAATTTGAGAAGGTGTGGCAGTGTTGGCTAGACGCCAAGGATAACTTGAATTAATTCACTACGCTGGAGGCGGGCTTTTCAATAGCCACCTGATATAATGGGCAGAGTAATAATTTAACCACTTCGGTACCGCGCTATTGCCAAATGACGGCATTAGCGCGGACCTACATTTCCGGGACTACGTCTATTGACGTCGTCCCGTGTACGAGCAGCCTGCGCGGCCCCTGAGGGGCGCGCGCGGCGCGCTCTGTGATCGGCGAGTCCATGAGACTCGCCTGATCACCGATCCGTGCAAGGGGTCGGTCCCGACCCCTTATCACGTGATCAGCTGTCAGCCAATGACAGCTGATCATGTGATAGAACGGAGCCGGTAATCGGCTATTATTCCTCCTCGCGCTGACAGCGCGAGGAGAAAGAAAAAAAGCCGATCACCGGCGGCCGTGTTCGGGACATCAGTCCCGATCACAGCCAGTAGTGTAAGCGCTCACCTGCCCCCTGCCAGTGCCCACCTGCCCCCTGCAGTGCCAATTTAATAAAAGTTAGTGCCCCCCGTCAGTGCCACCCAGCAGTGCCCACAGTGCCACCCAGCAGTGCCACCCAGCAGTGCCACCCACAGTGCCACCCACAGTGCCCACAATCTGCCTCAAAGGTGCTGCACCCCAGTGCCGCCCATCAGTGCCCAGCAGTGCCGCCCATCAGTGCCCAGCAGTGCCACCTATCAGAGCCACCTATCAGTGCCACCTATCAGTGCCCATCAGTCCCATCTATCAGTGGTACCCATCCGTGCCACCCATCCGTGCCACCCATCCATGCCACCCATCCGTGCCACCCATCCGTGCCATCTTATCTGTGCCCATCTTATCTGTGCCGCCTTATCTGTGCCCATCGGTGCCGCCTTATCTGTGCCTATTAGTGCCGCCTTAACTATGCCTATCAGTGCCCACCAGTGCAGCCTATCAGTGCCCACCAATGCAGCCTATCAGTGCCCACCAATGCAGCCCATCAGTGCCCACCAATGCAGCCTATCAGTGCCGCCTAATCAGCGCACTTCAATGAAGGAGAAAAATGACCCGTTTGCAAAATTTTAGAACAAACTATTAAAACATGATTTATTTATTTTATTTTTTTGCATCTTTTTTTGTTTGTTTAGCAAAAAATAAAACTCCGAGCTGTAACTAAATACCACCAAAAGAAAGCTCTATTTGTGGGAAAAAAATGATAAAAATTTCATTTGGGTACAGTGTTGTATGACCGCGCAATTGTCATTCAAAGTGCATCAGCGCTGAAAGCTGAAAATTGGTCTGGGACTGAGGGGGGTTTAAGTGCCCAGTAAGCAAGTGGTTAATCACGGTTAGTTATTTGTCTGGCTGCGGGTGATTAGTACTGCCATTGATGTCTGGGAAGTATGATTTTTGTGGGGTACAGTTGGTGAACGTGGAACGTGATTTAGTATTGGTCGGAGGGCTGCACAAGGGTTTTGGGGGGGAGGGAATGTGTGTGTGTGGGGGGGGGGGGTTGGTACATGTGTTTTGTACTGTATGTGTTGAAAAAACTCTTAATAAATAAAACATTTCAAAAAAACAATAGTAACAAAACTGGCTTCTTCTCTACAGCACTGTCATCTTGCTTGGCATTGGATTGATGCTCTAATTATTATTATTATTATTATTATACAGAATTTATACAGCGCCAACAGTTTACACAGCACTTTACAATATAAATTAATGGCCAATGCTAATTTCTGGGTTGCTATTAACCACTAAAGTTGGGGCGAACGAGCAAGAGTTTGGGCTGAACATTGGCTGTTCGACCTTTAGACGAACATCCAAATAATCAGGGCGTTCGAGCATTTGTTCAGCCCGCTGAATGACCACAATGCACTGTGCCGCCACCGTGCATTGGAAGCCCAGATTGGCTGAAGCAATGAAAGATTTGCCCAGTCAGGGCACAGAGCACTGTCAGAGCCATGATTGGAGAAAGTAATGATGACTCTATCCAATTATGGCTCATTGCTCTTAATCCTGCCCCACAATGTAAAAATATTCTCCCCATAGCAGTCATTTGCAGTGTGATATTGGCATGGGGAGAGATAGGACATGGCTCTGTTCAGTACTACTAGTGAGTTAGTGTGCTATAGTGTACTATAGTGATTCTATTGTCAGTGCAGAATATCAGTTTAGTAGTGGGAATCTAGTGATAGTTCAGTGTGAGTGTAGTGTGACCATTCATTTTTATTTAAGCGTCAGTTTAGTTTGTCAGGGCAGGTTTCCTGCAGTATATATCAGTGCATTACTGCATGTTTAATGCAGTATAAATCAGTGCGTTACTGTACGTTTAATGCAGTATATACCAGTGCGTTACTGCGCGTTTAACGCAGTATACATCAGTGCGTTACTGCGCGTTTAACTTATTCTATATCAGTGCTTTACTGTATGTTTAACGCAGTATATATCAATGCGTTACTGTGCATTTAATGCAGTACATATCAGTGTTTTACTGCACATTTAACACAGTTTATTTCAGTGCGTTACTGCACGTTTAACACAGTACATTTCAGTGTGTTGCTGCACGTTTAACGCAGTATATATCAGTGCATTACTGTACGTTTTAACACAGTATATATCAGTGCGTTACTGCAGTTTAACCCAGTATATTTGAGTGCATTACTGCATGTTTACTGCAGTATATTTGAGTGTGTTACTGCAAGTTTAACGCAATATATCAGTTTATTACTGTACATTTAACGCAGTATGTTTGAGTGCATTTGCAGCCTATTTCAGTGTGTTAGTGCATGTTTACTAGAGAATATTGAAGTGCGTCAGTGCAGTTTTACTGCAGCATATTGCTGTGGGTCATTGGAGTGTGTCTGTGTAGTGAGTACTCAAGTTAAAGTGCAACGAACACCACTTTCCATTGATTAAAGTGCATCCACGTACACATTTCCACATCTCTGTTATATTTTGTTAATCAGCATGCCCCCCATCATGTCTGGGATGCCAGCAAGGAGAGGCAGACGTTCCCATGGCACTGTAAGGAGGCCAGCAGCGTATGTGTCCACAGGCAAGGGTGGGCGTGGTCCATCCCCAGGCAGGGCATCATTTCCTCTGTTTAGTGGTGTTGCCCATGCCATCCAGCCACAGCATGCAGAGGATGTGGTGGACTGGCTTACTAAACCATCATACTCCTCCAATCCTCATCCTCCGTCACCCATGCAGAGACTAGTGCGCAGCCTAGAGTGGCTTATTCTGCCTCCTTATCCACAGCTACTCCTGCCATAGCCTCAGCATCAGGCATGGAGGAGTCAGCTGAGTTATTTGAATACAGCATCAGCCGCTTGCTCTTTGACGATACACAGCCATTACTTGATTCAGAACTTGGTTTTGAGATTGAGGAAGGTAGGAACATGAGCCTACAGACAGGGGAGAACACTGGTAAATAACAAATTTGCAGTCATGTTCCCCCATCCACAGCGTATTGCCAAGTTGTCTCTAGTGATAATGAGGATGGAGGGGATGATGATAAGGTCACTGACGTGACTTGGGTGCCGGATAGAGCAGAGGAGGAATGTCAGGGTGAGGCACAACCCCAAAGAGGCAGCCATCATGGAAGAGTAGAGATCAGCCACCCTATTCCGCCAGATGGTGGAGCTGTTATCTCCCAGCCCACTTTCCACAGCTCAGCTCTTTTGGCCTTTTTTAGTACATTTGCAGCCAATCACACTGGTGTAATGTGCAAACTTTGCCTCAGGCACATCTACCATGGAAAAACACCAATTTGGGCACCACATGCTTGACAAGGCATTTAACCTCCCAAATATCAGCCCGTTGTCAAAAGCACCTGAAAGCCACACAAAAAAGATGCAATTCTGCTCCTCCTCACTCCTCGCCTTTCCTGTCTACATCCACTATACCTTGTGACCTCTCTGCTGCCTCCACTGATAGGGATGCTGATATAGCGCAGGGTGTCCCAGGTTCTTGCAGCATGTCTGCCAGTAGCACACCACCAGCTGTAAACTACAGCAGGCAAATTTGAATGCCCCATCTGGTGCAGCAAAAAAAAAAGTCACTGCTACCCACATGCCCAGCGTCAAAGTTCAAGCTTGTCAATGCTGCTGGCATTACAACGCCTGCCTTTCTGCCTGGTAGATTCTGCCCCTTTCCGTGAATTTTCAGAATGTGCTGTACCACAAAGCTAGGTTCCCAGTAACTATTTATTTTCACTTAAGGCTGTTCCAGCTCTCTACCATCACATGGAAGGCAATGTTGTGGCATCGTTGACCAAGGCAATCAGCCACAAGGTCCACAATTCTGCTGACACGTGGTCCAGCAAGCATGGTCAGGGACGATATATTTTGTTCACAGCACACTGGGTAACTGCTTGCGACTTTGAAATATGCAGGACAGGGCTCAGTGTGGCAGCTTGTTTTGCTGCCATGTCCCTATACAGCTAGTGATGATGATGTGGGATTTGTCAGCTCCCTCCCCTCCTACAGGTAAGTTGTTTCGTGCAATAGAGCCACCCTGCCGCAGTATATGTGTGGGGGCAGTCTTAAAGTGGTTAAATGGGTACCCAGGGTTGGAAGATCTGCTGAAGCAGGCCAGAAGAGTCTGTAGCCATTTCAGGTGGTTATACACAGCCAGTGCTCGGTTGGCTGAAATTCAGCAGGAATTCCACCTGCCCTTAAATCGTCTGATTTGTGACATGACCAGTTGAAACTCGACTTTGGCAATGCTACAGCGGCTGCACATGCAGCAGAGGGCCGTCAACGAGTACCTGTGTGAGTATGGCACAACGTCAGGCTCAGGCCAATGGCTGCTGATTAGGGATGGGCTGAACACCCCCTGGTTCGGTTTGCACCAGAACATACCGAACAGGCAAAAAATTGGGCAGAACACACAAACATCGTTAAAGTCTATGGGACACAAACATGAATAATCAAAAGTGCTAATTTTAAAGGCTTATATTCAAGTTATACAGGATATACAAGATATCCAGGGGACATGTATCAATGCAAAAAAAAGTTTTAAAAATTGACGTTTTTCCGGGAGCAATGATCTGAACAATGCTTAAAGTGAAACAATAAAAGTGAAATATTCCTTTAAATTTCGTACCTGGGGGGTGTCTATATTATGCCTGTAAAGTGGCACATTTTTTCCATGTTTAAAACATTCCCTGCACAAAATTAAATTTCTAAAGGAAAAAAGTCATTTAAAAATACAGATAAAAGTAATTGAAAAAAACAGCATGGGATTCCCCCAGTCCATTACCAGGCCCTTTTGGGTCTGGTATGGATATTAAGGGGAATCCCACACCAAAATAAAAAAAATGGGGGTCCCTCCAAAAATCCATACCAGACCCTTATCTGAGCACGGAACCTGGCAGGGCACAGCAAAAAAGGTGGGACAAGAGAGCGCCCCCCCCCCCTCTTTTCCTGTGGCCTGCCAGTTTGCATGCTCGGATAAGGGTCTGGTATGGATTTTTGGGCGGGATCCCCACAACATTTTTTCTTTTTTAAATTTGGCGCGGGGTTCCCCCTTAAATGGTCTGTATGGATTTTGAGAGGGACCCCATGCCATTTTTTTTAATCTTGGCACAGGGTTCCCTTAATATCCATACCAGACCTGAAGGGCCTGGTACAGAATATGGGGGCACCCCCACGCAATTTTTTTTTACATTTTGGTTCGGGGTTCCCCTAAATATTCATACCAGACCCAAAGGGCCTGGTAATGGACTGGGGGAATCCCATGACTTTTTTTCAATGACTTTTATCTGTATTGCTGGGACCGACAATTCATTATAACCGCGAGTACTTTTAAATTACTTTTTTCCTTTAGAAATGTAATTTTGTGCAGGGACTGTTCTAAACACGGGGAAAATGCACCATTTTACAGGCATACTATAGACACCCTCCAGGTATGAAATTTAAAGGAATATTTAACTTTTATTGTTTCACTTTAAGCATTATTAAAATCACTGCTCCCGAAAAAAACGGACGTTTTTTAAAACTTTTGTTTTTGCATTGATACATGTCCCCTGGGGCAGGACCCGGGTCCCAAACACTTTTTATGGCAATAACTTGCATATAAGCCTTTAAAATGAACACTTTTGATTTTTCATGTTAATGTCCCGTAGACTTTAATGGTGTTCCCGCAGCTTTCAAAGTTGCCTCAAACACTGCATATTGTTTGGTGTTCTGCAGAACACCCAAACAACCAAAGTTCAGCCTGAACTTATGCTCAGGTCGAACCGTTCGCCCGTCCCTACTGCTGATAAAAGTTACATGCACTGTACTGTCACCATTTGAGGAGGCCACAAGGATGGTGAGCCGTGACAATGCATGCATCAGTGACAGAATCCCTGTTGTGTTCCTGCTGGAGCAAACTCTGCTTGGCATTATGGACAGGGCCCTTGAAGCAGAGCAGCGGTGGGAAGAGGAGGTCCGCTTTATGCAGATACCATTCTTCCTACACCACAGAACACACAAGAGGAGAGATAGGAGGAGGAGGATTATGGCTGCTTTGGAGGCATTGAAGCAAAGCAAGACATACATCAACCCTTAACAGATGGTTTTCCATCCCCAGAAACTCTAGGACTAGTATGTGGCTGGGAAGAGGCAGTTCCAGATACTGTAATCCTCAGTGACCCAGAGGAGTCTGCTTCTTATGTCTCCGCAAACTTGCGGTTCATGGACTCCCTTGTTTTTCAAAGCCTGCAAAATGACATGAGAATATATGGTATCAAGGAGAAGGATCACTATTGGTTGGCAACCCTCCTTGACCACTGTAACAAGGGGAAAGTTTCGGAACTCATCCCATTCCCCACAGAGGGAGCAGGAGATTAAATCCCTTGAGGACATCTTAAAGAGGAGTTTATGTAACACCTTTCCTCACTCTGGTAGGTTACATTTGCTTCAGCGATGCCTTTCAAAAAAAATGTTATTCCTTGGGCTGTCAGCCTCCACATCCCATCGGCAGCGTCTTCATCATATGGTGGGAGATTATCTTGGGGTAAAAATACATATGGAGAGCTTTCCAGTTGACGATCCACTGGGTTATTGGGTCATCAGAATAGACCACTGGCCAGAATTTGCCCAGTATGCAATAGAGCTGCTGGGCTGCCCTGCATCCAGCGTGCTTTACAAATGGCCATTCAGTACTTAGTATATTTTGGTGTAGGTTTCATGGGCACAATTAACACCTAAGGACCAAATTTTCAGCACCTTTTTCACAGGTGCATATCATTGCAATTTTTGACAGCAAGGCCAATTCTTGCTTTCATCAAGAGTACCTCTATAGGGTTATAGCATGAAGGCACCACTGACACCCAAAGACCAATTTTTCCCCAAGTCGTTGTTCATAAAATAAAGAAAGCTTAAATGGAAAATGCATATTTTTTTTGGATTTATAAATGTCATTATTGCTGCAGCAGACTCTATACACGGGAACAGGTGTGTCATATTACAGGCAGACTAAAGGGACCCCCTAGGCACTATATTTAAAGGAATTTTTCATTTTTATTCTTATTTCTCATTTTGATGGTTTTACATTAAGCATTAGTGAATCACTACTCATTTAAAAATGATGTTTTTTGCAAACTTTTTTTCATTGTTATATGTCCCACAGGGCAGTACCCAGGCCGCCATAAACATTGTATACCCAATTACTTGCATATAAGCCTTCAAAATAGTCACTTTTGATTTTTACAACTCGGGTCCCGTAGACTTCAATGGGGTGTTCCAAAGTTCTGCTGTCAACAGAACAGGGGGACCATCTCTATTAACCTTACTCTATCAGAAATTTATAAGGACTCTACAGAATGTAATAACTGCAAACACATTTGCTGATTCTACCTCTGTTTCCTTCCACTTCATTGCTGCCTTTGTAAACAACAACAAAACACTTTAATAACAGTAAACCTGTGAACACAGATTAAACCTGCATTCACACTTGAGATGAGCTTCTTTGTTTGTTTTAGGGCTGGCCATAGACAGCTTGGATGCATTCAGTCTGCCCATACATGGTTTGAATCTCATCCGGTTCCTGCTGAACCAGATGAGATTCTAACCATCTATGGCCTACTTAAGGGCTGTTTTTGTGTTTGCATAGGCATTTTAAGTGTTGTTGCTGGCAACTGAAGCTTGAGTGGTGTTTTTTTAAGCCAATGGAAAGCTTTTTGAGGCACTCCCATTGGCAAGTCTATTGGGGTCAGAAATGATTGAAGCGTGAAGTGTGTAGCTCAAAAAAAGCTCATGTACTTTTTCAAGGTACAAGCCTTAAGCAACACTACACTCAGATGTGAACAAGTACAATTAGACTGTGATTTTGGATAGTGAGCATTTTAGAGCTGGCTGTGAATGGGGCCTTAACCACTTCAGCCCCGGACCAATTAACAGCCTAAGGACCAGAGGTCTTTTTACAATTTCGCACTGCACTGCTTTAACTGGTAATTGCACGGTCATGCAATGTTGTACCCAAACGAAATTTACGTCCTTTCTTCCCACAAATAGAGCTTTCCTTTGGTGGTATTTGATTGCCTCTGCGATTTTTATTTTTTGCGATATAAATGGAAAAAGACCGAAAATGTTGAGAAAAAAAGATATTTTCTACTTTTTGTTATAAGAAAAATCGAATAAACTGAATTTTAGTCATACATTTAGGGCAAAATGTATTCAGCCACATGTCTTTAGTAAAAAAAATGTCAATAAGCGTATATTTTTTGGTTTGCGCAAAAGTTATAGCGTCTACAAACTAGAGTACATTTTCTGGAATTTACACAGCTTTTAATTTATGACTGCCTATCTCATTTCTTGAGGTGCTAAAATGGCAGGGCAGTACAAACCTCCCCCAAATGACCCCATTTTGGAAAGTAGACACCCCAAGGAAATTTCTGAGAGGCATGTTGAGCCCATTGAATATTTTTTTTTTGTCCCAAGTGATTGAATAATGACAAAAAAAAAAAAAGTTTACAAAAAGTTGTCACTAAATGATATATTGCTCACACATGCCATAGTTATATGTGGAATTGCACCCCAAAATATATTCTGCTGCTTCTCCTGAGTACAGGGATACCACATTTGTGGGACTTTTTGGGAGTCTAGACGCGTACGGCACCCCGAAAACCAATTACTGCCTTCAGGATTTCTAAGGGTGCAAATTTTTGATTTCACTCCTCACTACCTATCACAGTTTCGAAGGCCATAAAATGCCAAAATAACACAAAACCCCCCCAAATGACCCCATTTTTGAAAGTAGACTCCCCAAGGAAATTTCTGAGAGGCATGTTGAGCCCATTGAATATTTTTTTTTTGTCCCAAGTGGTTGAATAATGACACAAAAAAAAAAAAAAGTTTACAAAAAGTTGTCACTAAATGATATATTGCTCACACATGCCATAGTTATATGTGGAATTGCACCCCAAAATATATTCTGCTGCTTCTCCTGAGTACGGGGATACCACATTTGTGGGACTTTTTGGGAGTCTAGCCGCGTACGGCACCCCGAAAACCAATTACTGCCTTCAGGATTTCTAAGGGTGCAAATTTTTGATTTCACTCCTCACTACCTATCACAGTTTCGAAGGCCATAAAATGCCAAAATAACACAAAACCCCCCCAAATGACCCCATTTTTGAAAGTAGACTCCCCAAGGAAATTTCTGAGAGGCATGTTGAGCCCATTGAATATTTTTTTTTTGTCCCAAGTGGTTGAATAATGACAAAAAAAAAAAAAGTTTACAAAAAGTTGTCACTAAATGATATATTGCTCACACATGCCATAGTTATATGTGGAATTGCACCCCAAAATATATTCTGCTGCTTCTCCTGAGTACGGGGATACCACATTTGTGGGACTTTTTGGGAGTCTAGCCACGTACGGCACCCCGAAAACCAATTACTGCCTTCAGGATTTCTAAGGGTGCAAATTTTTGATTTCACTCCTCACTACCTATCACAGTTTCGAAGGCCATAAAATGCCAAAATAACACAAAACCCCCCCAAATGACCCCATTTTTGAAAGTAGACTCCCCAAGGGAATTTCTGAGAGGCATGTTGAGCCCATTGAATATTTTTTTTTGTCCCAAATGGTTGAATAATGACACAAAAAAAAAAAAAAGTTTACAAAAAGTTGTCACTAAATGATATATTGCTCACACATGCCATAGTTATATGTGGAATTGCACCCCAAAATATATTCTGCTGCTTCTCCTGAGTACGGGGATACCACATATGTGGGACTTTTTGGGAGTCTAGCCGCGTACGGCACCCCGAAAACCAATCACTGCCTTCAGGGTTTCTAAGGGTGCAAATTTTTGATTTCACTCCTCACTACCTATCACAGTTTAGAAGGCCATAAAATGCCAAAATAACACAAAACCCCCCCAAATGACCCCATTTTGGAAAGTAGACTCCCCAAGGAAATTTCTGAGAGGCATGTTGAGCCCATTGAATATTTTTTTTTTGTCCCAAGTGGTTGAATAATGACACAAAAAAAAAAAAAGTTTACAAAAAGTTGTCACTAAATGATATATTGCTCACACATGCCATAGTTATATGTGGAATTGCACCCCAAAATATATTCTGCTGCTTCTCCTGAGTACGGGGATACCACATTTGTGGGACTTTTTGGGAGTCTAGCCGCGTACGGCACCCCGAAAACCAATTACTGCCTTCAGGATTTCCAAGGGTGCAAATTTTTGATTTCACTCCTCACTACCTATCACAGTTTCGAAGGCCATAAAATGCCAAAATAACACAAAACCCCCCCAAATGACCCCATTTTTGAAAGTAGACTCCCCAAGGAAATTTCTGAGAGGCATGTTGAGCCCATTGAATATTTTTTTTTGTCCCAAATGGTTGAATAATGACACAAAAAAAAAAAAAGTTTACAAAAAGTTGTCACTAAATTATATATTGCTCACACATGCCATAGTTATATGTGGAATTGCACCCCAAAATATATTCTGCTGCTTCTTCTGAGTACGGGGATACCACATATGTGGGACTTTTTGGGAGTCTAGCCGCGTACGGCACCCCGAAAACCAATCACTGCCTTCAGGGTTTCTAAGGGTGCAAATTTTTGATTTCACTCCTCACTACCTATCACAGTTTAGAAGGCCATAAAATGCCAAAATAACACAAAACCCCCCCAAATGACCCCATTTTGGAAAGTAGACACCCCAAGCTATTTACTAAGAGGCATGTTGAGTCCATGAAATATTTTATATTTTGCCACAAGTTGCAGGAATATTACAATTTTTTTTTTTTGCACAAAGTTGTCACTAAATGATATATTGCTCACACATGCTATGGGCATAAGTCAAATTACACCCAAAAATAAATTCTGCTGCTTCTCCCAAGTACGGGGATACCACATGTGGGGGACTTTTTGGGAGCCTAGGCACGTACTGGACCCCGAAAACCAATCACTGCCTTCCGGATTTAAATATAAAACGCTACCAAAAAAAACTGTTAGCGATCGCAGGGATCAGGCCTGACTCTGCGATCGCTGTAGTTATGTGTTTAGTGTTTTGTAAGTGACAGTGATCGATCGATACTGCACTTGGGTGGGCTGGGCGGAGGGGCAAAACGCAGGTGCTAGCAGGTATCTGGGTTGATCCCGCTAACAATGCGTTTTTTTGGAACCCTAAACTGCTGGGGACGCTAGTATAGATCTGATCAGATCAGATATTGATCTGTTCAGATTCTATACCACTACGGGAGGTGTTAGCGGTACTGGCACTAACCTAGCGCTGCCTGGGGCGACGCAGACCCTGACCCTAAAACCTAATTGATATCACCCGCCGGGTGATCAGGGGGTTAAACCTTTATTGGGTAATAAATGGTGGGTGCCTTGATGCTATAAAAAGCAAACTAATCAGAGTCATCCGTAACACTTATACGGTGATCACTGGTGAAAGGGTTAACTAGGGGCAATCAGGGGGTTCAAATTTTTATTAGGTAGTATATGGGGGTCCCTGGCGCTATATAAAAACCTGACGGGGAACCTAAATAACTAACTGGCTAACCAGCGTCACCAGTGACACTTATACGGTGATCGCTGGTGAAAGGGTTAACTAGGGGCAATCAGGGGGTTAAAACCATTATTGGGTAGTATATGGGGGTACCTAGCGCTATAAAAACCTGGCGGTGAACCTAAAAAAATAACTAGCTACCTAGCGACACTAGTGACACTAATGCAGCGATCAGAAAAATTATCGCTTAGTGACACTGGCAAAAGGGGGTGAAAGGGTTAACTAGGGGCAATCAGGGGGTTAAAACCATTATTGGGTAGTATATCGGGGTACCTAGCACTATAAAAACCTGGCGGTGAACCTAAAAAAATAACTAGCTACCTAGCGACACTAATGCAGCGATCAGAAAAATGATCGCTTAGTGACACTGGCAAAAGGGGGTGAAAGGGTTAATTAGGGGCAATCAGGGGGTTAAAACCGCTATTGGGTAGTATATCGGGGTACCTAGCGCTATAAAAACCTAGCGGTGAACCTAAAAAAATAACTAGCTACCTAGCGACACTAGCGACACTAATGCAGCGATCAGAAAAATGATCGCTTAGTGACACTGGCAAAAGGGGGTGAAAGGGTTAACTCTAAGGGCAATCAGGGGGTTAAATCTTTATTGGCGGGTGGTAGGGGGCTACCCTGGACCTAACACTAACTGCCCTGACAGTTTTTACTTTTACAACTGACACTGAATGCAGTGATCAGTAAATAAATGATCACTGCAATCAGTGACACTGTGACTGGGGGGGAGAGGGGGGGCGGGGGGACATCGGGGGGCGACCGGGGGGGTGATCGGGGGGGGGGGGGCTTTGTGCCTGTGTGTTATTTAGTGTCAGTGTAGTGTTTGGTGCAGACTTACTGTTTCCTCTCCTCGTAGTCCGGTCAATAAGACCGCCCGAGGAGAATGACATCACTTCCTCCCTGCCTGTGTATACAATACACAGTGGGAGGAAGCTTCTCATTCGCCAGGAGCGATCGAGAGGGGATGGCCAGAAACCAACGGCCATCCCCTCATCCCGGATCGCTCCTGAAGCGAACCGGACCGCCGCATCCAGCGGGAGGGGGTCCGATCGGACCCCCCACCCGCTGGAAGGCAAGCACGTACATGTACGTGCTTGTGCCTGTACATGCCATTGTGATGACGTACAATGGCATGCGGCAGTCGTTAAGTGGTTAAGGAAGACGACAGACATGAAGCATTTACCCATGGCAACCAACCCCCTCCCCCCCCCCAACAGATCTCCTTTTGCTCCAGCTTCCATAAGCTTTGTTGTATATTTTCATTCTCGGGAGTCTTAAAGATGGGACTTTAAAACATTGTCTTGAATAGTGCCTGGACTCATGTTTACAGTACACACAGCATTTCTAGGTGTTCACATTACCCCAATGCTGCAAGAAAAACCTCAACGTGTCTCCATGGACACAGAGGCTGCATAGGTCAGAGGAAACAAGGCCAGTGCTATTTACCTAACTCAGTGCTGTACCAAACTAATTTTACTAAATCAACTCAGCAACCCCCCCACTACCACCCACCACTTCCACCGTGCGTGCAGATACACCTGAAGCGCACTACTCACTTGGGAGCTGCTAGTAGTTCATACAGTACGGCTGTTTTAAAGAGGAAGTAAACCCTTTCAAACCACTTTGACCTACAGGTAAGCCTAGATTAAGGCTTACCTGTAGGTCCAAGCAATATCTCCTAAACCTATATGGTTTAGGAGATATTTGCCCGAAAATGGGCACCGCTGTCTACGGCGCATGCGCCGTAGACAGCGGCGCGCAGGCGCACTAAATGCAGCAAGTCCAAGAATGGATTTGCCTAATTTGTCGACTCCCGTGCGCATGCGCGGGAGTGACGTCATCGCGGCTTCGCCGAATGGCAGCGGCGGAGCTGCGAGACGCGACTTCCGTGCGCATGCGGGGGAGTGACGTCATCGCGGCTTCGCCGCTGTCATTCGTCGGAGCTGCGAGACGCCACCAGCAAGATTGATGCGGCGGACTACAGGGGACAGCGGCGACTTCGCTGGCTCCTGTGTCAGGTAAGTGACACATAATGAGCTACTATGCGATGCATAGTAGTCCATTATGCTTTACCTTTGCAGGGAAAAAAAGAGGAAGTAAACCCATCAGGGTTTACTTCCTCTTTAACCCCGCTTCTTCCACCCCTGCTGTAGTAAAGCACAGACACATGTAGATCGGTTCAAAACTTTAACTTTATTCCAGATTCCGGTAGGTACTATCACCTCAGTGATGCACAGATATACATTGCCTCTGGATTGAGATGTACAAACTTCAGCTTTATTCCAGATTCCGGCAGGTACTATCACCTTAGTGATGCACAGAATAGGAGTTGCCTCTGGATTGAGATGTATGAGTGATAGTCCCTCTCCTTTAGTGAGCTGACACGCATGCCTCTCTGAAAAGCATGTGGTACTATGAGTCTACAACACTAGCAGTCCTAGGCCTCACCTGCCTTCTCCTCTTGCCCTTTTCTTCCCAGGCCAGCTCAGGAAAGGTCCAGGCCAACCCTGGTTCACTCCGGTCGGTTGGCAGCTACTTCTAGCTTGATGAAAACCTTCCAGCTCTGGAGTCTCTGAACCTCCATCACCTTCCGGTGAAGATCTGCGGCTTTCCAGCTCTGGAGTCTCTGAACCTCCATCACCTTCCGGTGAAGATCTGCGGCTTTCCAGCTCTGGAGTCTCTGAACCTCCATCACCTTCCGGTGAAGATCTGCGGCTTTCCAGCTCTGGAGTCTCTGAACCTCCATCACCTTCCGGTGAAGATCTGCGGCTTTCCAGCTCTGGAGTCTCTGAACCTCCATCACCTTCCGGTGAAGATCTGCGGCTTTCCAGCTCTGGAGTCTCTGAACCTCCATCACCTTCCGGTGAAGATCTGTGGCTTTCCAGCACTGGAATCTCTGAACTTCCAGGCCTTCCAGCCCTGGGCTTTAACATCTTTCTGCCTGTGTGGATTAGTTCTCTTCCCATCTCCAACTCCCCAGGGAACATGCGACCCCAGTGTATATGTATAAGCCCCGCCCCTGACCAAGCAAAGTAACGATTGGACAAAGACCCATACACACTGCCTGTCCTTCAGAGCCTGACCCGCCTTCTCTCCAGAAGATTCCTCTGGAGAGCAAGGGAGTGTTTTCCCAGGGTGATGAACAGGTGGTCACACCCCCCTCTAACCTATAACTCCTCGTTAACCCAAACAAACCTCCAGGACTATATAAAATACAGTAAGGCACTGGCAATTTAACCTAACTTCTAAACTAACTAACCTAAAGTGGTGGGCACTACATACCCACCACACACCAAGATACTCAAAGTGGCTTAAGAGTTTTGAGCCAGCCATAGCATCCAGGGTGGAGGGGTGGTCAGGGGACGCAACTTAGATCTGGGGGGGGGCAAAGTCATGTGACACATAATCTGGAGCCTGCAGCCCCTCAGGGGCCCCTCAGGAGGTGTTAAGGGATTTGTTTTACCAACTTCTGGAGGTTTCTTTGTCAGTTTTGCCAGGTGTTGGGGGAAGGTCACCTCCCAAATGCGTGTGTCTTTTCCCCAGTTGTCAGGAAAGTGGGGTAAGCAGAAAGTGGGGGTACAAAGAATCCCGGCTGGCGACTAGGAGACACTGAGCGGTGTCTTGCCTCACCAGTAACATCCGTCCCATCGTGGCTACAGGACGGCACTCTTCTCCTCTTACCTCGGTGAGCAATTTCATTCCATGTTGCCAGAACACAGCACAGACACTTCCCCATCCTGGGCTGTTCTCACCTCATGCTCTTATCCATTCAGGAAATGGCTTACAGCTTCTCCCCAGCCAATGAGAACAGAGGGGTGTGGACTGTGGAACGCAAAGTGGAAGCCCAGTATTGGAAGGTGGCTGTGGGGCCCTAGGGCAGATCGAGGCTGGACTTTGTGGAGGATATGATAATATGACAGGGAGGCTGCAGGGGCCCCCTTGAGCTAGGGGCAGGGTTGTGATTGTGATCCCTGCAACCCCTTATGCTACACCCATGCCTCTACACCTTAAACACCGAGAGCAATGTAACCCCACCACACCCCAAATACCCTCATCATTGTTACTCCCACTATAGCCCAGATAGCCCCATCATTGCAACCATCCTCCTCCACAGATAACTCTTAGCAATGTGATCCTGTTACACCCCAGATACCCCCATTATCATGACCCCCCACTGCACCCCAGATTACCCCATCATTGCATCCACCCTACTCCACAGAAACCCCCCAGCAATGTGACCCCAGATACCCCCAGTATCATGACCCCCGCTGCACCCCAGATACCTCCACACTGTAACCACTCTATACCCCAGATAGCCCCACCACTATAACCCTTCTACACCTCAGCTATACCCAGCACTGTGACTGCTCTACACCTCAGTTACCTCTGCCACTGTGACCCCTTTACACCGCAGATACTCAGAGCACTGGTACCCCCACTATACCCCAGATAACACCAGCACTGTGATCACTCAACACCCTAGATTCCCTGATAACTGTGACACCTCTACATCCTACAGAGACATAAATAGCCACATTCTGATGACGTCACAAAACTTTATTCCACAAAGCCACAACAAGTTCCTGCCTGTGAACCATCCACCCTAACACGATTCATCCATCAGGTCTTAGTCAGAGATTCAGTGTCATAGTGAAACCCACAGCACTGTGATCCCTCTACACCTTGGATACTTCCAGCACATTTATCCCCACTGTACTCTAGATACCCCCACCACTGTGACCCCTCTACACCCCAGACACTGCCACAGTACTGTGATCTCTCTACTTCCCACATGCTTCTACCACTGTTACAGCCCAGACAGCACCATCAACATGATCTCACTACAATATCGATACCCCCAGCTCTGTGACTCCTTTACACCTTCAGCACCCTAACTACTGTAACTACTCTACACCCCAGATACCCCCACCACTGTGACCCCTCTACATATCAGATACCCCCAACCATTGTGATTCCTTTACACCGCACATACTTCCACCACTGTTACCCTTCTACACCCCAGATGTTCCAAGTATCGTAACTACTACACACTCCAGATACTGCCCAGCACTGTTATCACCCTCACTACACCCCAGACATCCCCAGCACTGTGACCCTTCTACAACCCAGGTATCACCACCACTGTACCCACGCTACACACCAGATATCCCCAGCACTCTACTCTCTCTACACCCCAAATACCCCCCCCAGCACTTTGACCCCTCTTCACTCCAGATACTACGACCACTATAATCGATCTACACCCCAGATACCCCCACCATTGTGACCCCTCTACACCCCAGATACTCCCACCACTGTGGCCCCTCTAGACCGCAGATATCCCCTTCAGTGTTACCCACCTAAATCTCTACAGAGGGAGTGGCTGAACTCAGCAGCATGCAGGGCCAAATCGTATAGTGTTGAGTATACACAGCAGAGCACTACTTACAGAGCCCTGATCCCAGGACAAAGATGTCACAGACCAACTGCCAAAAAAGCGGGACTGTCTTGACAAATCTGGAACAGTTTGTATGCATGTCTTATCCTTTATTAACAGTCAGTTTTCACTTGTTTTACTTGAGGTATAAAAATAATAATAATAACTCAGATATAAAAATCTCACAATGTATGGCAATACACAGCTGTATATAAATTCAGTTATGACGTGGCAGGTGCCTTGATTGAAGCTGATACTTAATCATGAAGAAAATTCCATTCACTTTATGCATGATCAGACGTTTATATTACTATCATGATAGTGTAAGAGAGAGAAACGAAACAAAGTAGAAAATCATATGACTTGTCCATATGATTCTTTTTTTTGTGTAGTTTCCAAACATGAATGACTTAAGAACTTCCCTTTACATCATACTTTAGTTCTCATTATTTCTTGGACACTTCTCATTCATTCAACACTGCCCACGCAAAAAAAATTTCAGATCTTCTTTATAGCAATAACAAAAAGGAAGTGCATACAATGCCTTGAAAAATATACAAACTAAAACGTATATGTATTTTATTGGGATTTAATGTTATAGACCAACACAAAGTGGCACATAATTGTGAAGTGGAAGAAAAATTATAAATGGTTTTCAATTTTTTTACAAATAAATATCTAAAAAGTGTGGTGTTCATTTATATTCAGTCCCCTTTACTCTGATACCACTAACTAAAACCAATTGCCTTCAGAAGTCACCTAATTAGTAAATAGAGTTCACCTATGTGTAAATTAACCTCCCTGGTGGTATGATTATGTCAGATTTTTGATGCTCAACGCGGTACAATGTTTTGCATGGAAATTTGAGGTTTTATATTGTAGGCCTGTAATTCTTAGTAATAACTCACTTAAAGGGGAGTTCCACCCTAAAGTGGAACTTCCGCTCATCGGATTCCCCCCCCCTCCGGTGCCACAATTGGCACCTTTCAGGGGGGAGGGAGGTGCAGATACCTGTGTAATCCAGGTATCTGCACCCACTTCCGGGAATAGCTAGTCGCAGATGCCCACCCCCCGTTGTGTTCTGGGAAACACACAGTTCCCAGAACACAACAGGGACCAGTGAAGACGCGCAGCGCGACTCGTGTATGCGCAGTAGGGAGCCGGGCAGTGAAGCCACAATGCTTCACTTCCTGATTCCCTGACAGAGGATGGCGGCAAGGGCAGCCGAGAGATGAGCGATTGCTCTTCATCTGTTGCCGACATCGCAGGCACCCAGGACAGGTATGTCCATTTATTAAAAGTCAGCAGCTGCATTATTTGTTTGTTTTTTTTTTGTTTTTTTTTTAAAAATTTGTTTTTTAAAGCTAGCCCTTTAAAAAAAAAAATGGTCCTTAAGACAGTCCGATGCCACAGTGCACCTATGGGAAGCGTCATGTCTATGCAATCACGAGATTGCAGACGTGGCACTTAATTCGCGGGCATATAGCCCGCCTTGCAGCGCTTTCTGAAGCGCCGAGTAGCTTCTGCCCATTCGTAGTATATATTACTATGGCCGGGAGGTTTGATTGACATCTGAGTTGATGTCACTTCCTGTTTTCTCTCTCCAATTGCGCCTAGGAGAGAGGAAACAGCAAGTATAAGAGGATGGACCTCTCCACAGGAGACACCGCTGGAGAGGACAACACACTGCAAGGTAATTAACGGGGGGGGGGGGGTTTGATGAGAGGCTGCTGCAGTTTGGTGGGACACATGCTGCTGCAATTGATGGTGACACATTCTGCTGCAATTGATGGTGACACATGATGCTGCAATTTGGTGGGACACATGCTGCTGCAATTGGTGGTGACACATGCTGCTTCAACTTGGTGGGACACATGCTGCTGCAATTTGATGGGACACATGCTGCTGCAATTTGGTGGGATGCATGCTGCTGCAATTTGGTGGGACACATGCTGCTGCAATTGGTGGTGACACATGCTGCTGCAATTTGGTGGGACACATGCTGCTGCAATTTGGTGGGACACATGCTGCTGCAATTTGGTGGGACACATGCTGCAGCAATTGATGGTGACACATGCTGCTGCAATTTGGTGGGACACATGCTGCTGCAATTTGGTGGGACGCATGCTGCTGCAATTTGGTGGGACACATGCTGCTGCAATTTGGTGGGATGCATGCTGCTGCAATTTGGTGATGACACATGCTGCTGCAATTTAGTGGGACACATGCTGCTGCAATTTATGGTGACACATGCTGCTGCAATTTGGTGGGACACATGCTGCTGCAATTTGGTGATGACACATGCTGCTGCAATTTGGTGGTGACACATGCTGCTGCAATTGATGGTGACACATGCTGTTGCAATTGATGGTGACACATGCTGCTGCAGTTTGGTGGGACACATGCTGCTGCAATTGATGGTGACACATGCTGCTGAAATTGATGGTGATACATGCTGTTGCAATTTGGTTGTGACACATGCTGCTGCAATTTGGTGGTGACACATGCTGCTGCAATTTGGTGGTGACACATGCTGCTGCAATTTGGTGGTGATACATGCTGCTGCAATTTGGTGGGACACATGCTGCTGCAATTGATGAATGAATGAATGAATGAATGAATGAAATACTTGTATAGCGCACAATGCGAACTGAATCGCCTTGTGATGGTGACACAGGCTGCTGCATTTGGTGGGGCACAGGCTGCATGTAAGGAGGGACACCGCTGGGGGCACCTGATGTAAGGATGTACTCCCCTGGGGACACCTGGTGGCAGGCGACGTGGCTAGTGACCCGCTCAGGGCTCCCACTGATTCTGCATTATGGTGAGTTGAATGATTTCATTTTATATTACAATGTTATAATAGAAATAATGCGCTTCACCAGGTGTTTGGAATATCTTTATTTGCTGATTGTTAAACTTTCTAGAATACACATATTTCTATTGTTGTGTAGGATCTGGGCCTGCTGCCCCTCCATCCCTCTCTCCCAATCCTTCCGTCCCTTGTTCATCTCAGACACTAACCACACCACCTTAGAGCCACGCCCACTAATTCACTGAAACCACGCCCATTTTCACCAAGTGGGCGTGGCCTGAAAGGAAGAGCGGGGTCTGACTTCCCCCATCCTAAAACTTCACCAGCCGCCACTGCATCCTGGGTATGATAAGTTTGAAACATAATCATAAATTATAATATAATAAATAACTATAAATAATTATAACAAATAATAATATAATAATAATAAAATTTATTCAATAATGTAATCAAATCAAAAACACTGAAATTTGAACAGTTGCTGAATTGTCACTTTCGTCACTTTCAGTGTTTAATGACTAATATCCCCACAAATCACTATCGCTCCATTCTGAAAGTGATTCTAATTTATTATCGCCGTTTTCTCGCTGGTCTAAAACCACTTTTGACATAAAGGGACACTTTTTGGTTACTATGGATCTCGTTTCAAGGCAGAAAGAACAGTATATGTAATATAAAACTGCATGGAGGGCACTGGACAAAGCACTAGGGACAAAGGGATGTGAAATGATTACAGCGTACTGTATGTGTTTTTCACTTTTTGAATTTGGCGCCAAGCTCCATCCCTGTGCGTCCCTGTGCGTTGCGACCCTTGCAGGGAACGGAGCTCTGCGCTGTGATAGATCGAGCGGAGACACAGCTCGTGCACACATCGAGAGGAAGTCGCAGAATGCTGGGGACAAGGTAAGTAAGCTGTACATGGATCCTTCGATGCAATCACGAGTGTGGCTCGGGGTTACCGATTTTGCTAATGAAAATTCACCCCGAGCCACACTCAGGAATACCGCCAGGGAGGTTAATCTCAGTATAAATACAGTTGATCTGTGAAGCCCTCAGAGGTTTGTTAGAGAACCTTAGTGAACAAACAGCATCATGAAGGCCAATGAACACACCAGACATGTCAGGGATAAAGTTGTGGAGAAGTTTAAAGCATGGTTATGTTATAAAAAATACTATACTCATGATTCTTACATCAGGTGTCCCCAACAGAGTGCCTCTTACATCAGGTTTCCCCAGCGGAGTGCCTCTTACATCAGGTGTCCCCAGCAGAGTGCCTCTTACATCAGGTATCCACAGCGGAGTGCCTCTTACATTAGGTGTCCCCAGCGGAGTGCCTCTTAAATCAGTGCCCCCAGTGGAGTGCCTCTTAAATTAGTGCCCCCAATGGAGTGCCTCTTAAATCAGTGGCCCCAGCAGAGTGCCTCTTAAATCAGTTCCCCCCAAAAAAAATGCGTTTAAATTTTTTTCCACATATTCCAAAAACTTCTGGAAAAAAATTAACCGTTCAAAAGACTCATTATGCCTCACAGATTATACGTTGGGGTGTTTGCTTTCCAAAATGGGGTCATTTTATGGGAAATTCCATTGTCCTGGTACTCCAGGGCCTTCAAAAGTGTAATAGGTGGTTGAGAAATGAGATGCGTCATTTTTACTCGTAGAACGTCTGAAGGTACTACATCAATGGTGGTGCTCTGTATGTGGCCAGGCTGTGTAAAAGTCTCATACATGTGGTATCGCCGTACTCGGGAAGAGTAGCAGAATGTATTTTGGGGTGTAATTTGTTGTATGCATATGCTGTGTGTGAGAAATAACCTGATAATTTGACAATTTTGTAAAAAAATATAATAATAAAAAAAAATCTTAATTTTGCAAAGAATTGTGGGAAAAAATGACAACTTAAAAAAACTCACCATGCTACTTACTTAATACCTTGGAATGTCTACTTTGTAAAAAGGGGTCATTTGGGGGGTATTTGTACTTTCCTGACTTGTTAGTGTCTCAAGAAATGAGATACACCTGATGTACTGAAGGCCTGATCAGATGTGATCAATTTTCAGCGATTGGCACCATAGTTTGTAGACTCTATAACTTTCACAAAGACCAAATAATATACACTAATGTGGGTTATTTTTACCAAAGATAGGTAGCAGTATAAATTTTGGCCAAAATGTATGAAGAAAAATTACTAATTAGCAAAGATTTATAACAGAAACAAAAAGAAAAAGGCATTTTTTTCACAAAATTTAGGTTTTATTTTATTTTATAGCACAAAAAATTTAAAACTCACTAGTGATTAAATACCACTAAAAGAAAGCTCTATTTGTATGAAAAAAAGGATGCAAGTTTCATATGGGTACAGTGTTGCATGACTGAGTAATTGTCATTCAAACTGTGAGAGCGCTGAAAGCTGAAAATTGGTCTGGTCAGGAAGGGGGTGTAACTGCACTGTATTGAGGTGGTTAATAGAATAGAAGGGAGATATTTAGAAAAAAAAAAAATGAATATGTACTTTGCTTTGGGGCGTCTGTTTTGTGACCATATAAACCCCAGTCCATCACACTCTCCCCTCCTTCAGTTAATGGCTCCCGACATTAAACTCAATTGGTATCTGAACACTATTTAGAGATTTAAGTAACCCCAATAGGTACTTGTTGCCACCAAGGAGCTACATTAACTACCTGGCATGTCATGGGAGTAGCTAGCATTGTAGGAATTTGTATGGTGTGAATCTGACTTGGTATGTATCTTGGCTGACCTAGTGTGTCATATGTAAAGATCTCTTTACGCTTAGCTTGTCTGGTAGATCTTCTGACAGGAGTTGAGTCTTCTCCCTCAACATCATTCTCCATTTGCATATCTTGGTTCACAGGTAAGTCTTGACTTAATGAGGGTAATTCTGCAGTGTCTAGTCCCACCATGTCTGTAGCCCAGATTTGGTCGCCAACTACTGTCCATCATTTTGTTCTTGTTCAAGATTGAGTGTGGTAGTTGTAGGATAGAACTCTTCAGCAGAAACTCTTAATGGGATTTTCTGTACGTTTTGAGAGTTTTTTTTTTTTTTTTTTTTAAATCTTATTTTTTATTAAATTTTGCACAAAAGATAACAGCAATATAGGACTTACATTTTCGTGTAGATGTAGTCGTTGCTTCCAGTTGGGAAGCTTAGTCTAACAAAAGCAAGCATATTGAAAACATAGATGTACATGTTAATAGTTAAGAACAAATCCTGAGAGGATGAGAGCACCATCAGTCACCCCTGAACACCCCTTCTGGGAACTAACTGTGTCCTGGGGAGAGTGACAGCGCTGCCCGGTCCTGAGCTATAGTAAGTATAACAAATTGCAAAAGTAGGGGTGAGCACACAAAAAAAAAAAAAAAAAAAAGAGGGAAGGGTAAAGTTAGCAGTCACCGCAGTAAAACCAATATTCTTTAACACCTATTATCATAGTCATTTTACGTTGTTGCTGTTTTGCATCTATACTCCGGTTCTTCGGTGTGAGAAAGATAAGTATCAAATGGAGGGGACAGGACGTGAAAAGTCACGGTGTGACACAGGAGGATGTGGACATCGCTGGACGTTTTGAGAGTTTTGTTGAGACACAACACAATCATGACTTTCTGTAGTCTCTGGTATATAAGGATAATACCATCTTTCTTCATCTGAACACTCCTCCTCCTGGTCCAGATACATTCTGGTATCCTTTCTGTTACTTGATTGTCTTTGTTTCATTGGTACTCTTGGAATGTGTCCTTCAATTGGTAGGTCATTTACTGGTAGTAAAAGATTTCTGTGCAGTACTCGAATAGTCTTTTTACCACTTTCAGGCTGAATTTTGTACACAGGCCCATCTTTGATTCTTTCTATCACTTTGTGTACTGATTCTTCCCAGTATGAACGAAGTTTACCAGGTCCTCCTCTTTCAGAGAGATTTCGTACTAAGACCCGATCACCCGGTTGAAGAGGTGCTCCTTTTATCTTTTTGTCATAGTACTTCTTCTCTTTAGCAGATGATTTTTGCATTCTTGCATTCTAGATGCCCATTCCTGAGTAAATGTTGGTTGACTTTCTGATTCCTTATCCAAATTTAGGTTGAGCATTAGGTCAATTGGCAAACGTGGAGATCTTCCATACAATAGAAAGAATGGCGCGTATCCTGTGGCTTCATGCCTGGTGAAATTGTATGCATGAACCATATGTGGAAGATGTTCTTTCCAATCTGACTTTTTCTCTTCCTCTAAGGTGTGAAGCATCTGTAACAAAGTACGGTTCAGTCTCTCCACTGGGTTACCCTGTGGATGGTATGGAGTAGTTCTTGAATGAGAAATCCCTGCCAATCGTTGCAATGTCTGAAATAAGTTGTTTTCAAATTCTCTTCCTTGATCATGGTGGAGTTTCTCTGGATAGCCAAAACGTGGTATGAAATCTTGAAAGATCTTTTCTGCCGCCGTTTTTCCAGATTTGTTCTTAGTTGGATATGCTTGTGCAAAGCGTGTGAAATGGTCAACTATTACAAGTATATACTCATATCCTCCTTTGCTTTTCTCCAAGTGAAGATAATCAATGGATACTAACTCCAAAGGTGAACTGGTAGTAATCGATCCCATAGGTGCTCTTTCAGTGATATTTGGACGCTTTTGTTTGATGCAGCTGCACTTCTTCAGCACATATTCATCAATGTCTTTTTGCATAAATGGCCAGTAAAATCGTTCACGTGCTAGGTGGGTTACCTTGTCAGTACCAATGTGACCCATATCATCATGAAGATTTCTTAAGACCAATGGTTTTAACTTTTCTGGTAGAACTAGCTGTTTTCGGGTTCCAGAGTGTCGGTAGAGGATTCCTTAATCAACTCTGAGTTTATTCCATTCATGTATCAAACGTCTTGTTTTGCTGGCCATACTCTCCTTTTCTTTGTGGTTTGGAATCCAGTCGTTCTCCTTAAGCCAGACCACTTCTCTAATGTTGGTATCGTCTTGTTGTAATGCTCTGATATTCTCCTGAGTCATTGGGCAGATTGTCTGTCCTTTCAGCAATTCTTCGGCCACATCACTTTCTGAGTGAAGAGTCAATGAAGCCACCCATAGTGCCTCTTCTTCGTCAACAGCTTTGCTCCCTTGCCACATAGCTGACACAACCTCAGATGGTAAAAGCTCTGTGTACTCACTCAGATTCTTTGTGAGTTCAACTGGAAATCGTGACAGTGTATCTGCGCCTGCATTCTTTTTACCAGGCCTGTACTTGATATTGAAGTGGAAATCGGCCAACTCGCCAACCCAGCGATGACCCACAGCATTCAGTCTGGCAGTACTTAATACATATGTCAATGGGTTGTTGTCTGTGTAAACGGTGAATGTTGGAACGTAGTACAAGTAATCTCTGAATTTGTCACAGACTTCCCACTTGAGAGCTAAAAACTCAAGTTTACCAGAGCGAAGATGGTAATTGCTCTCTGCTGGAGTCAATGTTCTGGAGCCAAACCCAATAACACAAAGTTTTTCTCCTTGTCGTTGGTACAGTACAGCACCTAGGCCTTCATTGGAAGCATCAGTGTGTAAGACGAAGGGTAAGTCAAAATCAGGGTATGCTAGTATTGGTGGATTGGTTAGCATGTCCACCAGTCTGGATACTACAGCTTGATGTTTGGGTGTCCATTGAATCAGTGTTTTAGATGGCACTTGTGCTTTGTTCCCGTTTTTCTTTGTAGATTCCCTACGATTGTTTTTGGGGATGGATGTAGCAGATTCTTTCTCAGTGTTCTGTAAAAGTTCATACAGTGGTTTAGCAAGTCGAGAGAAATCTTGAATGAAGGACCTGTAGTAGCTCAGGAATCCTAACAAAGATCTGACTCCTCCCACGGTTTTTGGTTCTTTCCTTTTCAAATGTAATACCGCTTCAAGATCTTTTGGGTCAATTTTTATGCCTTCTTCTGACACCATTCGTCCAAGGTATCGAATCTGTCGTTTAAAGAGTTCACACTTCTTCGGTCTAAGTTTGATACCATGCTCACGCATTCCACAAAGCACTTGCCTAATATCATTGACATGCTCCTGAAAAGTTTTGGAGTAGCAAAGTACGTCATCCAAGTATGGAGAACAACATTTGTCTCTGATGCCCTCTAATACATTCTCCATGCATCTCTGAAAAGCTGCTGGGGCATTCGTTAATCCAAATGGAATACGGTTCCACTCCAGGAGTCCCCAGGGGGTGCTGAAAGCCGTCAGATGTCTGGAGTCTTCATGCACAAAGCCTTGATGATATGCACTACCCTGGTCCAGGATTGAGAACCACGTAAATCCTCCTAAGCTATCCAGCAGATCTTGTATTCTGGGTAGTGGATGTCTATCTGGGATAGTCTTTCGGTTTAACTCCCTAAAGTCAACACATAGTCGTAGGCTACTGTCCTTCTTTCGAACACAAACAACTGGTGATGAGTATGCGGAAGACGATTTTGTTACCCAACCTCAGTCAAGAAGGTTTTGGATATATTCTTTCACTTCTTTGTATAGGGGTTTCGGTATCGAATTGTAGCGTTTCTGGACAGGAGTTTCATCTTTCAGATTTATCCTCAGTTTCAGGTTAGGGATGCATCCTATGTCTCCCTCATCTCGAGCAAAGACATCTGATTCATCATATAACATTTGTCTCGCTATCTCCTGTTCTTCTTCTGAGAGATCTTCCAAATTGACAGGTGGGTGCCACTTAACAGATTTGTTAGTGGGTAGCTGATTTCCAGTGTCCACTTGATTCAACTAGTTTACATAAAACACCCTTTTCTTCTGGTAAATTCCCTTTCCAACATCTTTGTTTGGAGACAATGGTAGAATCTCAGCTGCTGGAGAAATGGTACCCAATACTGTTCTGGGTGGAAGGTAGATGTCATGTTGAGCACAGTTCAGTATAGGTATCTTCACCAATTTAGAGAACCCATTTGGCACATCTACCACTGAAGGAAATAGTTCAAGTCCTTCCTCAATTGGATATTCGGGAAGTGGTTCAAATGGCATGATTCCTCCTTTCGGCCACGCTCTAATTCTGCATTTGACTTCACAGAGCTCGCCTCCTTTAATCTGGAGTCCCTTCTTCCCCACTTTGACCATACGACTATCGAATATTTCTCCTGGGTCAGTTGCTTGACTGACAGCATTGACAATGTTATTCGCTACACTCTGTCTTACTTTCATAGCTTCACTCAGCAAGATAGTCAGGTTTTGGGTGCTGTTTGTTCGTTCACGGTTTTCTCTGATCAATTCTTCGATAACATTAAACCCAAGAATTGGATTGTCATTACAGCAGTCACTCACCAGCATTGGCACATAAATGGCTGAGTTTCCATGTCCACTACTTTAGAATTCCAGGCAGACTTCAATCCATCCCATGAATGGAATGATAGAACCATTTGCAGCTGTAATGGATAAGTTGTCATCACAAAGTAAATCTTGTATGTGCCTAATGGAGACGCTGGGTAGAAACTTTTCTAACCATGCCTTCCCGACAATGCTGACCTGAGCTCCTGTGTCCATCAGTATGTCAACCGGAACACCATTCATCCGACATGACAGTAGGCATTTTCCTCTAGTTAATTGTGCTACGTGTTGTTTGGAGAATCCATTCTCTTTTGGGAGTGTTCTAGTTGACCGGTGGGTGAATACCCTGTTTACCTTAGCATGGGACAGATCATTTGAGGTGGTCACTGGTTGTCCCTTCCCAGTGACCGTCTGTCATTTCCCGACTGCCTTCTTTTCTTCAAGCAATCAACCGCTCTGTGTCCTGTCCAACCACAGTAGAAACAATGGTAGCAGTTCTGACTCTCTCGTTTAATACAATCATCACACCTGGGCTTGCAGTGAGTTGTATCTGGAACTTGAACATTGGTTAGTGGCTTAGGCCGCGTACACACGGGCGGATTGTCTGCCCAACTAAGTTCATCAGACAATCCGACAGACAGTCCGTCCAAATTTTGAATGAACGGATTTGACCACACACGATGAACAGACAGTCCGCTGAAAACTTGCGCGATGACGTGTACAGCACGTACGACGGGACTAGAAAAACGACGTCCAATACACTGCAATGCAACCTTCGGCCGTGTAAATCCTTTCTGAGCATGCGCCATACTTAGTTCGTCCAACTTGCCTACACACGAGCGGACTGTCCGCTGAAACCAAGTTTGGACGGACAAAACCAAGTTTGGACGGACAAAATTACGGAAATTCCGAAAGACAAAGTCCGTCAGACTGTCCGCTGAAAAAGTCCGCTGAAGCCCACACACGAGCGGATTGTCCGCTGAAACACGGTTCAGCGGACTAAGTTGGGCAGACAATCCGCCCGTGTGTACGCGGCCTTAGTCATTTGGTTTCCAACAATAGGAGTTTGCTTCATCATCTTTTCCAGGTTCTTTGTGAGAGCAGAGACCTGTGTTGTTAGTTCCATTAATGCAGTTTAATTTGCTCTAGAATCTCCCTCCTCTCTTTTGCAAGGTGTCTTTTTCACTATTCTCTGGTGTCTGTGATGAATGAACAGTAAGAGGTTTATGTTTAGGTGCATTGTTTAAGCGTCTCTGCCTTTCTGTTTCCTCATCAACTGATCTGGTGACTTGCTCTATGATAAAGTCATCCGTTACTGTCAAATCAGACACGTAAGGCTTGATATCTCGTCTAACATTTGAATTTTTCTCATTTAGTCCCTGATACAGTGTATGAAGGAATATGCCTTGCACCAGTTTTTTGTCATAGTTAAGCTCTCGTCTATCATGTTGTGATGTAGACAGAACTTTTTGTTTTAACCCCACTAGCCTGTAAACAAATTGTTGTGCTGTTTCTCTTTCTTGCTGGGTAGCATTGCTAAGGTCCTGAAATAACTCCTTACCACTTCGTTCTCTCATATGTGACTTCAAAAACCTTTTCAATTCAGCAACAGTATGATCATCTTTGTCAGTCAACATATCTTTAAAATTACCAGGTTTGATTATTCTCAACACTGTGCGTATAATTTCAGATTCAGGGAATTTTTCTGTTAGACCCTCGTCAATTTGTCTGCATGCGCTACTGTAACTCATGTCCGAACCATGATCTGAAATTACACCACCATGCATTTTGAATTCTCTACGTGGCAATAAAGCAACAACATCAGTTATTCTCACCACCTCCGATACCTGTTCAGTCCTTGCAGTCCCACTACTTATTTGTTTTTGCAGCGGTTGCAATGTCCACAGTTGGTGTACTTTCCTTGTTGAGTTTTAGTTCATTGATCTTGTCTTGGATGATGAGTAGGTACAACATACCTTGATCTTCCAACTTTTCCAGCTGATCACTTCTCAAGTAGTCTTTAATAAATTCAACGAGTTCCATTTCGTTGGTACCAGTCACTGATGGAACGTCCACGTCTCTTTCATCTTCCAGCGTAATAGCGAGGCTATGCAGCTGTTCTTCATTAAGCAGATGAATTTGTTTCCGGATATCCCACATCAGCGCACGATGAGGAGACGCCATCTCTGTTGCAATCTGAAGACTTGCACTCACAAGGCAGACGACACTCACGACTCTCCTTGTAGCTCTGTAGCAGGCTCACACTTGTCTCGCGCTTCCCTCTCACTGGTAACACAACGAATCCTGGCACACAAGCCCCCAAAATGTTACCGGCCTCAAAATGTGAATTAAGAGAGCCGATGATTGTAGACGCGATGAGATAAGGTGATCAGCTTGGCGTGGACTGCAAAGAATCACACAAACAGCATGAGATATGACCACTGACTTTATGGCTGGAAGTAGTTTTTTTTTTACATAACAATACATCTTTTACATTTTTATAGTCACATGTTTATAACCATTAACAAAATATAATACAGATTTTAACTACAGTATTTTAAAACGTAGTTACAACAATGAACATTACTATATTTTAATAATATATATATATATCCCTGTTATTCAGTGTTATAGATAATTATCTTTATCTCTCTGGTACACTTTAACTGTGCAATAATCATACTGGCAATGCTTTGCTTTAATACAAATATTTTGGTAGTACTCTCTTTTAACCACTAGATGGTGCAAATTGCATGTCTGTATGATGCAATGCATAAGCTTTACATACAATAGTTTTTTTCTATATTAATAACAGAAACCATGTGCGTTATAAATCTATGCCATTTTCAATAAATCAGGTTTAAATATACCTATTTAGAACGGTTTAGTGCTTATAATAGACATTTGTTCTGACTAATGCAGTATTTTCATGTTTTTATGCCCTTTTCACTTGTTTCTCACACATGCTGTTCTAAACTTCTAATTACAGCAAACCTATAGCATAAAATCTGCTGAGACTTTTTCTGCATCTGCTCAAGATGTTTAGAAATCTTTCTATCACAGGTTAATACAGATTAGGAACAATTTAGAGTACATACCTGCAAAGAATCACACAAACAGCATGAGATATGACCACTGACTTTATGGCTGAAAGTAGTTTAATTTCCAGTCACGTGGTGTGTGGCCTTATATAAACTCTGTTTGTGTACCTTCTCTGCCATCTACTGGTTGGTTATTAATAGAATAGAAGGGAGATATTTAGAAAAAAAATGAATATGTACTTTGCTTTGAGGTGTCTGTTTTGTGTCCATATAAACCCCAGTCTGTCACATCTACAAACTAGAGTACATTTTCTGGAATTTACACAGCTTTTAATTTATGACTGCCTATCTCAATTCTTGAGGTGCTAAAATGGCAGGGCAGTACAAACTCCCCTCCCCAAATGACCCCATTTTGGAAAGTAGACACCCCAAGGAAATTGCTGAGGGGCATGTTGAGCCCATTGAATATATTTTTTTTGTCCCAAGTGATTGAATAATGACACAAAAAAAAAAAAGGTTTACAAAAAGTTGTCACTAAATGATATATTGCTCACACATGCCATAGTTATATGTGGAATTGCACCTCAAAATATATTCTGCTGCTTCTCCTGAGTACGAGGATACCACATATGTGGGACTTTTTGGGAGCCTAGCTGCGTACGGCACCCCGAAACCCAATGACTGCCTTCAGGATTTCTAAGGGTGCAAATTTTTGATTTCACTCCTCACTACCTATCACAGTTTCGAAGGCCATAAAATGGCAAAATAGCACAAAACCCCCCCAAATGACCCCATTTTGGAAAGTAGACACCCCAAGATATTTACTGAGAGGCATGTTGAGTCCATGAAATATTTTATATTTTGCCACAAGTTGCAGGAATATTAACATTTTTTTTTGTTTTTGCACAAAGTTGTCACTAAATGATATATTGCTCACACATGCTTTGGGCATAAGTGAAATTACACCCCAAAATAAATTCTGCTGCTTCTCCCGAGTACGGGGATACCACATGTGGGGGACTTTTTGGGAGCCTAACCACATACAGGACCCCGAAAACCAAGCACTGCCTTCAGGATTTAAATATAAAACGCTACCAAAAAAATTGTTAGCGATCGCAGGGATCAGGCCTGACTCTGCGAACACTGCAGTTATGTGTTTAGTGTTTTGCAAGTGACAGTGATCGATCGATACTGCACTTGGGTGGGCTGGGCGGAGGGGCAAAACGCAGGTGCTAGCAGGTATCTGGGCTGATCCCGCAAACAATGCGTTTTTTTGGAACCCTAAACTGCTGGGGACACTAGTATAGATCGGATCAGATCAGATATTGATCTGTTCAGATTCTATACCATTACGGGAGGTGTATGCTTTGCGCGTGGGTGTTAGCGGTACTGGCACTAACCTAGCGCTGCCTGGGGCAACGCAGACCCTGACCCTAAAACCTAATTGATATCACCCGCCGGGTGATCAGGGGGTTAAACCTTTATTGGGTAATAAATGGTGGGTGCCCTGATGCTATAAAAAGCAAACTAACTAACCAGAGTCATCCGTAACACTTATACGGTGATCACTGGTGAAAGGGTTACCTGGGGGCAATCCGGGGGTTAAAACCTTTATTAGGTAGTATATGGGGGTCCCAGACGCTATATAAAAACCTGATGGGGAACCTAAATAACTAAATAACTAACTGGCTATCCAGCATCACCAGTGACACTTATACGGTGATCGCTGGTGAAAGGGTTAACTCTAGGGGCAATCAGGGGGTTAAAACCTTTATTGGGTAGTATATGGGGGTACCTAATGCTATAAAAACCTGGCGGTTAACATAAAAAATAACTAGCTACCTAGCAGCACCAGTGACACTAATGCAGCGATCAGAAAAACGATCGCTTAGTGACACTGGCAAAAGGGGGTGAAAGGGTTAACTAGGGGCAATCAGGGGGTTAAAACCTTTATTAGGTAGTATATTTGGGTTCCGGACACTATATAAAAACCTGACGGGGAACCTAAATGACTAAATAACTAACTGGCTATCCAGCGTCACCAGTGACACTTATACGGTGATCGCTGGTGAAAGGGTTAACTCTAGGGCAATCAGGGGGTTAAAATAATAGTATATGGGGTTACCTAACGCTATAAAAACCTGGCGGTGAACCTAAAAAAATAACTAGCTACCTAGCGGCACCAGTGACACGAATGCAGCGATCAGAAAAACGATTGCTTAGTGACACTGGCAAAAGGGGGTGAAAGGGTTAACTCTAGGGGCAATCAGGGGGTTAAACCTTTCTTAGGGGGGGTAGGGGGCTACCCTGGACCTAACACTAACTGCCCTGACACTTTTTACTGTCACAACTGACACTAAATGCAGTGATCAGTAAAATAAATGATCACTGCAATCAGTGACACTGTGACTGGAAGGGGGGGCGATCGGGGGGTGATTTGTGTGCCTATGTGCACTTACTATGTGTTCTCCTCGCAGTCCAGTCAAAAAGACCGCCCCGAGGAGAATGACATCACTTCCTCCCTGCCTGTGTTTACACTACACAGGCGGGGGAAGCTTCTCATTCGCCAGGAGCGATCGAGAGGGGATGGCTAGAAACCAACAGCCATCCCCTCATCCCAGATCGCTCCTGAAGCGAAACGGACCGCCGCAGCCAGCGGGAGGAGGTCCGATCGGACCCCCCACCCGCTGGAAGACAAGCACGTACATGTACGTGCTTGTGCCTGTCGGTGCCATTGTGCCAACGTACATTTACATGCGGCGGTCCTTAAGTGGTTAAAAGTCCCAATGAAGGGGGATCTCTCTTTTTCTTAATCACATATTAGGGATGCGGCAACTACACTTTTTGACGGGACATGGTGAAACCCATTCTTTTGTGATAAATTCTACATATGCATCAATATATGGTTGCCAACCAGTAAGGCCCCTTTCACACTGGTGTGCTTTTGCTGCACTTTTTCAGCGCAACAAAAGCACATGAAAACTATTCCCCATTAAATTCTATGTGACTTTACACTGCTGGTGTGCTGCGGTTTGAAAAAGCCGGTATACTGCATCTTCGGTGCAGTTTTTCAAAAGCGCACCAAGAAGGCATCTTTCATTGATAGGAACGCATCAAAAGTGCATCAGTGTGAAAGGGTCCTTAGGTTGGGTTCACATATATGTGAATTGCATACGCTTTAAACAGCATCTAACTCGCATGACATGTAAATGTGACTGGCTCTCAATGTAGCCGGTTGACACATGTTCGGGGCAGCCGCGGTGCGGTTTGAAAAGGGGTCCTGTGTGTTTTTGGGTCCGGTTCAGTTGTGAATCCAGGCACAAATTTGCACCTGAATCGGTGAACAGAAACGCACCAGATCCCAGACTGCAAACCGCAGCCGCACATACATTATATTACCAAAAGTATTGGGACTTTACACGCACATGAACTTTTTTTTTTTTCATTGAAGTTTAAAAGAATAACAACTTCACCCATGCAGGGTTAATCTACGCAAGCCTCCAGAACCCTGTATGGCCGCCAACAACTAAAACAATAAAACCAAACAAAACAGCCCAAAAAATGTGTGTGCGTGGCTCAACCTGGTACTGAAATACAGTATAAGCAGAGAAGGTAAAAAATCCCCAGCAGGCCGGTTCACCATGTTCAGCCCCCCCGTGGATTTCTTGAGCCATTTATCCCATACTTTGTCAAACTTCCATGGACAACCTCTGTTATAGCACGTGTCCTCATAGAGAGTTATTGCAGTTAACCAGTTCATCCACGCTGATATTGTAGAAGATGTTTTTTTCCCAAGCCAGGATTATTGTTTTCCTAGCATAAAATAGGAGCAGTCCCAATAGTGTACGTTCCGCTATTGTAGGACAAAACTCCTCAACCAGGCCCAGTAAGCAAACTCTTAATGAGGGGGAAAGGTCTTTTACAGAGACTCTACGGATAACCAGGGGAGGGCTGGCAGCCTTAGGCCTGGGGGGCAAGTCCAGTCAAGTGGCCCATTGAACCACTGAATCAGCTCACCACCCATCTACACCACATTCCCTGTACAGAGAGAGAGGGAGACTGCTCCACATTACCCCAAAGAGAGAGAGACTGCTTGACACTGCCTGCACAGAGAGAGAGACTGCTTCACACTGCCTCCACAGAGAGAGACCGCTTCACACTGCCTGCACAGAGAGAGACCCCGCTTCACACTGCCTCCACAGAGAGAGACCCCGATTCACACTGCCTCCACAGAGAGAGACCCCACTTCACACTGCCTGCACAGACCCCGCTTCACACTGCCTGCACAGAGAGAGCAGTCACTTTCTGTGCAGGCACTGTGAAGCAGTCAGTCTCTGTACAGGCAGTGTGAAGTGGAGCAGTCTCTCAGAGAATGGAGCAGTCTCTCAGAAAGAGACTGCATGATTGCCCCCAGAGAGACTGAGAAAAAGAGCTTGCCCCTTCCCCACACCCAGTACACAGACCAATGAGACTGCAGGAAGATAAAGACTAAAGACTGTGCTGTCACTGCCACCACACTAAGCACTACCTGTGGAGTCCGGAGCTTCTCTGGTGAGTGAGCACCACACCACTGGGCAAGCCAAGCAAGCACAGTAGCTGAGAGTCACAGTGAGCGCAGCAGACTAAACATGCAAGTCCTGCTGTCTCCCCGGCATGAACAGCAGATTCACCAGGGTGCAGGTTCCTCCTTTGTCAATTGCGGATAGTAAGAAATGCACATGCAGGTGCATGCCGGAGCACCGGCCAGATTAAGGGCATTGTGGGCCTGGTGCTGCAGTGGAGCAGGTTTAGGAGTGGCAGGGATATGAGGTAATTAATGTCATATCCCAGCTCTTGCCCAGACTTGGTCACAGCCTCACAGGGCTGTAATGTTAGGGAAGCCCAGAACTTGAATTACCAAGCTTCCGTAAGAGCCGTGTGTCGGTGTGTGCTCTGAGGTGAAAGTTTCCAAGCCATCAGAATACAGTGATCACTGCTGGCAGCTATAGCAGCCAGTACTGATCGCTAAAAAAACATAAAGACACGCTGGTTGTACTGTCAGTTGATGGAGTCAAATTCTGTACAACCAGTCTGCACAGAGATAGATTGAAATGTCTGCTGAACCGGCAGAATTTCAATTTGTCTATTGTGGCCTAAGTCCACCAGTCTCTGGGTTTAACAATATCCTCAAATCTTCTGAAAGGGGGGGGCTACACTTAGGTGTAGAAATTCACTTTGAACTCCACCTTATTTCCAGAACTCTCTTTAGAGTCCTTTAACACCGAAGGCGCTGTACAGGCGTTTTAGTGCTAAAAAATAGCACCTGTAAAGCGCTTCTTATGCCACCCCAGGTTTCCCACTGGGGCGGTGCGCTTGCAGGACATTCTGAAAAGTCCAGCAAGCAGCATTATTGGGGCTGTTTGGGAGAGGTGCCCAGCCCACTGAAATGAATGCAACACGGCCGTTTTTAACACTTTCTTTGGCCACTAGTGGGGGTTAAAAGTACCCCGCTAGTGCCACTAAAACAATGGTAAAGCGCCACTAAAATGAGCAGCGCTGTACCACTACCGCCCACATCGCCCCAGTGTGAAAGTACCCCTTGGTATTAGATGTGCAAACAAAAAGGTGAGACCACATCTAATACCAGAGAGTAATGGAAATAAGGTGGAGTTCAAAGTGAACTGTGTCATTATCTGCAGGGATTGACATTTAGGGGGGTTAAAGCAGGCAGGGATGAAATGTGATATCAACTATTCACTGCCTGTCAAATGCCTCTGAAAAGTGACCTGAGCATGGATCACTTTTCAGAGGAGTGGCAGTGGCTGCTGCAAGTGAATACAAGCATTTAGGCTCACACTGGTGTGCTGCGGTTTGGCTGCAGTGCGGGTGTACTGGCGGGTGTCACACCCCCTCAGACTTATTTTAGGTTACTCATTGTTGCTGCATGTTCTGAAAGTTCACCAAACATGCAGCATGCAGGACGTTTTGTGCACTTTCAGAACATGCAGTAGAAATGTGCATCCTCTATGTCCCAGGGGCAACATGCAGGATGACTGCCAGTACACCAGCACTGCAGCCAAACTGCAGCATGTTAGTGAGAGCCCACATCATACCACCTAGGAGGGCAAGGTACTGGCACAGGCTGCTAGAAAAAAACTCTTTGGCTGCAGAGAGGAGGAGAGAGGAGGAGCTCACTTACTTGGATGGTCCCAGCCTCCCAGGAGCCTCACTGGATTCCAGCCAACTGCTCAGATTGAGCAGATAGCAGGTCCAGCCTCTGCCAGCCAATGGTGTGGAGTAGGGATGGGCTGGGCTGTGCTGTGCTGTGTAACACAGACTGTCAGCCCTGACATGAAGACATCGCTGGCTCACAGTACTGGACTCGGCCAGCTCAAGAACTGCGCATGTTGCGGTTTTGAGCTGACAACACAGCAGCCTTTGCCACAGCATATCAGAGCAGCCCAGGGGGCAATTGCATCCCTGCCCCCTGGCCCAGCCCGCCCCTGCGGATAACACCCTTTGCAGCTATAACAGCTTCAACTCTTCTGGGAAGGCTGTCCACAAGGCTTAAGAGGGTGCCCATGGGAATGTTTGGCCATTTTTCCAGAAGCACATTTATGAGGTCAGGCACTGATATGGACAAGAAGGCCTGGCTCGTAGGCTCCGCTCTAATTCATACCAAAAGTGTTCTATCAGTTTGAGGTCAGAACTCTGTGCAGGCCAGTCAAGTTCCTCCACCCCAAACTTGCTCATCCATGTCTTTATCGACCTTGCTTTGTGCACTGGTCCAAATCATTTGGTGGAGGGGGGGTTATGGTGTGAGGTTGTTTTTCAGGGGATTGGGCTTGGCCCCTTAGTTTCAGTGAAGGGAACTCTTAAGGCATCAGCATGCCAAGACATTTTGGACAATTTCATGCTTCCAACTTGGGAACAGTTTGGGGATGACCCTTCATATTTAAACATGACTGCGCACTAGTACACAAAGCAAGGTTCATAAAGACATGGATGAGCGAGATTGGGGTGGAGGAACGTGACTTTCCTGCACAGAGTCCTGACCCAACCCGATAGAATACCTTTGGGATGAATTAGAGCGGAGACTGCGAGCCAGGCCTTCTCGTCCACGTCAGTGCCTGACCTAACAAATGAGCTTCTGGAAGAATGGTCAAACATTCCCATAGTATGGGAAAGGGAGGGGAAAATACTGCGCTAAACCAAAAATAAAGTGCAAATAGCAGCTAACACTCAAAGTCCAAAGCAATATACAAAAAATTTGTGTATGTACCTGAACAGTGCAATAAATAAGCGAGTGGTGACTGACGACAGCCAGTACACACAAAAAGTATTGTAGTGAAAAAATACAGTCAGACACATAGGATGGATGTGTAAGAATTTGAATAAATATAACACAAACTATATTGGTGAGACACAGAATAAAAATGCAAATAGTGTATCAATGTCCAAACGGATGTGTAGAAATGGAAAAGTTCTTTCTCCCCAGTCTTCAGATGGAGTTTGGACATATGTTCAGGATGGATTGGTTAAAGCTGTTCTGCACTGATGTTTTTTTTTTTCGTGTACTGTTTAAAAAGCATTTCCTGACAGACTCCATAGAAGCAACGTGTGGGTTAAGTCCCGCCTCCACTACCCTATAGGACACTACTCCCATAAATCTTTGCTCCCTGCCCCTGGCCGTGTTCTTTTTTTGTCCTCCTCCGAAGGACCCAGAGGTGGTCTTTCTACCTGAAGATCTGTCATTTCCACAATCTAGGTCGGTCGGTCTGCGACTCATGGTCTGGAAAGTCGCATTACTCCGCTAAGCCCTAGTTATTAGCAGGGTATGGAGTGGGCAGTGGAAGAGGTGCTGTGAAGAAGCCCATGTCCTGGCCACTGGCAGGCAGGCTGCGCATTGGTCGGATAGCCAGCTATTAGCAGGTGACATGTTTTGCCCCCTGGAAAGTCCGGTGTCATTTTACCTTACCTTCGGCTGAGTGATCGATCGTGGTGGGAGTGGTGAGAGGTTCTATAGTTCATTATGGCAGCAGTTTGTGTATCTTTTATCTGTCCTCGTTTTTTCTGTTTGTTTTTATGTGCAGGCATGGCGGCTGGTTTCGCGCATGCGCGATAGCGGAAAATTGTGCTATTTCACGCATGCGCACAGGCACGGCGGTGACATCACAGGGGTGGGCTATTTAAATGGGGAATTAGTCTGCAAGCTTTGGGAATGCTTGCGGGCTGTTGCGGTGACTTCCCCCTGCCTCTGTGTTGCATCTATTGGTAAGTGGCATTCTGGGACAGGGTGGCTATCCCTTCCCTGTCCCTTGCACTGATCCCTTGTCATCTTTTCAGCGTGTATGGATATCACTGAGGACATGGATTCTCTACCGCCTGTCTGTGGCCAGCCCTCTCATAAAAGGTATTTTTAATGATCACCTGAAGGTCTGGTGGGGGAGGGGCATGTATCTGTTAGCTCTGTCCTGATATCTTGTCTCTTATGGTTTCTTGTCTTGTTCCTGTTTCAGCCCTTCCAGGTCAGAACAGCATCGCAGCTCTCACAGAGGGAGCGACTCTTCCAAGTCACATCACTGGCACTCCTCTTCCAAATCAAAACATGGTTCCTCCTCAAGATCAGGACACCGTAGTGAGGAACGGTCGCATTCCTTGAGGACTCAATCTAGTCACTCAGCTAGTGCCTGTTGGGGGTGCAAAGCTCTTGTACCGGCAGGAAAATCTTTGTGCGATCCTTGCTACGCCAAGGCTTCCAATGAAAGGGGTGATGCGGATCAACAACTTAAAACCCTGGTGGAAAAAGTTGTTAAGGAGTCCCTCAGAAATATTGAGGGCCAGTTCCATGTTCCCCCGGCAGAGCCGCCACTTTCTCCAGGAAGGGAGACTCAGCTGCAGGATACTTGGGAATCCTCTGCACATAGCCACCCCTCAGCTGCCATATCTGACAGTGACTGATGAAAGTGATCCCTGTGTGGGTTTTGATTTCGCTCTACTTCCTCCTCTGGTCAGAGCTGTTAGAGAGACACTGAACTGGGAAGATTCTGTGGCTGCTCCTTCCAAACAGAGAAAATTCTTTAAGCAATTAAAGAAGGAACGGATTAATTTTCCTTTTATCTCTGAGCTAGGTGAGATTATCACAGATGAATGGGGCAAGGTGGAGAAGAAAAATTCCATGCTATCTAAGGTTTCGAAACTCTATCCTTTCAATGAAGAAGAGGTGAAGCATTTGGAGTCAGCGCCGTTGGTAGACGCAGCAGTCATGAGGCTGGTGAAACATGTCACCCTTCCCTTAGAGGATACTGTTTCTTTTAAGGATGTTCTGGACAGACGGATTGACGCTGATTTGAAGAGAGTGTATCTCACAGCAGGAATGGCCTGTAAGCCAGCGTTAGCTCTGGCCGCTATGTCCAAAGCAATGGAGATATGGACGGATAGTGTAGATGAGACACTTAGAAATATCTCTGAAGATACGGCTAAGAGCTCGCCTATCCAAGAACTTAAGCTGGCCTCCGCCTTTCTTGGGGAGGCCTCTATCGACATCATACGCCTGGTGGCTCGGGTGATGCTTTCTTCTGTTACGGCCAAACGGGCTCTGTGGCTCCGCCCTTGGCTGGTGGACCCAGCCTCAAAACAAGTATGGTGCCGTATCCCCTTTGAGGGGTCCTCCCTTTTCGGCAATAAGTTGGATGAGGCTATTACCCGAGCCACTGGTGGGAAGTCTGGGTTCCTTCCCCAGGACCGGCGTTTGCAGGCCCAGAGAAGGTCTTTTCCAAAGAGACAGTACCAGGAACGAGCCAGGGAAGCTTGCGGTTACAGACCGGGCCGTGAATTTTCCAGGTCCTGGAAATCAAGACAATCCTCTTTTAAAAAATTTACAAAAAGTGATTTGAAGGGAGAGAGGGAACCGACTAAATCCTTTTGAGGTTGGGCCCGCTCAGACAGGGCAGGTGGGGGCTTGTCTTTTCCACTTTCGCCATGTCTGGGTGGCCTCGATCCAAGACTTCTGGACCGTCAAGACTTCTGGACTGTCTCCTCAGGTCATGTATAGACCTTCAAAGAATCTCCCAGGCTCAGATGGGTCCCCACCTCTCAGACGAAAAAAGGCTAATTCTTCTAGCCTACGTGGAATCTTTGTTGGCTCAAGGCGCCGTTATCCATGTTCCAGTCATTCAGCGAGGCATGGGAATCTACTCTCCTCTATTTATGGTCCAGAAAAAGAACTGGGCCTGGAGGCCAGTCATAGATCTAACTCACTTGAACAGTTTTATCAAAAAAGAAAAATTCAAGATGGAGACATTATCCACAATTCAACAATCTGTTCAAGCAGGGGACTGGATGGTCTCCATAGACCTCAAGGACGCCTATTTTCACGTCCCAGTTGCAGAAAATTACCTGCAGTATCTCCGCTTCTCCGTGGGCGAAAGCCATTTTCAATTCACATGCCTTCCCTTCGGGCTATTAACTTCTCCTCGTGTATTTTCAAAAGTACTGTTGGCAGTGGTGGCTCTTCTGAGAACCAAAGGGATTCGTCTACATCACTACCTAGACGACCTTCTGTTGTTGGATCAAGACAAGGATCAACTTCTGGTACACAGAGAGCAGGTCATCTCCACCCTACAGGAGTTGGGGTGGATATTGAACTTGGAGAAGAGCCAGCTGGACCCATCTCAGCGGCTGGTTTTCTTAGGGGCCCTATTCAACAATGTCAGAGGCACCATCTCATTACCAGACGAGAAGTTGTCAGTGGTCATGGACAGAATCCGTCCAGCCCTCTCTGTATCTCATCTCCAGGCTCTCAAGTGCCTGAAAATTATAGGCACTATGGTAGCGACAATTCCGATGGTGAGGTGGGCACAGTGGAGGATGAGGCCCTTTCAGAAGGGTTTCCTTCATCAATGGTCAGGCAGCAAAACCCAGCTGATTCGGATCACCCTATCCATGAGGAATTCCCTTCCGTGGTGGCTCCAACGGGAAAATCTCTGCAACTGCCATTCCATTCTCCCCATCTCATGGGTCACCATAACAACGGATGCCAGCAACAGAGGCTGGGGCGCCCACTGTCTGGCGGATGTGGCTCAGGGCACCTGGATTCTCCCCTCCAGAAGGATGGTGTCAAACATCCTGGAGTTAAGGGCAGCCTTTCAAGCTCTGCTAGCCTTTCGGCATCTGATTTCAGGAGCCTCGATCTTACTCAGGCTAGACAATACCACAGCAGTAGCGTACATAAGAAGGCAAGGGGGTACCCGAAGTCTATCCCTTCTCCAGGAGGTGGAACCGATCATGACCTGGGCTCAGAGGAACCTAAAGGATCTGACAGCAACTTATGTTCCGGGGATTCAGAACGTTCAGGCAGACTTTCTTTCCCGGATACTTCTGGACAACAAGTGGTCTCTTCACGAGGAAGTGTTCAACTGGATCCTGACGATGGGGCTCTCCCCGGAAGTCGACCTGTTTGCCTCTCCCTGCAACAAAAAACTGGAGAAGTACTACTCAAGGTACAGGGATCCTCAAGCCTACGGGGTGGATGCCTTGACGGAGAAATGGTGGTTCCACAGGGCCTATGCCTTTCCACCAACTCCTATCATTCATCAGTTCCTGAGGAGACTCAGGTCAGAGACAGCAGAAGTGATAGCCATAATCCCTTATTGGCCCAACAGACCCTGGTTTCCGCTTCTGATGCTCCTCATTGTCAGGGATCCAATTCCTTTACCATCCAGACCTTCTGTCTCAAGGGTCAAGATTACATCCTTGCCCGGATCACCTGCGCCTAAAGGCTTGGTTTTTGCAAGGGGACGGTTGAAGGCTTTAGGCTGTCCTCAAGAAGTCATTCCCACTCTTCTTAGTGCACGAAGAAGTAGTACCAACCGGGTATATGAGAGAATTTGGGCGAAGTTTAAAGATCACATGTCTTCAAGGTCCAGTTCCTGTAATACCCTGACAGTCCGGGACGTTTTAAGCTTTTTACAATCAGGATTGGATATCTCCCTTTCGGTTAGTTCTCTCCGGGTCCAGGTATCAGCAATTTCAGCTTTTTCTGGAGTCGCATGGGCCAATCATCCCTTGGTCCAACAATTTTTCAAAGGAGCAGTCAGGCTTATGCCACAAAGGAAGCCTAGATTCCCCAAATGAGACCTTCCATTGGTTCTAGATTTCTTCTCTCCACTTGACAAAACGCTCTCAGGGAATTAACCCTTAAAACCTCTTTTCTGGTAGCCATAACTCCGAAATTCAGTCTCTAGGTGCAAAGGAACCTTTTCTCACCTTCTTTCCAGATAGGTTAGTCCTAATTCCAAAGTTGGGGGGACAAATCCTAAGGTTACCTCTGTTTTCCATGAAAACCAGGAAATCACTCTTCCTACCTTCAATTCTGATGGAAGTCCGGATCCACATCCACTTGATTTGGGAGTTACTCTAAAACAATATCTGGATGTTACAGCTCCTTTTCTTCAATCTGACTTCCTTCTTTGTGTTATTTAACGGGAAAAATAAAGGCGCTAAGGCCTCTGTTAGATCCATCGCTGCTTGGGTGGTCCAGGCAATCCAATGGGCTTATAGAGAGAAGGGCTTGGCTCCTCCTGAGGCGGTTACAGCTCACTCTACCAGAAGTCTCTCAACCTCATGGGCGGCTTTGCGTCATGTTGCGCCTGATGTAATCTGCAGCGTGGCTTCCTGGTCTTCAATTCATACCTTCATGTCTCACTATTGTGTTGAGCCAGCATCTTTATCCTCTGTTGATTTTGGTTTGAAAGTCCCGTCGGCTGACAATGTTAAATAAATCTTTTGTTCAGCATTTTGCCCACCCGGGTGTGTTTGGCGAGTTATTTCCCACACGTTGCTGCCATGGAGTCTGTCAGGAAAATGGAAAATTCCTATCAAAATACTTACCGTAATTTTCCTTTCCTGATGGACTCCATGGCAGCAGGAGTTCCCTCCCAAATGGCTGGAGTAGGCTAGTTACCGAACACGGCCAGGGGCAGGGAGCAAAGATTTATGGGAGTAGTGTCCTATAGGATAGTGGAGGCGGGACTTAACCCACACGTTGCTGCCATGGAGTCCATCAGGAAAGGAAAATTACGGTAAGTATTTTGATAGGAATTTTCCATTTTCATTCTAATGCCAGACTCCTTTGTACTGCTGATGCCCGGTATCCAGGTCCGTTTTTTGGTATAATCGACACTTTATAAAATCGAGCACTGCAGATGTCATCTTGCTTGTGGGCATTTGAAGCCCACAAGCAATCACTTCCGTGTTCCGTTGTAGTGTCATATCTTGCTCCCCATCGTAGAATGCTCCGGAAGTGACATTGTGGACAGAAATTTTGCACTGAGCATGCGAGATGTGTTCCAAACACTTGCGCCATGCGTTCCAAAGGATTTGCGGCAATGCAGACCACTGAAATTGTCAGATAATTTCCTCCCGAATGCACATAGGGGAGGTAATCTCATCCCAGAGCCACGGTTACCCGATCTCTCTCCGCTCCGTCTAAATTTTAAGTTCACTGAACTGCATTGCCGCAAATCCTTTGGAACGCATAGCGCAAGGGGTTGGAACGCATCGCGCATGCGCAGTGCGAAATTTCTAGGCCGCAACGTCACTTCCGGAGCATTCTACGATGTGACACTACAGCGGCGTAATCCCAGGAGACAGTGCGGCGTTCACCGGACATGATACAGATACCTGCACAAACACCGCCCACAGCCGCAAGGTATGGAAAAAAAAATTACATACATGAACAGGTACGAAAAAAAAAGCCATTGTGCACTCTTTGCTGCGTTTCCTAACGAATAAGCCTAACTTTTGAGTGCAGAACCGCTTTAATACACCTGTAGACACTTCAAAGGAATAAGAAGTTGGGTACTCTTACCAGATATGATGGACACACATGCCATACGGCAGTGAGTCAAACAAGCTCATAATCCTTGGTTCCTGATCAATGTGCTGATCAATTTGTGACTCCAAATCGTATGGTCAGGCAGCAATGAACACCCGACAGCCAAGCTAATCCAAGGGATGAAGGTATGAGGGAATGGTCATCAGTGCCCAAATATAAAATGAAAAGGAAAAAAGGGCTCCATATGGCGCAGGTCAACCAAATATGGTTTATTGAAGTATAATATCTTACAACGAAATGCAGGATATGGTGTATAAAAAGTGATCATAAAAACAATTTAAAAGAATAAAAGCAATGTGGGAAGCAAGGAGATGCTGGTCCGACGCGTTTTGACTCAATAGGTCTTCCACTGGGGCATATCTTCTAGATATGCTATGTAATATCTAGGCAGATTTTAGTGTCACTTTAATGAATTGAAGCATTTGTTCTGTAGGAGAATGTGACTTGAATGTGCTGGTGACCTGTTCTCACCTGGATATCTTGGGATTAAGATATCTACAGTGCAGAGCTTAAAAGGACTATATCAGATGAGGAGCATAAACATTTAATTGTGTGACTGAGACAAATTTATAAATATTTTGGCAACATTTTGATTTCTGTTGTCACTATTCAAGAATGAAAATGTTTATGAATAACTGAGCTTTTAAAATGCTGGCTTGCAATAAAAGCCAATCCTAATCCTTCTTTACGTTACCCACTCCCCAGCCCCCCTAAAATGAAATACTGCAGCGGATGCACAAGATTTGCTGTTTGCTCAAGCTTTTTGTATTTTTTTTTTAAAAAAGGTAATTAAAATGAATTAGTGTCACCTTCTTTTCTTAATTTTTCAGTTACTCCCTCTCTGTCAGGTCACAGGGCGGGTGACTAATAAGTAGGACAGCCCAGTGGTTTAGTGATTAGCACTTCTACCTGGCAGTACTAGGTTTGCAACATTTCCCTTATATTCTTATCCAAGGTCTCTGTGTGTTGCGGAACACCCTCGCCGGGTACCCCATGCCCTCTAGCAGAGGCAGGGCTATCCCCATGCTCAGACCTACCTCCACTTTAGCAGGATACCTTCACCAGGTACCTGTTACATTGCATGAGCACACTTAGATCGTATACATATTGCATTATAAATGTTTTTCATGCGTATATTATTACCTTATTAGGTGCCTTTTGGCCCCCAGGGAAGTTTCTCTGCAGCTTCGTGCTTCCTGCTGATCTTACTAGCAGCTCTTGATGATCCTGGTTGCCCTTACTGCACTCTGCACCATTTTTTGACTACATCCTTTTCCACAGCAGGTATATGCCCATGTATGGTTTTTCAAATCTTTCCTTTTTTCATTCATTATTCTCTTTGATGTAAATTTTTCACCGGTTGGGCCCCTATATCCCTGGTACACCCCCAGGGGGGACCCCTCCTGGCGGCTCTATGATACTGAGTATCTAGTACAGGCTAATATTATTTACATACTTACAAATTTCTCCTTTTATATATTTTTTACAGCCATCTGTGGCTTGCCTCCCGGTCACCTTTTACCTGTCTTAGGAACTTTCTGGCACCCTCTGTTGGGGACCTTTCCATTGGGGACAGGGTGGCAGGCTCCACCTTTGGCTCCGGGCCGGGCACCTTCATGCTTTTTGCACTAAGGATTAGGGATGAGCCGAACACCCCCCGGTTCGGTTCGCACCAGAACTTTCGAACGGACCCCGCGTTCGAAACGAACGTTAGAACCCCATTGAAGTCTATGGGACTCGAACGTTCGAAATGGAAAGTGCTCATTTTAACGGCTAATATGCAAGATACTGTCCTAAAAAGGGTTTGGGGACCTGACTCCTGCCTCAGGGGACATGGGTCAATGCAAAAAAAGGTTTTAAAAACGGCCGTTTTGGCGGGAGCACTGATTTTAATGACGATTAAAGTGAAAACAAAAAGTGAAATATTCCTTTAAATATGGTGCCTGGGGGGTGTCTGTAGTATGCCTGTGAAGTGCCACGTGTTTCCCGTGTTTAGAACAGTCCCTGCACAAAATGACATTAAACGGAAATAACACCATTTAAAACTGCTTGCGGTTTTAATGTTATATCTGGTTCCTGCAATATGGTTGAAAATCATTGAGAAAAATGGCATGGGTAGCCCTCCCTGCCCATTACCAGCCTATTTGGGTCTTGTACGCATATTAAGGGGAACCCTGTACCCATATTAAAAAAAGGAAATGCCCCCAGGCCCTATATACTCAGAACAGCAGTATACAGGCGGTGCAAACAAGACAGGGACTGTGTAGGTTTGTTGTGTTAAGTTGAATCTGTTTGTAATTTTCAACTGGTACATTTTTAAAGTGTAGCTCCAGTCAAAAAAATTATTTTTAAGCTTTTTGGAAAACATAGGGAAGGGTTATCACCCCTGTATAATTTGTTTTGTCTTCCATCTTTTTTCATCTCACTTGCTGCTGTCTGATGTTTGTAAGTTGGATGTTTGAAAGTAGGGGCCTGCCCTATATGCTCTGCAGAAATGGCGGAACAAGGTGTTGGTTTTGCCACAACATTGTAAGCCCTCAAAGTGACTCTTGGTGGGCGCTGGAGCGCCCTGCTGTGAACGATTATATCAAGAATTGTAATTACATGCCATTGTTGAACAGTGGTATAAAAATTGACCTTTGGTGGTTGTGGTGCTGGTGCCACAACACTATAAGTCCTCACCGTTACTCTGGGTGGGCACAGGAAGGGGCCCTCCTGTGAAATATTATATCAAGAATTGTAATTACATGTCCCTGTTAAACAGGGGCAGAAAAATTGGGCCTTAGGCACTGGTGCCATCACACTGCAACCTCTGCCATATACTCTAGTTTTATTGCAGGAATTAGCCCTGCTGCAAAGCATTGCATCAAAAATTGTACTTAAACGCCCCTGTTAATCAGGGGCAGAAAAATTGGGCCTTAGGCACTGGTGCTGGTGCCACCACACTCCAACCTCTGCCATATACTCTAGTTTTATTGCAGGAATTAGCCCTGCTGCAAAGCATTGCATCAAAAATTGTACTTAAACGCCCCTGTTAAACAGGGGCAGAAAAATTGGGCCTTAGGCACTGGTGCTGGTGCCACCACACTCCAACCTCTGCCATATACTCTAGTTTTATTGCAGGAATTAGCCCTGCTGCAAAGCATTGCATCAAAAATTGTAATTAAACGCCCCTGTTAAACAGGGGCAGAAAAATTGGGCTGCTGGCATCACCCAGAACCAAAAATGTTCTTCCAACATATCAGCGGAGGAGGAAGAGGATAGACAATCAACATAACAGGACAGTCACTCAGCATCAGCATAGGCAGTCTTGAAGGGATGTGGTATTTCAAAAAAAATTATTCGGTTACATCAGCTTCAGGTGCTTGGTAGCTGTGGGTGATCCAAGACTGATTCATCTTGATGAAGGTCAGTCGATCAACTGATTCGGTGGACAGGCGCACCCTGTGATCGGTAACAAAGCCACCAGCAGCACTGAAGATGCGTTCCGAAAGAACGCTGGATGCAGGACAGGCCAGTAGCTCAATTGCATACTGTGCAAGCTCTGGCCAGTGATCCATCCTCAAGACCCAGTAAGCCAGAGGATTTTCGGTGGGAAAGGTGTCCAAGTCTGACCTTGCCCCTAGGTATTCCTGCACCATGTAAATTAGACGCTGGCGATGGGTGCTGGAACCAATCATACCTTGGGGCTGCGGACTAAAAAATTGTCTGAAAGCATCAGTCAGACGGCCACCTTCTCCACCGCTCCTTCTGACTGATGCCTTAGCAACACGTTGTCCAGGACCAGGAGTTTGTGACCTCCCAGTCTCTGGGAACGCGTTGCACAGAGCTTTCTGCAAGGCCTCCCGGAGATGTCTCATCCTCTGCTCCCTCTGCGATGGCAAGATAAGGTCGGCAACCTTACCCTTGTACCGTGGATCAAGGAGAGTGGCCAGCCAGTAATGGTCCCTCTCCTTGATCCGAAGAATACGAGGATCCTTCTGCAGGCTTTGCAGGATCAGGGAGGCCATGCAGCGTAGGTTAGCTGAGGCATTCGGTCCGGAGTCCTCTGGGTCACTAAGGACAACATGATCCGCAGCTACCTCCTCCCAGCCACGTACAAGTCCACGTGTTTCTTGGGACTGTAAATCATCCCTATAAGACTGCTGCTGCTGATGCTGAGTGCCAGCCTCCACCTCCATGCTGACACAATCATCCTCCTCCCCCTCTTCCTCCTCCTCACCCTCTTCCTGTGTGATGGGTGGCACAGCAGGAACACTGTCTGGATAAAGGGGGCCTTGAGAGGCAAGGAAGTCCTCCTCTTCCTGCCTCTGTTCTGCCTCAAGTGTCCTGTCCATTATTCCACGCAGCGTATGCTCCAAGAGGTGGACAAGAGGTACAGTGTCACTGATGCATGCACTGTCACTGCTCACCATCCTTGTGGCCTCCTCAAACGGTGACAGGACAGTGCATGCATCCCTGATCATGCCCCACTGGCGTGGTGAGAAAAAACCAAGCTCCCCTGACCCTGTCCTGGTGCCGTAGTCGCACAGGTACTCATTGATGGCCCTCTGCTGCGTGTGCAGCCGCTGCAGCATGGCCAATGTTGAGTTCCATCTGGTGGGCATGTCACATATAAGGCGGTTCTTGGGCAGGTTCAACTCCTTTTGGAGCTCAGCCAGCCGAGCACAGGCATTAAATGATCGGCGGAAATGCACACAGACTTTCCTGGCCTGCTTCAGGACATCATGTAAGCCGGGGTACCTGCCCAAGAACCGCTGCACCACCAGGTTAAGGACGTGAGCTACACAGGGCACATGGGTCAGTTGTCCCTGTCAGGGGGCGGAGAGGAGGTTGGTGCCATTGTCGCAAACCACCATTCCTGGCTTAAGCTGGTGTGGCGTCAACCACCTCTCGGCCTGCCCCTGCAGAGCTGACAAAACATCCGCCCCAGTGTGGCTCCTGTCCCCCAAACAAACCAGCGCAAGCACGGCATGGCATCGTTTTGCCTGCGTACTTGCGTAGCCCCTGGAACGCCTACGGAGCACCGCTGGTTCTGAGGACAGAGCACTGGAAGAGGCCATGGAGGAAGAAGAAGAGGAGGGGGTGGAGGAGAGAGGTGTGTCACAACCAATAGTAGCATTTTGGAGGCGTGGTGGCGGAACAACCTCCAACACTACTGCACCTTGTCCTGCATCCTTCCCAGCAGCCAGAAGAGTGACCCAATGGGCCGTGAAAGACAGGTAACATCCCTGTCCATGCCTGCTGGACCATGAGTCAGCGGTAATATGCACCTTACCGCTGACCGCCCTGTCCAGCGAGGCAAGGACATTGCCTTCCACATGCCGGTAGAGAGCCGGAATCGCCTTCCGTGAGAAAAAGTGGCGTTTGGGGACCTGCCACTGAGGAACCGCACATTGTACAAACTCACGGAAGGGGGCCGAGTCTACCAACTGAAAAGGCAGCAGTTGAAGTGCTAGCAATTTAGCCAAGCTAGCATTCAACCGCTGGGCATGTGGATGGCTGGGAGTAAATTTCTTCCGCCGGTCCAGCAGCTGGGGCAGGGACATTTGCCTGCTATAATCGGATGTGGATGTACCACTAGCAGAGTTCCCGGAAGCACTTGGCTGTGACACACCTAATTCTACACCTTCATTCCTCTCAGAGCAGGTTTCAGAGAGGACTGAAGGTCTAGTGGGGTTGGAGATGCCAGCTGATGAGGAGCAAGGAGAGGTCCGCTTTGTTCTTTGGTGTGGGTCTTTGAGGTACGCTTGCCAACGAGCTGCATGGCAGGTCAACATATGTCTGGTCAAGCATGTGGTGCCCAAGCGGCTGATGTTTTGGCCACGTGAGATACGCTTGAGACATATGTTGCAAATAGCAGCGGTGCGATCTGATGCACTCGTCTCAAAAAAGGCCCACACCAAAGAACTTTTAGAATAACGCGCAGAGGAAGCGCTCTGCGCAGGCGGAGCTCTGCGGTGTGATTCAGTCGGTGTGCTGCCCCTAAGCTGGCCCCCGGAGGGCATCCTGCCTCCTTGGACATGTGCCTCCTCCTCCTCCTCCTCCTCCCTCCTTCCAGGCACCCATGTGGAGTCAGTGCCCTCATCATCCCCTCCCTCTTCATCGCTGTAGCAAACCTGGCAGTATGCTGCAGCTTGTGGAACATGACTGCCAGATTGCTGTGCTTCTTGAGCATCCTCTCTCTCTGCGCTCACGCTACTGCCTTCCTCTAGCTGAGTGTCATCATCAGAGCCCACCAAACACTGGGCATCCTCCTGGAGCATGTACCCAACACTGTGCTCAAAGAGTTCAGGAGACTTCTCAGGAGGACGTGGTGGGTCTAGGGAAGGAGTCACTGATGATGACATTGAGAGGAGGGAAGACGATGCGTTGGCAGCTGCTTTGCTACTACCCTGAGACTGGGTGAGAGAGGATGAGGAGGATGAAGAGGGCTTGGTCATCCACTCTACCAAGTCGTTGGCATGTTGCGGTTCAACATGTCCAGCTGCAGAAAAGAAGGACAAGCATGTCCCATGGCCACGTGCTGATGACAATGCACCGCGTCCACGACCAGCACTGTTGTCTCTAGACACAGAGCCTGCTTGCCCTCTTTTATCGGCTCGCGCCTGTCTGCCTCTCCTTGCTGGCCTTCCAGACATGGTAATGGCCTGAAGGGAGTTGGGTAAAACAGTAGTTGGGTAGTTTATATTGTGCTGGAGGCACACAACACCCACCAACTCCTAAAGATGCCTTTTTTATAGAACAGCAGAGTTAAAGGGGTATATACAGATGTATACTGTGCTGTGCTGGAAGCACACACAACTTCCAATAACTCCTGCAGATGACAATTGGGCCCAAATAGAGAACAGCTATGTAGGTGGATTATAGCGGTATGTACTGGGTACAGAGCACGCAGACAGCACGCACTATCTCCTGGCACTACTGACTGCAAGCTCTATTATTAAAGATGGACCACTAGCTATATAGGTGAGGTGAATATCACGGTGTATACTGCGGTCAGGGCACGCAGACAATAACCAGAAAACAGCAGAGTTAAAGGGGTATATACAGATGTATACTGTACTGTGCTGTGCTGGAAGCACACACAACTTCCAATAACTCCTGCAGATGGCAATTGGGCTCAAATAGAGAAAAGCTATGTAGGTGGATATAGTGGTATGTACTGGGTACAGAGCACGCAGACAGCACGCACTATCTCCTAACACTACTGACTGCAAGCTCTATTATTAAAGCTAGATCACTAGCTATATAGGTGAGGTGAATATAGTGGTGTATACTGCGGTCAGGGCACAGACAGTAACCACTACACAAGAGCAAGATAGGAAATCAGCCAAAAACGATTGGTGTGTAACTGTGTTGAAGGTACACAGAACACCCACTGCTTCAGATGCTAACACACTACACGAGGCCGCCTCAAAGGCGGCCTTATATAGTGTGAGGCGTGCACTACACAGCCTGAGCTATGATTGGCCACAGGCAGGATGCCTGTGGCCAACCATGGCTCTCCTCGCTGCTGGCGCTGCGATTGGCCAAGCATGCGGGGTCACAGTGCATGCTTGGCCAATCATGAGCCAGCAATGCACTGCGCCATCGCAGTGCATTGTGGGCCACACGAATTTTGCCGCGAACGGCCCAAACGTTCGGAATTCGGCGAACGCCCGAACGACCAATGTTCGAGTCGAACGTACGTTCGACTCGAACACGAAGCTCATCCCTACTAAGGATCCTCCTCTCTCCTTTTGGTTTTAATCTTGGATGCAATTTTATATGATGGTTTCAAGATACACCATAGGGTCAATATATATGTCTCAACCTTCATAAGAGATGATCTTATTCCATTGTTTGTACTTTGTTGTTGTTTCTATAAATGTTTTTTCTTATATTGTTTTCTCTTGATATATATATATATATATATATCGAAACTCGAAACACGTTGGACTATATATTTGTATCTTTGATTCAAACTCTATATCTATGATCATTGCATCCTGTATCTTTTTTGATGTACACATTTTGTCCTCTTTTTCCTTTTATGTTAATGTAGGTTTTTCACCTACGCACAAATATCTACTTCCTTGATAAACATTGTACAATTTAGCGGAACACAGAGTAGTTGTTTTTCCCTAAAAAATCCCTAAGAGGAATAAATTCCATATATATATATATATATATATATATATATATATATATATATATATATATATATATATATATAGTATTTTCCGGGATGTGGGTTAAACCTACTCCATACCAATCTCAGCACTTCCCTTCCAATTTACTTCTACCTGGCAGTACTAGGGCTGTTGGTTTGAATCCCACCCATGACAACTCCGGTTTCCTCCCGCACTCCAAAGTCATGTTTATAAATTGACTCCTGTCTAAATGTCCTAGTGTGTGTGTATGCATGAGTTAAGCTGGCTAAACATTGTACAATTTTCCTTTAGATTTACCAAAACCATATAATATGAGGTCAGACCTAAACAGTCTCAAATTGTATGCAACCAGGCAGACTCCGGGCACTACACAGTTGAAGGTAAATCTAAAGGCTCTTACCCAGCCCAGGCTTTATGTCCAGACTCTTTCTCCCTGAACCTAGCAGGTCCTTCAGGCACCCTCTTTCCTTTTCCAGGGCCTCCATGCTCCCCTCTCCTAGTCCAGGAAAGTAATATCAGGCACATAAAAGAAGGGTCCGGGGGTGTAGTCATTCAGCAGTCTGGGATGCTGTCTGTATGATCGAAAACTGGCTGGGTCACGGTGCTGTAGATGTGAACCGCTAGGAGATGGAACAGAAGTGTAGCCTCTGAAGGTGTCCGGAGAACTTGAGAGGTCAGCACACTAGTGTTCTCTGCAGCGAACAGAAACCGTAACCTGGAACCAGAAGTGCGTGCCAGTGTGGGATGCAAACAACGAGGCCCGGAAGTGACGCATTTGGGCAACCAATCAGATGACGCATTTCACAGCCTCTGCTGTTTCTTCAGATCTAACTGACTAATCAGGAAGTCACATAATATATATATAAAGGGGAGGGATTAGGGGGACATCCATAACGAACATAAAGCTGTATACAGACATAGGCATAGGACTATATTGATTAACATAGACCAGGAGGAATCGCCATACATATAAACAGAACAGATAAAAGGAAGAAGCATAATACAAAAAAACTGAAGAAGAAAAATACAAAAAAACGATAAAGATTTAAATCCATTCTTAGAAATTCGCATCTATTTTTAAAGAATTATAAATAATAATTGTGAATATAAACAGAAAAAGTCATTCCTGTTAATATACCAAGGAAAGCGACAATTGATGTAGTTGGTTTGAAATAATATGAAAAAACATGGATAAACCTAATTCATTCATCATAGAGAATATTATAGGAATTTTATGGGAATATATTATAAAAAAATATATTTAAGAAAAATTACCGTACATATAAATATATATGATATATATATATATATATATCCTTGGTATATTAACAGGAATGACTTTTTTCTGTTTATATTCACAATTATTATTATTTATTATCTTTTAAAAATAGATGCAAGTTTCTAATAATAGTTACATAGTTTTTTTTAATCAGAAAGAGTTTTTATTAGAGAAACATAATGGTACAAGACATCCATACAATGGCCTCACATAATGAGAACACACACAATATGAAATCAGAGTAACAGACATAATCTTCCCAGAACCAGCATATCAAGGAGATGCAGTAAATAAGAATAAGGGAGACTGGATAATAGACAGGATGTCAGCAAATCTGTCCTCAGCATAAGAAGCAAGAGGGAAAAAGGAGAAAACTATTGTGCAGTTACAGTATTCAAATTTTACATTTTCTTAGTCAATAGGAACAAAAAAATATATATATAAAAAAAATAAAAAAAGAAGTAACAGAAAAAGAAAGCAGAATAAACTAGGGGGAGGGAGAGATAGTCAGAGATCCCTGAGCCACGGAACATATAGAACCAATACCGTACGCAATACCCACAGTTATTGGCATTCAAAAGCATTCTTCAACAATTGTATACATCCAAACCAAACAGGTAAGACAGGACCCATGGGAAATATCAAGGACAGATCAGCCCTGCAGTAACCTATTCTGAATCAACTGGTGCGGTGCCAGACCTGGGACGTCCAGCCAGTCCTGCCACATATTATAAAACTTTTGGGGGGTATTTCTATGTTGGTATGCCAGCTTTTCACGTATCAACATCCCGTTAACCCGATCAATCCACTGTTGCCTGCTGGGTACCCTGGGTGTGATCCACATCTGGGCTATCAGTTTACGAACCATATAAAGCAGCCTGAGAATCGCCGCGCAAACGGCCGGGGTAAGGGACTCCTCGTCCAGGGCCCCCAGCAGGCATATCACCGGGCTTGTGGGAATCATGATTCGAAATACCTGATGAATAGTTTCCAGAATCGTAGTCCAGTAACGAGTCAGCTTAGGGCACTTCCAGAACATATGGAGAAGGTCACCGTGGTCTCTTTTACATTTAGGGCACAGGGGGGAGTCCCGGAGGCCCTAAGCATACAATTTAGCTGGTGTCTTATAGGCTCTATGTAACAAATAAAGATGGGAAAGTCTCTGGGAGGCCGACACTGATACCCTGTGGGCAGACATAAGACAGAGATCCCAGGTCTCACCATCTAGAGGTCCTAGGTCCCCTTCCCATCCACGCCTGCACGGCAACATAGCCGAGTCTTGAAGCACCCCGGTAATAATGGCATACCCCTTAGAAATCATACCCTTCCTACTGTCCGTCATCATTATAGAGTGTATAATTGCATGGTCAACCAAGGCAAGTGGGGTAGCTCTGGACTGAGATTGTAAAGCGTGTCTCAATTGAAGGTATTTAGAAAAATCAGTGCGTGGTAGTGCGAACTCCCTCTGTAGCTCCAAAAAAGACTTAAGGGTGGGGCCATTGTATAATTGGGTCAAGTATTCCAGACCTTTCACCTGCCAGCTGCGGAAACCTTTGAGTCTCAGCAGCTGATAATAAAAACCATTGTCCCAAATAGGGGTTAGAGAAAAAAGGCCCTGGATTTTCAACAGTCGCTTAATATATTTCCAGAGTGTGTTTAATAAGACCACAGTCGGAGCTCCCCTAGGAAGATGAGGGAAGCCCGCCTCTAAGTTTGAGAACGCTACACGGTGGTGAGCCGTATTGCTCAGCAACTTGCGAACAGGGTCCAGTGAATCTTCCAGTCCCCAGCCAACAAGCTGCTGTAGTTGAGACGCCAAAAAATAGGCCCTGGCATGTGGAACAGCCAGGCCCCCGTCCTCTTTACCATATTGTAACGTTCGCAAACTAATCCTGGCAGCTTTTTTACGCCAAATTAGTTCTCTGAATTGGGAGTCTATTTTGTCAAACCAGTGCTTGGGTATCCACACCGGGGAGTTGTGGCAAACGTATAGTAATTGGGGAGCCCAGACCATTTTTATAAGATTAGCCCGCCCCACCACTGATAACGGTAATTTGCACCAAGCCTTGCATTTTTCCCTAAATTTAGTCAGCAGGGGGACCAGGTTTAATTGAATATAGTGTGTGACCTCTCGGGAAACCTGCACCCCCAAATATCTGAAAGTGGACACTACTTGAATCATAGCTGCACAGTCAGGGAGCGCGGTCGGTATGGGGTCTAGGGGTAAGAGTACTGACTTATTCCAGTTAATAGAAAAGCCAGAAAGAGCACCAAAGTCCGTAATTAGGGTCATAACGGCCGACAGGGAGTCCTGCGTGTCACCTAGGTATAGCAAAGTATCGTCTGCATAGAGCGATACTACATCCACACCCGTGTTACGAATAAAACCTTTAATACCAGCATCTCCCCTGATCCTAGCAGCAAGAGGCTCAAGAGCCAGAGCAAAGAGCAAGGGAGATAAAGGGCAACCCTGCCTGGTACCACGAAACAAGGGAAAGGGTTCCGACGTTGCAGAGTTAACCCTAATCCTAGCTACAGGGTTAGCATAAAGTAGCCTGACCCATCCAATAAACCGTCTGCCTAGGCCCATCTTTTCCAAAACCTTCCACAGGTAAGGCCACTCGACACTGTCGAAGACCTTAGCTGCATCCAGCGAAAGGATGGCTCGGTTACCAGGGTTTAATACAGGGACTTGAATATTTAGATAAAGACGTCGTATGTTTTGTGCCGTGGATCTCGTGGGTATAAAACCCGCCTGGTCATAGTGCACTAACTTCTGAATAACGTGAGACAATCTGGTCGCCATGACTCTAGCCAGCAACTTAACATCCGTTGTAAGTAGGGAGATAGGCCGGTAGGAGTCAGGGGACGTTGGCTCTTTACCTGGCTTCAATAACACAATTATAATGGCCTCATTCATGGAGTCCGGAAGCGTGCCAGAGTCCAATGCATTATTAAAAACATTCAAAAGTGTCGGCAATAAGGTGGCCGCATATCGTTTATACACCTCAGAAGGAAGCCCGTCTGCCCCCGGAGATTTATTGTTGTGGGTGTGTTCCAATGCTAGAGCAAGTTCGTCTATGGTCAATGGGGCATCCAGCTTACAAGCATCAGAAGTAGACAAGCAAGGTAGGTCACTCCCAGCCAGAAAAGCATCAATCTCTTCCGCGCTGGGATGGACCTTGGATGCATACAAATCAGCATAAAACGAGCGGAAGACTTGCAATATAGAGGGAGTATCCATGTGGAGTTCCCCCCGTGTATCACACAGGGAGGAAACCATCGGAGTGGATCCCTGCGCTCTCGCCAACACAGCCAGCATGTGACCAGTAGCTTCGCCCTCCTCAAAGTGTGTTTGTTGCAGAAAAAATCGCTTATTTTCCGCCAACTGTAAAGTCAGCTGAGTAGCCATAGCCTGTGCACTCAGCCAAAGCTTTTTAGTATCATCTGAGGGATGGTTGATATAACGGTCCTCTGTATCCTTAAGGGTTTTACAAACCTCCCGCTCCCAGGCCTTAGTATTTGTTTTAATAGAAGTAATAGCGGCAATAAATTGACCTCTCAGAAAGGCTTTCGCCGTATCCCAAACCGTACCCAAAGGGGCGGAACCAATATTGTCCCGAAAAAAACTCTGGAGGTTGTCACTAATGGGGTCGGGTGAGGGAAAAAGCGTCAGCCAGAAAGGGTTCAGCTTCCATAGTCTCGGGGTAGCTGCGGTAAATAGATTAAGTTCGACCCAAAAGGATGAATGATCAGAAACGTGTCTGTCTCCATAACCAGAGTCAGCAACAAAAGGGAGTAAGGCCGCATTACCCAACCCCAGGTCAATGCGCGACAGGCTTCCATGAGCGGTAGAGCAGCACGAGTAGCACCTGACCCGGGGGTGGGAAGTCCGCCACACATCCTTCAAACCAAGTTCAGACAACAGGTCTGCGAACGGGGTATCACCCGCAGGGCGGGAAGGCATGGGCGGGGGGGCGGGAATCTTATCCCATCTATGGTTAAGATAGTTATTAAAGTCACCCAGTGCCAGCAGGGGGACCGTATGGTGAGGGGCCATAAACTTGGCCAAACATCGGAGAACTTCAGCTGAGTACGGGGGTGGCACATAAATAGTAGCTATAATACATGCCCAATTACCAATCCTGCCATGCAGAAAAATATATCTTCCCCCAGGATCAATAACCGCCCGAGAACAGGTAAAGCGGGTATCCTGACGTATCAAGACACTCACCCCCCTAGCAAATGCGGAGAACGTAGAGTGAAACTGGGTAGGGTATGTCCTCGGGCTAAGACTAGGTATGTGATCCGGGGGGAAATGAGTCTCCTGCAGGCAGACAATACCCGAACCCATGGCCTTCAAATGCCGGAGGACAGCCAGGCGCTTCACAGGGCTGCTTAGTCCCCTGACATTCCAGGAGAGGCACTTAACGGTGGTCGACATTGCTCAGTAATATAAAAATGTGTACACTCAACATATGTGATAACAGTATCAAAAAAAACAGGAAGGTAATAGCAGACCAAAGCACCCCGGCATAGTCACACCAAGAGCCAGAGCATCTGGGCAGGACAAGCACAAAGCCCCCCGTCATAGTTCCGGATCCAGATATGTAGGCATTGTCTGCGTAGCAAGGAGAAGGTTGTGGAAGCAGAGGGACTCTGTAGAAAAAGGAAAGGGGGGAAGAAAAGGGAAACAAAACAAAAAAGGGACAAAAGATAAAATCCAAAAAGCAGGGGGAGAAAAAAAAGAGGTCAGGTGCAGAACCAAACAGGCCCTGAGTCTGCATAACAAGGGTGGGACGTGCCCCCACTATCCTTATGGGGGGATGGGGGGGAAGGCCACGGAAACACCCAGAGAAAACATTCCCAGGTAACAAAAGGGGTTTCACCCAAACAAGCAGCATAGTCTGTCAGTAGGTAATAAGAAACACTGAGTCCTGCGTGCTCCGCCGAATCTGGAAAAAAAGATAGTCCCCATCAGAAGAAGTCATTCGGATCCGGGATCAAACAGGAGGGCGTTGTTGCCTGGCTTCTCTAAGCGCCTTATCTTCGCGGTCCAGCCACTGCCTGGCCGCAGCAGGGCTATCAAAGAAATGGGTAGAGCCCAGGGCGGTGACCCGAAGACGGGCCAGGTACAGCATGCCGTATTGAACATTAAGATCCCTGAGCTTCTTTTTGACTTCAATAAACGTTGCCCGTTTCTTCTGTAGTTCTGCTGAGAAGTCAGGAAACAGCGATATTTTGGCATTGTCAATCAGCATCTTGTCAGAGAAGCCTCTGGCCTTGGAAAGTACCGCATCCCTGTCTTTGTAGTTGAGGAGTTTAAACAGGAAGGGACGTGGGTGGTTACCAGGAGGCAGCGGGCGGGATGGCACCCTATGGGCACGTTCCACAGCAAAGAGAGGAGAGAAGGATTCCCTGCCAAAAGTTGCAATCAACCAATTCTCAATAAAGTCTACAGGATTTCTGCCCTCAGCCTTTTCCGGAATCCCCAGAGCGCGCACATTATTGCGTCTCATGCGATTCTCCATTTCTTCGAGTCGCATAGCGTGTTGCTCAGTAAGATGGCAATTGAATCGCAAGTCTCTCTGCATGGGTGCCATGTCATCCTCCACTGTGCTCAGCCGGCCCTCCAGGGCTGAGGCCCTCTCCCTAAGCTTCTGCATATCATGACGAACAAAAGTAATCTCGGCTTTCACACCTTTAATGTCAGCAGAGAGAGCGGTTATAGAGTGATTACATGAGGTAACCGCAGTAAATATGTCTCTCAAAGTAGGTTCTGATGGATCAGCAGCAGGGGAGTGAGCATGCAGCTCAGGGACACCGCCATCAGGGGTACTCACTGTGTTCCATGGCGCAGGGAATCCATCAGCATCCTCCAAGGGAAGAGTGTCATCAGCTTCAGGGGACCCTTGGGGGGTAGCCCCGGACGAGGGTGGCCCGGCTAGGGCTTCTTTATAGGATTTCCCTCCATACAGGAGTTTCTGCGCTGCCTCCTTGTAACAGTCCCTCGCCGTCCTCCGCGCGCCGGCGCCATCTTGGTCAGGAGAATCCGGCTGGGCCTTGCTCAATTTGTGTCCCTTAGACATGTCCGGTGTCCTGCGGGGTCCGGAGGCAGAGCCTGGTCGTCTCCCGGTACCCGGTGGAGCAATTCTGGAGCTTTTCGCCGCCCTAGCGCGGGCTGGGGAGGATGTATGTGCGGATGATCAGCGGAGCTCCGGGAACACACGTCTGCCTACATGCGCTGCTTGGCCACGCCCCCCAATAGTTACATAGTTAGTTACATAGTTAGTCAGGTTGAAAAAAGACGCAAGTCCATCCAGTTCAACCTTAAAAACAAATAAATAAAATAAAAAATAATCGTACAATCCAAATACCCAATTTTCTGCCCACATTTGATCCAGAGGAAGGCGAAAAAAACCCCAGCAGAGCATGCTCCAATTTGCTACAGCAGGGGAAAAAAATTCCTTCCTGATCCCCCAAGAGGCAATCGGATTTTCCCTGGATCAACTTTACCTATGTTAGTACCCAGTTATATTATGTACATTCAGGAAAGTATCCAGGCCCTTCTTAAAGCAATCTACTGAGCTGGCCAGAACCACCTCTGGCGGGAGTCTATTCCACATTTTCACAGCTCTAACTGTGAAGAAACCTTTCCGTACTTGAAGATGAAATCTCTTTTCCTCTAGACGTAAAGAGTGCCCCCTTGTCCTCTGGGTTGACCGTACAGAGAACAACTCAACACCAAGTTCACTATATGGACCCCTAATATATTTGAACATGTTGATCATATCCCCCCTTATTCTCCTCTTCTCAAGAGTGAATAAATTCAGTTCCTCTAATCTTTCCTCATAGCTGAGTTCCTTCATGCGTCTTATCAGTTTGGTTGCCCGTCTCTGCACTTTCTCCAGTTCCCCGATATCCTTTTTGAGAACTGGTGCCCAAAACTGAACTGCATATTCCAGGTGAGGTCTTACTAATGATTTGAACAGGGGCAAAATGATATCTCTCTCTCTGGAGTCCATACCTCTCTTAATACAAGAAAGGACTTTGCTCGCTTTGGAAACAGCAGCTTGGCATTGCATGCTATTATTGAGCTTATGATCTACCAAAACCCCCAGATCCTTCTCCACTATGGATCCCCCCAGTTGTACTCCCCCTAGCATGTATGATGCATGCATATTCTTAGCCCCCAAGTGCATAACTTTACATTTATCAACATTAAACCTCATCTGCCACATAGTCGCCCAATTAGACAGTGTATTGAGGTCGGCTTGTAAATTGGAGACATCCTGTAAGGACGTTATTCCACTGCATATCTTGGTGTCATCTGCAAAGACAGAAATGTTACTTTTGATCCCAGACCCAATATCATTTATAAAGATGTTAAAAAGTAAGGGTCCCAGCACTGAACCTTGGGGTACACCACTGATAACCTTAGACCATTCAGAGTAAGAATCATTAACCACGACTCTCTGAATTCTGTCTTTTAGCCAATTTTCTATCCATTTACAAACTGATATTTCCAAACCTGTAGGCTTTACCTTACACATGAGCCGTGTGTGGGGAACTGTATCGAACGCTTTTGCAAAATCCAAGTATACCACGTCCACCGCCACCCCTCTGTCCAAGGTTTTACTTACCTCCTCATAAAAAGAAATCAGATTTGTCTGACAACTTCTGTCTTTCATGAATCCATGTTGTCTGTTGCTTAAAGTGTTTTTGTTCAGCAAGAACTCGTCGATGTGGTCTTTTATTAAACGCTCCAGTATCTTCCCAGCTATAGAAGTTAAGCTAACAGGTCTGCATTTAAATCTTTATAGTTTTTTGTATTATGCTTCTTCCTTTTATATGTATGGTGGTCCCTGGTCTATGTTAATCAGTATAGTCCCATGCCTATGTCTGTAGACAGCTTTATGTTGGTTATGGACGTCCACCTGTTCCCTCCCCTTTACTCTATATATATCTGACTTCCTGATTAGTCAGTTCGATCTGAAGAAACAGCGGAGGCTGTGAAATGTGTCATCTGATTGGTTGCACAAATACGTCACTCCGGACACCTTCAGAGGCTACACCGCTGTTCCATCTCCTAGCTGTTCACCATCTACAGCACTGTGACCCAGCCAGCTCTCGATTATACGGACAGCATCCCGGACCGCTGAGTGACTCCACCCCCCAGACCCTTCTTTTATGTGCCTGATATTACTTCCCTGTTGCAAGTAGCCAGTTGGCTTGTTTATTTTTATTAAATGGATACCAAAAAACTTCGCTGAGTCTGGAGCACCTTGTTCTTGTTTTATTTTGTTTTCTAGGGATCCCCTCCCTTTGTCCAGTGTCTCCTTTTGTACCCCTAACTCAGGACCTTTGCCACACCAACCACCTTTTCCTAGTCCAGGGACTCCTTTGCCCCCCCCCACCAGTCCAGGGCCTCCTTTGCACCCCACCCTCCCAATCAAGGTCCTTTGTCAGACCAACTCCGAGGGTCTCCTCTGCACTCCCATTCTAGTCCAGGGCCTCTTCTGCACCCCCTCCTAATCCAGGATCTTTGCCACACCAACCCCTCCCTTTTCTAGGCCAGGGTCTCTTCTGCACCTCCTTCTAATCCAGGGTCTTTGCCACACCAACCCCCCCTTTTGTAGTCCAGGGTCTCTTCTGCACTCCCCCTCCTAACCCAGAGTCTTTGTCACACCAACCATCCCTTTTTTAATCCAAGGCCGCCTCTGCACCCCCACTCCCCAGTCCAGGGCCTCCTCTGTACCCCCTTCCTAATCCAGGACCAACCCCCCTCCTCTAGTTCAGGGCCTCGTCTGCATGCCCATTCTAATCCAGGATCTTTGCCACACCAACCCCCCTCCCCTTTTCTAGTCCAGGGCCTCCTATGCAAGCCCCCCAGTCCAAGACCATCCCTGCACCTCCACCTCAGCCCAGGACCTTCTCTGAGCCCCTTTCCTAGTTCTCGACTAACCCCCCTTTCTAGTACAGGGCCTCCTCTGCACTTCTCCCATCCTAATCCAGTGTCTTTGCCACACCAACACCCACCTCCCTTCTAGTCCAGGGTCTCTTCTGCACCCCCTCCTAATACAGGATCTTTGCCACACCAACCCCCCCCCCCCCCCCCCTCTAGTCCTGGGCCTTCTCTGCACAGCCACCCCAGGCCAGGACCTTCTCTGCACCGCCACCCCAGGCCAGGGCCTTCCCTGCACCGCCCCTTCTAATTCTAATTGTAGTCTGGATCCTTCAGCACACAACCCCCTCTCCTAATAAATGCCTTTAAGTTTTAAGCAGGCTCTCCCATGTAAATTTTTGCTGCAGCTTTAACACAAAAGGTGTGTGCTGTTTGGGCACTGGGCAGGACTTATGCAGAAGGAGGAAGTCCTCACAGCACTCCAGCGCTGAATCACTCCACTCCTCTCACCGTTGGGGTGCCGCTTGCACCAGGTACCACTGCTCTAAGAGTGCCACTGCTGCTCAATAAATTCTAATGGACAGGCGGAGCCCACTGCATAGTCCAGCATATAACAAACAAATAGAAGGGAGACCGCACAGCACACAAGAGCGCTGCCTGAATAACTCTGCTCCTCCCACCATGGGGGTTGCCACCCGCACCAGGTACTGCTGCTCTAAGGGTGCCACTGCCACCCAATAAAATCAAATAGACAGACTGCGCCTGCTGCATAGTCCAGCATATACCGGAGAAACGAATAGAAGGTTGACCGAATAGTGCACAAGCACTGCCTGAATCACTCCGCTCCTTCTGCCTGCCCCTTAGCAACAGTTGCTGAAGCATTGCTCAGGAATCTTTTTCTTGGGGCAGGCGGGAGGAGCGGAGTGATTTAGTGCTCGAGTACTGTGCAGTCTCCCTGCTTCTATTTGTTTCTCTGGGATATGCCAGACTATGCAGCGCCACCTGTCCATTAGACTTTATTGGGTGGCAGTGGCACCCTTAGAGCAGCGGTACCGGTGTGGGCGACATCCCCCAAGGAGCCCTTCTTGATGCGGCGCCAGGTGCACATGCCGCCCCCCCCCCCTAATTTTCAGCCTGGTATCTGTGTGCTTCTTGCCGAGCCACTGTCTGTTCCCGGCGGGAGTGGGCAGGGGAAGCCGCCCCCACAGAGAGAAGACAGTGATTATCGCTAGCAGCATTTTGCAAACCATTTCTGGGGTGTTGTTAACTTAACATACATACACACGCCAATCGGTTCGCATAAACTGGTTACGATGTGGAATCGGCAGCAAATTTGCTGTGAATTTGCACCGGATCTAGTGTGAACTGTGGCTCAAAGCGTTAGCCCTTGTACACACGGTCGGACATTCCGACAACCAAATCTGTCAGATTTTGTCTGAAACTGTTGCATACACACGGTCGGACAAAGTTGTCGGAAAATCCGACCGTGCAGAACGTGATGACGTTATTTCATTACGACAGGACTACGTTCAGGCTAGTAGCCAATAGCTTTGATGTAGGAATTTGATCAGAGCATGCGTGGCACTTTGTCCGATCGGAATTCTCTACACATGATTGGAGTATGTCCGATCGGAGCATTTTGTCGCGAAATTTTACCAACAACAGTCCGATGGAGACCACACACAGTCGGAATATGTGAAAAAATGGTCCGATCGGACACATTCCGTCGGAATCTCCGACCGTGTGTACAAGGGCTAAGGCTGCAGCAGGGGCAGATCCAGGATTTACATGACTGTGTCATCTCTGACATGCCTGAACAAGGATAGTGCCTTGCTTCTGGAGAGAAAATCAGAGCAAAACTCTGTTGGGTTAATTATTGAGACCTGTGTAAGAAATAATAAATGCTTGTATATTTTACACTGCACACATTACTTAGCATCAATTTTTGGCTTCAACCCATCAACACCTTCTGCACAATACTTTATTACAAGTCTGAGCTTTTGCTTGTTCAATTATCCTTTCTTGGCTCATCCAGTCATCTTCTAAGACTTGAAAAAAAAAAAGATCATACAAGGCCAAAAAGTGTTCTAGATATGTACAAAAAGATTAAGGCTGGGTTCACACGTATGCCAATTGGATGCAGTTTTGCCCACATTCAATTCACATGACAGGCAAGTGTGACCGGCTCTCAATGGAGCCGATTCACACATGTCTGGGGTGGCTGCGGTCCAGATTGAAAAAGGGTCCGGTGCGTCTTTGGATCCGGTTCAGGTGCGAATTCAGGCTAAAATTCAGACCTGAACCGGTGTACAGGAATGCACCACACCCCCGGTACAAACCCACAGCCGCACATACAGTATGTAAACCTGGCCTAACTCTGCCTAACTTGAGCATTAAAAAAAAAAAAACCTAAACTGGACAACTTTCTTAAAATCAATGTTTTTTTTTTCTGTTAGCCAGTACTTGGCTCTTTTGCCAATATGAAAAATGCCCTGTGATCAACATAGAGGGAATAAGTTCCCCTAGATATCCACCTCATGGCTGAGATAGGGGACACACCCATGAGTCACATAGTTGAAAAATGAATTCCCGCCTCAGGCCGGCCATACATGGATCCAAATTTGTCTGGTTCACTAGGGACCGGACAGATTTCTATCCATGTATGGGAAGGCTGGTTGTACACAAGTTAATCTATCGATCAACAGCCTGTTGGAAAATTTTCTCTCGTCCAGCGGCGCCAGCTTGCTGATGAGTGTATTTTGATGGTAGGGAAATCGCCCCGCTGTCAGAAAACAGCATGGATGGGGGAATCAAGTCTTTTCCTTTCATTCAACTAGTGGGTTGAACAAAAGAAAATGACTGGTGTATGGCCAGCCTTGGTGTGTCTTTTTTGTATGTGTTGCTCCCTCACTACCAAAAACACTGCAAAACCAAGTGAGTACTGCCTCACTCTCCAGCCACTGAGGGCAAAACATATGCAGGCAGATGAGTGTTTCACTGCTTTTTTTTATTTCCAACGTTGAAGAAAGCTGACAGTATGTCCCCAGGCATTACAGCAAACCCACAGAACCTGTAGAATTCCAAAACGACTCCATCAATAATAAATGTTGATGATAACAATCAGCATAAAATGTATACATGTATTAAAGCCACACCTCAGAACCTGTTTATACTACAATTCCCAGGATAATTATCACTCTAATAAATAGTATTAGTAATACCTGAAAAAAAATAGGGTTGTCTGTAAAACCCTTTTCTCTGTAGTTCACTGACTGACACAGCTCCTTTCTTATACCATCGAGTTGTTACGCCATCTTCAGGAGAGGACTAGGCAGAACATGTTAATAGGTTATAATAAAACTAGAACTTTCTAGTTCTGCCCAAGGGGCGGCCCCTTAGGTAACAACCCCCCAGCCTGCTACTGCAGCCGCAGTACGTCAACAAGCAGTAGAACGTTTAAAAAAAAAAAATAATAATAATAGGAGGGGAGGGTGCTGTGTCAGTCGTGAACTACAGAGAAAAGGATTTTACGGTGAGTACAAAAAAAAAAATCATATTTTCTCTTATGTTCACCGACTGACACAGCTCCTTATACCATCGAGACATCCCCAAGCAGTGCCAAAACAAGGGGTGGGAAAACAGCCTAAAAAAAAACTTCACCCACAATGGCATGTGGGAACCAGTATGAAACTTCACCACCAAATAACAGTGTGGGAATAGCAAGGAACTGCTATAACCACAAAAAATAAGAGTGCTCCTCAATCCAGGGGTCACTATCTACAGACCGCGTCAAAACTGCGGTAACAATGCAACAGTGCATTAACTTAATAGTACTGTTTTTTTGTTTTTGTTATAAAAACAAACAGGAAAAATTGTAAGTGCAATTGCCATTACACGGCCGACTGCAAAACTCTGCGGCCAAAACAGCCATCGGCCGATGCACCGACCTCTACCTTGTAGAATTTTGTAGATGTGTGAACAGACGACCAAGTCGCCGCTTTACACACTTGAGCGCCAGACGTTTGATGTCGGAAAGGCCCAAGAAGTTCCAATTGCCCTGGTGGAGTGGGCCGTGACCTGAAAGGGGGCACCTGCCCCTTCAAGACGTAGGCCTGTACTACAATCTGTCTGATCCACCTGGAAATGGTGGCCGACGAGACCGCCATGCCTTTTTTCGGACCAGCCAACGAAACAAACAAGGAGTCTGACTTCTGAAAGTGAGCCGTGGCAGACAAATACACCCTCAGAGCCCGGACCATGTCCAGGGAATGGAGGGCCACCTCCTTATGATGTGTCGGTTTAGGACACAGAGATGGTAACACAATGTCTTCAAGATTTCCGTGCTCTCAGCATAGTTGGAATCACTGAGTCAGAAAAACCCCGGTTCCTCAACACCTGGCTCTCAATAGCCATGCCGTTAAAACCAGCGATGGTAAAGCAGGATGGAGAATCGTACCTTGAGACAACAGGTCCTCTTGTAACTGCAGTCGCCATGCGGCATTCGCCACCAGGCGCACTAGGTCTGCGTACCAGGGATGCTGGGGCCAATCTGGGGCAATCAATATTACTGGAATCCCCTCGGCCTCCACTCTGTGGAGTAGACGTGGTAACAGCTTCAGCGGCGGAAAGGCATAGATCAGATGGTACTGATCCCACGGAGCCACCAGCGTCTGCCCAAGGATCTCTTGTCCTGGACACGATTCTTGGCACCTTCTGATTGAGATGGGAGGCCAGAAGATCCTCGTCTGGTGTGTCCCATCACAGGCACAGTAGCCTGAACACCTCCGGATGCAATGCCCATTCTCCTGGGTCCAGCATCTGGCAACTTAGGTAATCTGCCTGCCAGTTCTCCATTCCCGGTATGTAAATGGCCAGTACATGTCGCTCTGCCCACTGAAGGATGTGAGCGACCTCCCGTGCAGCGGCTGAGCTTCTTGTTCCTCCTTGGTGATTGACACATGCCACCGCCATGGCGTTGTCTGACTGGATCCTGATTGGACGCCCTCAAAGTCTTATCGACCATTATCGACCATGTGGAGAGGCATAGCCTGATCGCTCGCAGCTCGAGCACATTGATCGGCAACTTGCATTCCTCCTCCGACCAGGGGATCTGGGTCGACTGAACTCCCATTACACCACCCCAGCCAGTTAGACTGGCGTCTGTTGTAATCACTGTCCAATGTAGCGGTAGGAACGACTTCCCAGACTGAAGTGCCGGGGACCTCAGCCACCAGAGCAGGGAGTCCCTGACTAACTGGCTCACCTGAATCTGCCGATCCAGGGATAACGGAGATTTGTCCCATTTCGTCAAGATCTCCTTCTGCAAATCTCTCATGTGAAACTGGGCATACGGTACTGCCTCGGGGAGGCCACCATGAGACCCAGGACTTGCATGCAGAAGCATAATGACGTCCACCTGCGGTTCATCAGCAGTTTTACCATGGCTCTGAGAGTTCGCAGCTTGTCTGAAGGGAGATAGACTCTTGCTTCCATGGAGTGCAGTAAGCCTAGGTACTCCAAACGCTGAGTCGGTACAATTACCGACTTTTTTAGGTTTAACAGCCACCCAAATTCCTGCAGGGTCTGCATGGTGATCGCCACATCCTCCTCTACATCTGAGGTGGAAGATGCTCTCAGGAGGAGATCGTCTAGGTAACCCACGATTGCAATGCCAAAACAGGAGCCAATACCTTGGTAAACTCGGGGGCTGATGCCAAGCCAAAGGGGAGAGCCACAAACTGGTAGTGGGCTTCCCCAACTGAAAAATCGCAGAAATTTCTGATGCTGAAGGCATATGGGTATGTGCAGGTATGCATCTTGGATGTCCAAAGACGCCAGGGAGTCCCCTTGGTGGGGTGCAGCGACTACTGAGCGAACTGATTCCATTCTGAACCTCTGTACTTTTACAAAGTAATTAAGGGCCTTCAGGTCCAAAATTGGACGTACCGCTTCCTTTTTGGGAACTACAAACAGATTTGAGAAGAACCCCTGGAACCTTTCTGACGAGGTACTATCACCCGCAACTCAGCAGATCCCTTACCGCCCTCAATAGGGCCTCCTGGCGAGCCGGGAGTACGGGTATGCTGGAGGGGAAGAACCTGTTTTGTGGCCAAGAGAGGAACTCTATCTTGTATCCGGAGGAAATCATATCGCAGACCCACTGGTCGGACAGCCGTGAGACCCACCGGTCTGCAAACTCCCAAAGGCGAACCTTCATATGGTAGCACTTTTGCTTGCAGGCTTGTGGTTCCAAGGACGCTTTTGTCCTTCAGAGGTCATCCTGTCGGGCTGGGGATGCTTAGCCGAAGCCCCGGGCGGACGAAAAAGGCACTTGTGAGCGGAAAAAGAGGGCCCTTGCCTACGGCGTGGCTACTTAGCCTTCCTGGCCTGTGGGAGTAGTGTACTCTTACCACCTGTGGCATTTTTAATAATATCATCTAATGAGGTTTCAAAGAGCCACTTGCCAAGGAAGGGTAGATCTGTCAGGGCTTTTTAAGATGCCTGGTCAGCCGACCAACATTTTAGCCAAATCAGGCACCTCAGCACCACTGCTGACACCGAGCCCTAGATAGCAGAGGAAAGGTATCCAGGGCCACGTCACAAACGTACTTATGGCCTTGCACTAACTGGTCTGCTAGTTCCACGCAGACAGGAGAAGTCTGTTGCTCTCCCAATTCGCAGTGCAAAAGTTTTGCCCATTCAGTAAGTGTCTGTGACACAAGTGCGGGTGCCAGTACCGGTCGCACTGCTGACCCCACAACCATAAACAAGGAACGAGCCACTGCCTTGGCCTTCCTGTCCTTGGGGTCCTTAAAGGCCGGGGTCCCCTCTACCAGGATTGTGGTTGCTTTGTTTAACCTGGATACTGGGGGTCCACGACTGGAGGAGCCGACCACTTTGTGAGAAGGCTCTCCTCAAAGGGGTAGCACACCACTATATATCTGGGGACCGAAAAAGTCCGTTGCGGTCGACCCCATATCTTGTATATGAACTTATCAAAATAAGTCAGATACGGAAACACCTTTGCGCCCACGCACCGCCTCCATCTTGGCAAGGAACAAATTAAGGACCGCCGGCAAAGCGTCCAGAGGCATTGCACTGTCTACAGGCGAACTGGTTGCAATTGCCCGGGTTTCGGGGGAAGAAACACCAGTTTCTGAAGCCATGCTGACCCTACCCCTGTCACCTCTTGGGGACTTAGGACAGTGATGGTCCCACCCTCCTAACTGCTGCAGACTGAGTTGCCCCTACCACAGGACTCACCACCCTGACGAGTTCTGCGCTGTCCAAATAGGTGTGCTTTTGTCCTGTGTCAGCTTCCAGATGCATAAGAGACAAAACCGCGCTGTCCTGAGCTCCTCTGTATAGCGCTGAAGCTGAAAAACATGTTCAGGCTACAACAAAATGGACACTGAGTGTCCAGTATAAAGGACATAATCACAGGGAAAATGGCTGCCACACTACAGTAAAATGAAGACAGGGCATGCTGCTCCCTGGTCCCACCAAAAATTACTGCGAACACTGTATGCAATGAAGAACAGTGAAAAAACAGGCAGAGAAATGGCGGTAAACAGCGTTACAGCGATCAGCAGACACAGCCTCCAGACACATCAAGGGAGAGACCTACAGACATCCAGGGCACAGCTAACCAGCGCAGTCCCTACCCCAGGTGAGAGCCCCTGTCTCCTGTCTATGGCATGCACACCGCTCAGCAGCCCATGCAGCATCCCCCACTGGGAAGGGGGGGGGAAGGGACAAGCAGAGAAGAGAGGGAGGTGAGGGACCCCCCGAATCGACCTCCCAGGGAATGCCCAGCTGCTCAGCCCCACCGAGGCAGTGAGAGCTGTACTTACCAGTTCTGAAGAGCTGGGAGACATTCCACTCTCTGATCAGTACGGGGTGGCTGCTGGCCCGGCACACTGTGTCACAGAGATCAGTAGCCCGGTCATATGTGTGCCCCGGGGCATTACGCCCACCGGCCACCCCTGGAACTGGGGGCATGTCGTGGCTGACCCAGCGCAGAGCTCTGGTCTGCACACACTCGCTGGCCAGGCTGGGGAGACTACAAGAATAAGGGTATCCAGCCTGTCATCCAGCCGGCTGTTGATAGCAGATCACAAGATCTTTAATTTTGCGCACAAAGCAAACTTCTGCAGATAAAAAAAAAAAAAAAAAAAAACACAGACCGATGGGCCCGCAGAGTTTCTAGGTCCTTCTCCTTCACTAGGCAGAAAAAAAACTGAGGCTGCAGTAGCAGGCTGGGGGGTTGTTACCTAAGGGAAAGTTCTAGTTTTATTATAACATATTAACATGTTCTGCCTAGTCCTCTCCTGGAGGTGGCGTAACAACCCGATGGTATAAGAAAGGAGCTGTGTCAGTCGGTGAGCGAAAGAGAAATGTTATTTATTGTTATTCACATGAGGCGGATCCGTTTAGTGGAGGCAGCCAGCTCAGCGGGAGATCGCTCCGTTGAGCGGATGACAGACCCGTCTCTGTTCACTGAGCAGGGAGGGGCCTGTCAGAGCACCACTGATTCCTATGGAGGGATCGGATGAAAACAGACAGCATGTCCATTTTCATCAGATCTCATCCAATCTGCACAGACAGATGGCGAGCGCATCGCCATATGTCTGATTTTAGCAGATCAGATGGCAGACGGGTGTAAGCGGACACATGTCCGCTGACATCCATCTCCCCATAGGAGTCAATGGGTGGCCCGTTCGGATCTACCTAAAAACCAGACAGGCAGATCCGAGCGGGCTTGCCATGTAAAAGGGGCCTTATTCCATTTATTGTTCTGAGTGCATAGTGGTGGTGGAATTGACACACTCTGCACTTTAAGTCTAACTTTTGCATTAAAAAGAATCACTTTTCTGCTGATTGTTTGGAGGTGGATATCACTAATTTATTTGCAGATATTCCATTGGTTTACTATTTGGGATCAATTTTTGAACATCTTTTTGTGCTAGCAGCTCTTAACCCCTTAATGCTCACTCTTCTTTACATAGTGTAATGTAATGAAGAGCCAACTGGGCAGGTTGGGGCCTACGTACTTCCCCGGGTACACGATACCAGGTTATATTCTTTGTTGCACATTACAAATATCAGTGTTCAGGGGCTCTTTATAAACCACCCACACACAACTCCCAAGCGCAAAAACAGGCAAACATTTCTTACTTCTATCTATATGGACTTACAGTCCCGTTTTCATTGGGGTATTTTAAATAAACAGCTAACAAGTTTAAATGTCTTTATCCTTATGGTTTTCCCTGGTGATTTATACATCTCTGCCACACTACACATCCAGGCAGGTGACACATTTGCTGGTTCAGTAATTTGGCTTCTTTTGACACCTGCTTCCAGCCTATTCACCAAGCCAAGATTCATCACCTCTGTTCAATACATGATCCCGTAGGTTGAACTGGGAAGTAGCAGTGTTCTTGCTGAGGGTGCAGAACAGAAGAGGTATGTACAAGAATGCCGGTGTTCTGCCTAATAGAGTCCGCCCATCAAATGGTGTCCGCTCCGTACTGCGCATGCGCAGTACGGAGCAGACGAAGCTTCGGAAAATCTCCGAAGCTGAACGGCGCCTGCGCCGTGAGTGTAGGTGGTAGCCCCACCATCCAAGCGGACATAGGGTTGTGAATATTAGAGGGCCGCTCGCCACGCTTTGGGCTCGGCCTCGCTCCGCTCGGCTCTTTTTTATTCTAACTCTATGTCCACTTGGATAGTGGGGATAGAACCTGGACTCACGGTGCAGGCGCCGTTCATCCTCGGCAATTTTTGGAATCTGTGTTCCTGTGTACTGCACATGCGCAGTACGCAGGGGACACTATCTGATGGAGGACGCTATTTGACAAGACACCGGAACAAAACTGCAAATCATTTGGCAGGTAACACAGTAAAAACTGTATTTTGACATTTGCGTGGAGTTCTGCTTTATGTCTATGTGTTGTGGAGGACTGACAAATGTAGAAATAAGAAGATACGATAAAATAAAACAATTAGGTAGTATGCATTTCAAAGTCCATTTCCACATAAATAGCATCTGACCTTCCCTTAAACCAGTGGATCTCAACTCCTGCTCTCAGGACCCACTAACAGGCTAGTTTTGCAAGATAACAGAAATACATCACAGGTGATATAATTTGCTGCTCAGTGATTGCAGCATTCTAGTCTGCATCTCCCCAAGGTAATACATAAACCCTGGCCTGGTAGGTCCTGAGGACTGGAGTTGAGAACCACTGCCTTAAAGGATAGGTTCACTGTTTAGTAACATGTTAAACCCTAATTATGGATGTAACATGTTACTAATGACCTGCTGTCAATCCGACCCCCCATTTTGACAGTGGGTGGTGGGAATCTTCTCCCCGCACTTCCTGTCATAATTCCAAAAACAGCGTGGAATTCTGTGAATTATTAAACTACAGCTGACAGCTTGTAGTTCTCAATAGACTACAAGGGCGCCGGTGATCTCCCTGCAACTCAGTAACCTCCCACCCGTATCAGTGGTATGGGCAGAAAGCTCTGAAGGTCTGCAGGAGCCTGGCTTTTCACCTGCGGCCTGCTGTTAATGATTGCAATGCTTTTTAGGCTCCCAAGAAAATAAATAAATGCACTTTTTTTCACCTGCAAATAATGTGCATTTATTCTTTTTTTTAAAGTGAACCGATTACCAACCGTATAACATACATATATGGCAGCAAGGCGGCTCTACTACGCCAGATCAAGTACTAGGCACGTAAGCCAGCAACCTGGCTCTGCTGTGATTATCGATTGTTGGGAAAACACACAGGACAGGACTCTGCCTATGTAAACGGGTACACATAATACACCAAAACACTGGCTAGCCACACAGTTAACCCTATGATCACCCTAGATATTTAACCCCTTCCCAGCCACTGTCATTAGTACAGTGACTGCGTATATTTTTAGCACTGATCACTGCATTAGTGTCACAGGTTCCCAACAAGTGTCAGTTTCTGTATGCCTGCTGCAATATCGCAATCCCACTATAGGCCCCTGATCACTGCCATTACTAGTAAATAAATAAAAATTCCAGCACACACACACACAGTTTGCAGACGCTATCCTTTGTGCACAAACCAATCAATATGTGCTCATTGGGAGCAGAATGCATATTGGCCTAAATTTTGATGCAATTCCATTTTCTAAATTTTTTATTGGATAGGTAGTATAGCAGAAAGTAAAAAGTATTTTTTTTTTTTTTTAAATTGTCGTGTTTTTTTTGTTTATAGCACAAAAAATAAAAACGCTGTGGTGATCAAATACATAAAAAAAAATAAAAACTATTTGTGGGAAACAGCATACATTTTGTGTGCAGCATTGCATAACCGCGCAATCGTCAGTTAAAGGGATTGTAAAGTAATTATTTTTTTCCTTAAAATAACAAACATGTTATACTTACCTCCACTGTGCAGCTCGTTTTGCACAGAGTGGCCCCGAACCTGCTCTTCTAGGGTCCCTCGGCGGCTGTCTCTGCTTCTTCCCGCAGGTACTTTTCACGTTAATGCGAGCTCCCTTGCATGGTGAGAAGCACCTGCGGGCGTGCTCCCGTGATACAGCCGGCCGGTTATAGCCGCTCGCTGTATCACACGGCCCCACCCCCCGGCGTGCCGCGTCATTGGATGTGATTGACAGCAGCGCGAGCCAATGGCTGTGCTGCCTTCAATCCATCCACTCCAGCCAATCAGCGGCCAGGCTGAGTGGTGAAGAGGAAGTCGGGGGCGAGTGCGGGACTTTCGAGGGGTGAGGCAAGTAAAACGGGGGGGCTGGGGGCGCCGGCACTGTGAGATGTTTTTTCACCTTAATGCATAGAATGCATTAACCACTTAAGGACCGCCTCACGCCGATGTACGTCGGCAGTATGGCACGGCTGGGCACAATCACATAGCTGTACGTGATTCTTTAAGTGCCCAGTCGGCGGCCCGCTCCCGACCCGTTCCTGTGCTCCGTGACCGTGGGACCAGCGGACCCGATCGCCACTGTCCCGCGATCGGGTCACAGAGCTGAAGAACGAGGAGAGGTCTGTGTAAACAAACCTCTCCCCGTGCTTCCCCGTGTGGCTGTCACGATCGTCTCTTCCCTTTTATAGGGAAGGACGATCAGTGAGGTCACATGCCTACAATAAAAATTAAAAAAAAACATAACGTCATACATAGCACTACACTGCCCCCTTGTGGTTAACTCCTTCACTGCCAGTGCCATTTACACAGGAATCAATGCATTTAAATAGCATTGATTACTGTATAAATGATAATGGTCCCAAAAATGTGTCAAAAATGTCAGATGTGTCCGCCATAATGTCGCAGTCACAATAAAAATAAAAAAATAAATCGCTGATCGCCGCCATTACTAGTAAAAAAAAAATATTAACAAAAATGCTATAAAACTATCCCCTATTTTGTAAACGCTATAACTTTTGCGCAAACCAATCAATAAATCGCTAATTGCGTTTTTTTTTTACCAAAAATATGTAGAAGAATACGCATCGGCCTAAACTGAGGAAAATATTATATATTTTTTGGGGATATTTATTATAGCAAAAAGTAAAAAAATATTGCATTTTTTTTCAAAATTGTCACTCTATTTTTGTTTATAGTGCAAAAAATAAAAACCGCAGAGGTGATCAAATACCACCAAAAGAAATCTCTATTTGTGTGAAAAAAAAAAAAAAAAAAGGACGCCAATTTTGTTTGGGAGCCACGTCGCACGACCGCACAATTGTCAGTTAAAGCGACGCAGTGCCGAATCGCAAAAATGGGCTTGGTCCTTTGGCTGCAAATTGGTCCGGGGCTTAAATGGTTAAGGTGAAAAAACATTTACCTTTACAACCCCTTTAAAGTAACGCAGTGCCGTATCGCAAAAAAAATGGCCTGGCCATGAAGGGGGGGGGGGGGTAAATATTCCAAAGGTTAAGTGGTTGAAGGCAATTTTATTTATGCCAATTTGGACAATTTTTAAAGCGGTATTAAACCCAAAAAATGTAGCTTAGTGCCCCACTCTAGATGAATGAGCACAGGGTGCACAGCAGCATTGTCAGTGTGGACAGGAGGGAGGGGTATCACACTAATAAATTGTAGTCAAACTCCAACTCACACTGCAGTTACACAAGCGGTTAGAGCAAACGTTTTTTTTTTATCTTGGGATAAAGGTTTTGCATAACTAAAACGCCAATCGTTGTAAGCATCCCTGTCAATGCTAAATGGTTTGTCTCAACAGCGTTAACTAATGATACATTCGTAGGAGAACTTGGTCTCTTGAAATACAATGGGCTTACTGGCCAGATAACCAGAAGAAAATAGAAGGAAAGCCTAAAAAAAGAAAACGAATACAAACATCACATCTAAGAACTGGTACGCTGCAAATAAAATGTTTGCTTTTGAAAGCTGCATTCCACTTTAAGCTTTTGGGCCTCATCTACACAGGCACAGAGGCCTATAAAGCACGAGCAAGGCATTTTTGTGCATCTGCTCCTGCATGCTTGTCAAAATTGGCTGTATTGGTCCATACAGCCCCTACGTCTTGCACTCTCTTACATAGGCTGTCTGCATGTAGCCCCAGGCAATGCTAGGTGCATAAATAAGCCCTTTTATGAGCTTCTGCGCCCCTGTGAATAAGGCTTTAGGAAATACAGAAAGGGCACAGCAATTAGGTATCAGCTGTAATCTAATTTAGGCCCTGTAACTACCTGGTTCTAGAGAATAATCCACCCGAGCCTAAACACCTGCCTTATATAGCACTAGCATGTTAGCCCTGTTCACATTGCCATGATTTGACATACGATTTAACAGGCCAAATCACATGTCGAATTGGAGCCTAACGCCCCATACACATGGTCGGATTTTCCAGCGGAAAACGTGCGATCTGATCATGTTGTCGGAAAATCTGACCGTGTGGGCTAATCAGTCTAACTTCAGCTTACTCAGTTAAAGCGGTGTTTCAGCCCTAAAAAAAAAATAAAAAAAAATTAAAAGTCAGCAGCTGAAACAAAAAGTAGCTGCTGCCATCCTCACTAAGGGAAACAGGCAGTGGAGCCTTGCGGCTTCACTGCCCGTTTAATACTGCGCATGCGCGAGTCGCGCTGTGCTCTGTGAATGGGACATGCTGTGTTAGGGAAAACAGTTCCCAGAACACAGCGCGCCCCATTACCCAGAAGACAATGCGGAGGAGGGGAGAAGACGAAGGTCACCAAGGAGCAGGAAGAAGGCAGATTAGGAAGACTGCCTAGCAACAGGGATTTCTGGCCATGTAAAACTTTTTTTTTTTAGGGTGGCCCTCCACTTTAAAGGGATTGTAAAGTCTGGTTTGTTTTTTTCCAATAAAAATAATAAACATGTTATACTAACCTGCTCTGTACAGTGGATTTGCACAGAGCAGCCCAGATCCTCCTCTTCGCGGGTCCCTCTTTTGCGCTTCTGGCTCCTCCCTCCTGTCGAATGCCCCCACAGCAAGTAGCTTGCTATGGGGGCACTCAAGCCAAGTCACAGCTCCCCATGTCCATTCAGACACAGAGCTGTGGCCCGGCCCCCTTTCTCTCCCGATTGGCTGACTGGCTTTGAATGACAGCAGCGGAAGTCAATGGCACCGCTGCTGTGTCTCAGCCAAACAGGAAGGAGAGTGCCAGATGGCTAAGACATTCGTGGACATCACTGGAGAGAGCGAGGGCTCAGGTAAGTATTAGGGGGTGCTGGGGTGGCTGTTGCACACAAAAGGCTTATCTTAATGCATTAAGATAAAAAACCTTCTGCCTTTACAACTCCTTTAAGCTTTGGCAATAAAACCTGGAAGCTGATTGGTTTCTTTTCAGCGTTGCACCAGATTTTACACTCTCCAGTTTTAGTAAATAAACCCCACCATGTACACTATGTACAGTGGTGTGAAAAAGTGTTTGCCCCCTTCCTCATTTCCTGTTCCTTTGCATGTTTGTCACACTTAAGTGTTTCGGAACATCAAACCAATTTAAACAATAGTCAAGGACAACACAAGTAAACACAAAATGCAATTTGTAAATGAAGGTGTTTATTATTAAAGGTGAAAAAAAATCCAAACCATCATGGCCCTGTGTGAAAAAGTGATTGCCCCCCTTGTTAAAACATACTATAACTGTGGTTGTCCACACCTGAGTTCAATTTCTCTAGCCACACCCAGGCCTGATTATTGCCACACCTGTTCACAATCAAGGCATCACTTAAATAGGAGCTGCTTGACACAGTAAGGTCCACCAGAAGATCCTTAAAAGCTACACATCATGCCGAGACCCAAAGAAATTCAAGAACAATTGAGAAAGAAAGTAATTGAGATCTATCAGTCTGGAAAGGGTTATAAAGCCATTTCCAAAGCTTTGGGAATCCAGCGAACCACAGTGAGAGCCATTATCCACAAATGGCGAAGACATGGAACAGTGGTGAACCTTCCCAGGAGTGGCCGGCTGCCCAAAATTACCCCAAGAGCGCAGCGACAACTCATCCAAGAGGTCACAAAAGACCCCACAACAACGTCCAAGGAACTGCAGGCCTCACTTGCCTCAGTTAAGGTCAGCGTTCGTGCCTCCACCATCAGGAAAAGACTGGGCAAAAATGGCCTGCATGGCAGAGTTCCAAGGAGAAAACCACTGCTGAGCAAAAAGAACATCAAAGCTCGTCTCAATTTCTCCACAACACATCTTGATGATCCCCAAGACTTTTGGGACAACATTCTGTGGACCGATGAGACAAAAGTGGAACTCTTCGGAAGGTGTGTGTCCAAGTATATCTGGCGTAGAAGGAACACTGCATTTCATAAAAAGAACATTATACCAACAGTAAAATATGGTGGTGGTAGTGTGATGGTCTGGGGCTGTTTTGCTGCTTCAGGACCTGGAAGACTTGCCGTGATAAAAGGAACTATGAATTCTGCTGTCTACCAAGAGATCCTGAAGGAGAATGTCCGACCATCTGTTCGTGTACTCAAGCTGAAACGAACTTGGGTTCTGCAGCAGGACAATGATCCTAAACACACCAGCAAGTCCACCACCGAATGGCTGAAGAAAAACAAAATGAAGACTTTGGAGTGGCCTAGCCAAAGTCCTGACCTGAATCCTATTGAGATGTTGTGGTATGACCTTAAAAAGGCCGTTCATGCTCGAAAACCCTCTAATGTAACTGAATTAGGACAATTCTGCAAAGATGAGTGGGCCAAAATTCCTCCAGGACGCTGTAAAAGCCTCATTGCACGTTTTCGCAAACGCTTGGTTGCAGTTGTTGCTGCTAAGGGTGGCCCAACCAGTTATTAGGTTTAGGGGGCAATCACTTTTTCACACAGGGCCAGGATGGTTTGGATTTTTTTTCACCTTTAATAATAAACACCTTCATTTACAAATTGCATTTTGTGTTTACTTGTGTTGTCCTTGACTATTGTTTAAATTGGTTTGATGTTCCGAAACACTTAAGTGTGACAAACATGCAAAGGAACAGGAAATGAGGAAGGGGGCAAACACTTTTTCACACCACTGTATGAACCTCAGCCAGACTCTCTGTACCCCTTATACATTTTTTTTTTTTTTTTTTTTTTTTTTACTGAAAAGGCATTCCAACTGTCAGACTGATTTGAAATTTTAGTTTGAATTAGTAGAATAATCTTCCTCCAAAAGTATTACAATGGGCCGAAAAAAAAAAAAAAAAAAATGACACAAGCAAATGCTTTAATGCAAAAAAATTATGCAATTGATTTTTTCTTCATGATGACAAATAGTAAACTCTTGAAATGATGTTTAAACAGTTAAAGCAGTTTTAAACCTCTGGGCGAGTTTTTTTTCCATAAGTGCAAGGTAAAAGCATAATGTGCTAGAATGCATCGCACCTGAAAACAAAGTGTTCCAGCGATGCAATGTCACTGCTGGGGGCGCTTCCATCCTCACCCGTCTTCTTTCCGGATCTGCGCACTCCCGCTGTGTGACTGGCTGAAGCCGCGATGATGTCACCGAGGGGAGTTGCCGTTTAAGGCACAGGACTCTGAAGGAATGGGCTGAGTGGCCGTTCCTTCAAAGCACATGAACTGATGACATCTTCTGTTGCATATATAGTAAATATCTCCTAAACAGCGCACGTTTAGATGATATTTACAGTACCTATGGGTAAGCCTTATTATAGGTTTACCTATAGGTAGAAGTCAGAGATGGAAGCTTTCTTTCACTTTAAGCTACACTGATATTACTTGATATCTTCCCACTTGAATTGCACGGAACATTCATGTTTATCTTAGGAGCACAAAGTAACTACACATCTAAAGTAGGGAAGATCATTTTAATAAAGTTCCTTTTTGTTTAAACAGACTTTTTTATACATATTTTAATGGTGTCCACTGTTTTTCTTAGGTGGAAAAAGGGCGTACTCCACTCCAAGTGCCACAACAAAGGCAGCAAAGCCCCATTTAAAACCTTTGAAGATAACTTGGCCTATGGTGACAGGTTTAGCAAAGGCTCCCGAGTATCTCCAGGCTTCATTCCTGTAAATGAACAAATGTAAATAAGTCAGCAAATATAAAATAAGTAAATATACACAACTTGCACACTAGAAGCAGCCAACACATGACACCCCCCAGGTCTTATGCTGGCCATACCCGTATCGATTTTCAGACGAGAATATTCATACGAAAAATCTTTGTACATTCACTGAATGAAAGAACATCGTTTGAAAATTTCTCTTGCTTTTAACATTAAATTTTAAAATGAATGTAATTTCTGAACGAAAAACCCCAAAATTTGTCTGAAAATTTGTGTGCTCAAGAAGTTTTCTATTCTGCTCCCTCTAATTTTACAGTCAGTGTGGTCGAAAACGAATGTCGATTTGACCCCACCAACGGATTAGAAAATCAACGAACGTTCTTAAAGTAAATTTTTTTTTGAAGGACGACATTTTTGTATAGCCAGCAGGCACAGGGAGCTTTTATCAAGCCATCTGCCTATGATAAAAGAGTCATACATAATAATATATTACAGTTCTTTCTGAAAATCCACAAAAAACGGTCTTTATTTTTTTTCTTTCAATAAAAAATTTGATCTGTGTCTGATGATATTTACCAGATTCAACCTCTAATATACATATACAGTATATCTCTTCAGTCTGTTATTCTCAGAGCGGATTAGAGATTTTGCTCCCAAACTATATTTGGTTATTTATAGTTATCACTGCATACAGATATTTAAGAATAAATTGCCTTTTATTTAAATCTTTACATATTAACTAAATTATACACCACACTTTTTTTTTACGGGTATTATCCGATTAATCAAAACAACAAATCGGCCAACTAATCGATTATGAAAATAATCGTTAGTTGCAGCCCTAATGCTCACGTCAAATCACTTGCAGTAATGATGATCTTAAAGTGGAAGTAAACCCTCCTATTGCTTTCAGCCAAGGAAGCTGCCATCTTGGCCTTTGTTTAATCTTCAACTGTCATGATGCTGCACATGTGATCAGTTATGACGCCAGCAATTGGATGGTTTGACAGTTTGGTTAAGAGCACAACCAATGTGACAGTTAGCATTTCCGGCATGCCGGGAATGTAACTGTTTTTTTTTTAAACGATTAAATCGATGGGTTTACTTCCGCTTTAAGGTGGCAGGGGACACACCCAGCAGCCACTATGATCAAATTAACCCCGAAGGCTTAAAGCTAAACTCTGGGCAATTATTTTTTTTTAACCATGCAGTGGGGCTGTGCAGTGGGTTAACTGCTCATTTTGGTCTCTCAGAGAGCTTAAATATACTCATATAATACTCCAGTCCGCCCAGCGCAAGACTGGTCCCTGCGGTTCCTGCCACCCCCTGCGGTCTTGTGCTATGATCTGTTCCCGATGTCATCACGCCCATATACCCACTCTGGACTTTTCTAGAGGATCGGGTTAGTATAGATTAGTATAGACGCCGTGTTCACACCTAGACAAACTGAGTGTTAACACATGCAGTGTAGACAGCCCCACTGTCTGGGGGAAAAAAATACCTTGAGTTGGGCTATAATGTGATGGGCAGACTTACCAAAAAATAAAATAAATAAAAAACCTAAGAGGAATTTAAAAAATAATTTGAACTGTGCAGGTTACATACTACTATGGGTAATAATTGTTTAGTGGTAAGTAAACAGGAACCCTTTCCTTCAACTTTAATAAAGCCATAGTTACCTTAACCATGGATCCTTCAGACCCTTTTTTGCAAGCCTGGCCTGTACGTCTTCTAGGGGTGTTCCCTCTATTTTCCATATCCTGTAATCTGGTATGTGGAGCTTCCCATGGCCATGTCCGGGGCCTTCAGATCTATGACCCATACCTGTGTCAAGGTTTAAACAGTAAACAGATCAAAACATGCGTATAGACAAATTATATTCTCTATAGAATGTTTGTCACTAGGACAAAACAAAACTGTACATACCAATTACAATTCAAATCCGAACCAATAAGATAATTCATTTTAAAGCTGAACTTCACTCGCTCAATCAACATTGACTATTTTCTCATTCATATGCTGCTAGCATTAGTAAACAGAATGAAAGGTATAGTACATCATATTTGTTTTAAACTTTTTTTTACCTTTCTTCAGATACTTCTTGGTTTCTGGGCCTAGACACCCCCGGGGTGGGGGTTCGGGGGTTGTCAGCTAAGCACTCCCTCCAATGGATTCCAAGAAGTAAATGCTACATGAATCATCTGCCTTTACTTAGGCTACTTTCACACTGAGGTGTTTTACACTGGGGCGGCGCGATTGCAGGACAGAAAAAAAAAAAAAAAAAAAAGTACTACAAGCAGCATCTTTGGGGCGATGCAGGAGTGGTGTATACACCGCTCCTAAACAGTCTCTGACATTGAAATCAATGGGCAGCGGAGTTTTTAACCCTTTCCTCGGCCACTAGTGGGGGTTTTAAACACCCCCCCTGCTGGCAGACAAAAAGCATTGATATAACAGCGGTAAAGCGCTAAAACGAAAAAGCGCTTTACTGCTAATGCACCCCCTCCCCCCACCCCATTGTGAAAGTAGCCTTAAAGGAAAGTTCCACACATTTTTGTGTTTATTAAAAGTCAGCAGCTACAAAAACGGTAGCTGCTGACTTTTAATAGACACACACTCACCTGTCCCACGATTTAGCGGTGCACTCACCTCAGCAGTTCTCACTTTCTCCTCCCTCAGTGGCGCTGCCATCTTTACTATGGGTACCCAGCTGTGACAGCTTGAGGCTTCACAGCCAGGTGCCCACTACGCATGTGCGAGCGGTGCTGCGCTCTGTGATTGGTCCCCAAGTCTTCTAGAACCTGTCATGTGTCCCAGGAGACTTTGGGAGGGAGGGGAAAGGAGAACTTCCGTTTCCAATCGCCTAAGGCAACCAAAACGGAAGTGGCAGTAGGTATCTGTCAAAATGACGTACCCGCTCCTCTCTCCTCCTCAAAAGCTCTGTTTCACAAACAGGAGCTGGGGAGGAGGTTTTAAAGCAGAAGTTTCACTTTTGGGTGGAACTCCGCTTTAAGATGGCCACGGCTAAAAATGCCAAGACATAGATGGGTAGACGATTTGCTCTCAATATTAAAAATGAATTAAATACAGTTTTTGTTTTGTGGTGCTCAGATGCCATGTAGTTCCACCTCAAGGCCTCTGCACCAAAACCAGGGTGAATATAAATCAAGGATTTAAAAAATAAAAGAAATAAAAATTTTACTTAAAGCAGATTTTTTTGATTTTTATTAAATGTATTTTAATAGAATGATTTTGGAGTAAAATCCATATAAAATATAGTTTTGTATTTAACATACATTAATAATTTTGTTTATTCAGCCTGAAATGGAGCTTAGTTATGTAGCATGAGGCTGTATATTCTGCAATATTAAAATTTTTGGTCAACTCATTCAATGAATCCAAGCTCTGCAAGCAGAGATAACATGTACTGCATTGAAGCAGTCACACAATTTCACAGTAACCATGAGATAAAACAAAGTTCAGGAATATTCCTTTATCCCATTGTGTTGAAAATCTATGTACACTATAAACTGTATGATTGAATCAGTTCTGATATCACTGTTTTACTAACCTGACAGCTTATTATTCTAAATAGGAAACCTTCATTCTCTGTGCATATAGTAAAGATTCTAACTACCAGCAAGAATAATCCTTACATTTAAAGAGCACCTATCATTTCAGATCCATCATGGCAGTGACCGTTAGCGGGCATCCACTCACCTGCTGCTGCCACGTCCCTCCCCTTGTTGCATCACTGTCACATCACCAGCTGTCCCAATAAAGTGAATGGGACTGTCGGTGAGTCAACAGAGGGTCAGAGGAGAAGCCGCTGCAGGACAGAGATGACAGTTGCTCTTTAAAAATATGATTTAAATCGAGTTGATTTGAATCAAGCCTTATTACTAGTGATTTAAAAGCAACTTGATTTAAATCAAATCCACCTTGAAAACCCAGCGTTTTCATGTGCCCAGGTGGCACAGACGCAGCATCCGGCCCCGCTACCTGTCAAGGTTTATGACAGGCTGAAATACACTGGAGTTGAACACTGTACGACTCGCCATTGTATGCCTGGAACATAGATATTCTACATTCCGAGCATGCGTCCCTAAACGCATAGGCCCTAAGCGTGAGTACGACTTGATTTAGCTTCCAGACGCAGTGTATTTCAGCCTGTCAAAGGACTGTCTCCCAGGTGCACAAAAATACTGGAATCTGACACATAGGGGCTAACAGCCCAGTGTGCCTGAGGCCTGGCTATTACTATTTGACAAAAATTTGCTCAGTTTTGTTATACATGATATTACTACACCTCATACAGTTTTACCTCTTGCAAAGATAGTCCTGTTAAAGCATGAAGATACACAGATTGACGAGAAGCAATTTATAAGACTAAATACTGCCATCTACAGGTAAATAAAGAAAAGTGATAGCATGGTTTGATGAATTAGCAATGCCATGGACAGTTCCAGCCTTTACCATCAACTCGCCAAATGAGAGACATCATACACAGCCAGGCCACTTATGCTCTGATTCAGAGTACTAGCAGAATCCTTCCATAAGAAAAACTACAGCAACAGAACCAATACAAGCATAAATTCCACCCTGAAACCCCCCCAAGAGAAAATCTATCTCTACAAGAGGAAAAACAGCTGTGCAATTTTAATAACTACATACACTCCAGCACTAAAATGTATACAAAAAGATAATTAAAGCGCAGAAATCCATCATAATAGAGAATGAAAGAGATCTACAGACAACCCCCATGGAGCACAATCCTGTCCACTGCAGACTCCTGGAGAGTAGTAGCACTACTGCTCCCAGCATCTCCTTCACCATTCACAGGAACAGCTGCTGTGTTCGGCGAAGTCTCTGTATTGTCCATGGACCTCTCTGCAGACTTAAGATGACTGAAGTGGGACAATCTGTAAGGATTTGTATGAATACTCTGCTTAAAAGAAATGGGCTTCAGCAAGGGAGATACATGTATGAAACAGCATAAAGAGGAAGGTTTGAGTTTACTGCTTGAGTATATTTAACTAACACTTTAATCCGCTTTTTATCTTTGCTGATAAGATTGCTCTGAGGACTGTTCTTTAAAAACGTATATAACAAAACAGAGATGAGATATTTGGATGCAGCAGTAAGATGCTCAATTAGAGCTTTTATGCCGCATACACACGAGCGGAATGTCCGGCAGAAAAGTCAGACGGGAGTTTTTCATCGTATATTCCGATCGTGTGTATGCCCCCATCAGACTTTTTACATCGAAAATTCCGACAGACCTAGAAATAGAACATGTTTTAAATCTTTTCGACTGAACAAATTCCTATTGGGAAAACCGCTCGTCTGTATGCTGTTTCGACGGACCAAAAACTATGCATGTTCTGAAGCAAGTACGAGACGGAGGCTATTGAACTTCCTTTTGCTAGTTCCGTTGTATCTGTTGTACATCACTGCGGTCTTGACGGTCGGACTTTGGTATGATCGTGTGTACGCAAGACAGTTTCAGTGGAATTCTGTCGGAAAAACCTTCAGAGTTTATTCCGACAGGAAAAATGGTCGTGTGTACAGGCATAAGTTTAAAGTGGGAGTAAACCCAGTTTCAAAAAACACTTACATTCCCGGCATGCCGGAAATGCTAACTTTCACATTGGTTGTGCTCTCAACCAAACTTTCAAACCATCTAATGGCTGGTTTCATAACTGATCACATGTGCAGCATTATGGCAGTTGAAGAATCATTAGAGGCCAAGATGGCAGCTTCCTTGACTGAAAATTATAGGAGGGTTTACTTCCACTTTAAGGGTCCTTTCACACGGGGCGGATCAGTGGTGATCCGCCCCGTGGATATCAGCTTGCTCAGCGGGGATCGCTCTGCCGATCCCCGCTGAGCAGGAAGATGACAGGTCCATCTCTGCACACTGTGCAGGGATGGACCTGTCACAGCGCCGTGCTCCCCTATGGGAGATCGGGTGACGACGGACCGCAGTGTCCGTCGTCACCCGATCCAATGACGGATGGAAAAATAGGTTTTTCCTCCGTCACACTTTTTTCGGATTGGAGCAGGTCGGATGTCAGTGGACATGTCACCGCTGACATCTGACGCTCCATAGAGCTCTATGGAGCATCCGTTCAGGTCTGCCTGAAAAACTGACAGGCGGGCCTGAACGGAACGGTAGTGTGAAAGGGGCCTAAAGCTACTATAAAAGCTGTTGCTACTATTGCCTGTTTTGCTTTATCTTGCACTCACCTGTCTGCTCTTGTTTGCTCTATGGACTGAATTGTAAAGCTGATAAAGCTTATACAAACATATATAGATTGCTGCATACACACCATTACTGGTGAGGACGCTGGTGCAGTCTCTTCGACGCTTCTCCAGTTGAGCTAATATAACGATTGAAATCACCCATCGCCGCTGCTGCAGAGTTGAAAGTCCTTGCAGCTAGCATTCTGGCTACACAGCTAAAAACAACCTGCACTTTTTCCATATAGTTTGGCATCACTATTATGTTGAGTTACTCCAGCTGATATTGTCATCAGAGTGCCGTCTCCTATCTGATATATAGTTTGGACATCTCTATGGTACCACCTCTCAGTGGGCTGAATGGGAAACGTGAAGTGGACTATAGTCTGCTACGGCCCGTGCAAAGACATGTTGCATCAACAAGCAGCAAAATTGAACTCTTAAATGCACAATCTATTACAAACAAATCCTGCCTCATGTATGACCATATCCTGGATAAATGTCTGGACTATATGTGCATTACAGAGGCCTGGCACCAACCAAATACTTTTTCCTCTTTAAATGAGAGCTGTCCCCAAGGATATAGCTACCTCCAAAACTCTTGCAACACAGGGAGTGGTGGGGGCCTGTCAGTCATTTATTTTTCTCCACTTTGAGGACGGGTTTACACTGGTGTGACAAACGCTACGATAGTGGGAGCTCATGTCGCATGACATGTGAAAAATCAATGTTTCCCTATGGGAGCCATCCATGGGAGCCAGCCATTAACTGGTCCGACTTTGAAAATGCTCCCTGCCTTACTTTGGTCCAACTTTGATCCTACTTCGGCCATTGAAGTCGGATCAAAGTCGGATCAAAGTCGGATCGCCGTCTTGCCTGATCCAACTTTGGCATGCGATTTGTGCTCTGATGATCTTGAGGGGGAAGTCCACGCCAAATTTTAAATAAAATTACGGCATGGGTTGCCCCTCCAAGGGCATACCAGGCCCTTCGGTCTGATGTGGATTTTAAGGGGAACCACCACACCGAAAAAACGGTGTGGGGCCCCCCTCCAAAATCCATACCAGACCCTTACTCGAGCACGTAGCCCGGCCAATCAGGATAGGGGGTGGGGATGAGAGAGCGCCCCCCCCCTGAACCGTAGCAGGCCGCATGCTCTAAACATGGGGGGTTGGGTGCTTTAGGGCAGGGGGGCGCCCTGCAGGCCCCCCCCACCCCAAAGCACCTTGCACCCATGTTGATGAGGACAAGGGCCTCTTCCCGACAACCCTGACCGTTGGATGTCAGGGTCTGTGGGCGTGGTGCTTATCGGAATCCGGGAGCCCCTTTTAATAAGGGGGCCCCAGATCCCGGCCCCCCGACCTATGTGAATGAGTATGGGGCACATCTTACCCCTACCCATTCATCTGGGGGGGGGGGGGGGGGAGGGGGGAGTGTCAATTTAAAAAAAAAGTAATTTATTATTAGGCAGCTCCGGGGGTCTCTTTCAACTTCTTCTGCTAGGCTCCTCTGCTATCTTCTGCTAGCTTTGGCCCAGTCTTCTCCATCGTCTTCTCCCAATGTTAATACAACGCCCTCTCCTGCTTTAATGCCGTGTGTGCAATGACTTACATAGGCATGAGGCGTGGTCACCGGCGCATGATGGGGTGGTGACATCATAAGGGGTGGGGTGGTCACCCGATGACATCACCTGGTGACCACGCCCCATGCCTATATAAGTTGTTGGGCACCGCGCACACTGCATTACAGTGGGAGAGAACATCTTGACATCGGAAGAAGAGAAGAGAGAAGAAGACGACAGAGAAGACCGGGCCAACGCTAGTAAAAGAGCGGCAAAAGAGCGGAAGATTGCGGAAGAGCCCATCAGAAAACACTGGAGAGCAGGAGAAGAGGTCGGAGAGCATGGAGAAGTCAGAAGAGACACCCGAAGCTGCCTAATAAAATTACTTTAAAAACCTGATAGTGCGCTTTTTTTTTTATTGACACCTTTTTCCCCCCAGGTGAATGGGTAGGGGTACAATATACCCCATACTCATTCACATAGGGCGGGGGGCTGGGATATGGGGCCCCCTTATTAAAGGGGGCTCCCGGGTTTTCGATAAGCCCCTGACAAACAACAGCCAGGGTTGTCGGGAAGAGGCCCTTGTCCTCTTCAACATGGGGACAAGGTGCTTTGGGGTGGGGGCCCGCAGTGTACCCCCCTGCCCCAAAGTACCCACCCCCCATGTTGAGGGCATGCAGCCTGGTACAGTTCAGGACGAGTGTCGTGTCGCACCAGTGTAAACCCGGCCTAGACCATCTTCTTAAACCAAAATCCCCTCCACTTATTGCCCTTACAGAAGGGCAGTGCATATATTCACACTGCCTTTTCTGGTCCTCCCACCCAAATTGTTCCCCCAACATATATCATCTCCCAACCCCTAAATCCTAACGACACTGGCCCTGACAAAGGAGGAGGTTTAAATAGCCCTCTCAGGCTCCTCCTACAAATACAGGCTAAGGCCAGCCTTTCAACTTATCCCTTGCTCTGGCCGGTTCCAGCACGGTTCTCTTCTACTCAAAGCTCCGGGCCGTGGGCAGTCCCTTAGCATCATCACATACAATGCAGGGCTATTAAAGTCTCACTCAGGGCAAAAGCACATTTTTAACTATACCTCCCCTCACCCATCTCTAACCTATCCAGTGCTTTTTTTTTTTAACCCCCTTAACTGATAAAAGTACTTACCTAGGCTCCCAGTCCAGGTCCTTCCCTGCTGCTCCTTTTCAGAGCAGGGGGATCAATGATACTGCATTGCGATGTCACCAAGAGACCACCAGTCCCCTACTGTCCCCCTGAAATTAGGTCCTCCTCTTCTCTCTGAGAGGTCCACAGCAGTGGCCATTTAAGAGGAAGTATCCTGGTCTCACAAGCAGTGATGTGGACACCCAAAGAAGGACCCTTCCAGGAAGTAAACAGAAGAGGAGAAGACTCAGGCAAGGTGGTGCCACGTGATTGCGGGTTCAGGCGAGTTAAAAAGGGCATTTGGGGTGGTCAATTCATTTTTCTTCCAGAGAATGGCTTTAACCCTACGTTGTATGTGGAGGCGGCGAACATGCAACTGCAACTGGGAGCACCTTAGAGAGGTGACAGCACTGGAATGGATACATGGATGGAGGGACCCTTCCAGATCCAGGGGTAAGGTAAGCAAGACACCTCATCCCTGTACCTGTAGGCCAAACAAGCATTTAAACCTTGCAGTGCAGGGTGGCCCACTGGAAGGGTAGATTTTGTCAAATTTCAGGAGTTCGGCTTCACATCAGTATTAAACCCAAATGCAAACATTTCTAGCTTATCAAATCTTAGATGTGAAGGCTGCATTCGTTTTCTCTCTTATTTTAACCTGGTGATCCAGACTGGAAGTCGGTTATTTTTCAACAGAACAAGCTGTCCGGCAGATATAGCAGTTAGAAGACACCACCATTTAACACTGGCAGGGGAGCTTACAATAACCAGATTTTATGCAAAACCTTTATCCTAAAAGATAAAAAGTGTTGGTATAATTGCAGGTGTGATCTGCTAATATCTAACATTCCCCTCCCTCTAGACTGACAACACTGCTACCAAAAAGTTGCCCCCTGTGCTCTTTTATCCGTAGTGGGGGCGTTCTAATACAGGAGTTGTATTAGGTCCCTTTCACACTACCGTTCCATTCAGGCCTGCCTGTCAGTTTTTCAGGCGGACCTGAACAGATGCTCCATAGAGCTCTATGGAGCGTCGGATGTCAGCGGTGACATGTCCGCTGTAGAGCTGCCACGACGGGTCAACGTAATCGATTACGTCGACTACAAAAATACGTTGATGTGCGTGCAGGGCGTCGATGCGTCAGTATCTCTCAGTATCTCCCCCTCTCCTCCGTGCTGCCGTCCCCTTCTCCTCTCCCCCTCCGTGCCGCCGCCCCCCCTCTCTTCTCACCCTCCGTTTAATAATAATAAAAAAACAAAAACACACTGACACTGTCCCCTTATGTACTTATTTTTTGTAAGGTTATCCAAAGGATTAATTAGCTAAACAAAAAAACAAAAACAAAAAAAACCCACTAGATGCATTTAAAAAAAAAAAAAAAAAAAAAAATTATCGGATAGTCGTTGACTAATCCAAAAAATAATCAATAGATTAGTCGACAGACAAATTAATCGTTAGTTGCAGCTCTAGTCCGCTGACATCCGACCCGCTCCGAAAAAGTTTGACGGAGGAAAAAGCTATTTTTCCATCTGTAATCGGATCGGATCGGGTGACGACGGACACTGCGGTCCGTCGTCACCCGATCTCCCATAGGGGAGAGCGGCGCTGTGACAGGTCCGTCCCTGCGCAGTGTGCAGAGACGGACCTGTCATCTTCCTGCTCAGCGGGGATCAGTGGAGCGATCTCCGCTGAGCAAGCGGATATCCACGGGGCGGGTCACCACTGATCCGCCCCGTGTGAAAGGACCCTTATTGGCCAGATCGCTGGTGAAAACAGAGTTAAGAAAAGCCTACAAAAATAAAATTGATGCAGCCACCACATCTAATGATTGCTAAGATGCAATATATTACATTTTGGATTTATTTAGACTTTATTGCAGGTATAAAATACACCATGAAATGTATTTTTAAAAACAATTAGTGTAGGTACGTGAATTTGACCTTGTATCAGCTTTGCAGGATCTGTACAGCAGGGCTGGAGTGTGAGAGGAAGAAGCAGCACAAGCTATCATCCAGTTCATGTGCTGACATGAGGCATGGTGATAGGAGGAGAGGACAGAGAGGTGAGCCCCATGATTATTCTGCTTGTCCTTTCACTGTCCAGTATAACCTGGGTACAGAGGGCATCTAGTGGCAGAAAAAGAGTACTGCATGTGAAATCTTTTGATTGAAGGCGAAGGCTGCAGTAAAAGCTGGTTTTAGTATTTTATCTCATAATAGTTTATCCTTTTTTGACTGGAGATCTAATTGGCTGCCATGAACAATTATTTTCTGTAAGCCCACTTTTCATACATTAGAATGTAGCTGTTCTCAACCCACTGCTTTCTTGTTTTGTTTTCCTTTTGTAAAAAATTTGAAATCCCATGACAGTCAGACTCATGCTATAGAAAACCGAAGCTTACAAACGAGTCCAGCCCACACATCAACCTTATATTTCCTTTACCGAAGGAATGAATCCCTCTTCTCACCTGCAGTCACAGCCTCCGTAGCAGGACCACTTCTTGCAGAACGGAACCGGAAACGGGTATCAATGAAGGACGGATGTCAGAGTAACCTTGTGAGCTCCTTAATTTATAAATAAAGTTATCGAGTAAAAAAAAAAAAAATCTCCAAAGCCATTTACTACAGAATGACCTCTTCCAAAGCCATTGTCTAATCAGCGGTGAGTATACCGAAACGAGGCTTAGAACGCAAACAGCTGTCCCTGCTTCCGCGGTGACGTGTGCCCCGAGCAGCACACCAATCAGGGCGGCGCTTGCTTGTGCAGCGGCGTTGTCCTATGGCAGGTGGCGTTGGTGCTGTGCTGCAGCTTGTCAGGAAGAAGAGCTGGAGGGGAGACATGACCGGGGCTCCGGGAGAGGAGGAGGAGTGAGCAGAACCGAGCGGGGGCGGCTGTGGCGGAGGAGCTCATGTCATTAAAGCAGGTGAATGAATGAAAGGCTTGTGGAAGGGAAGGGAATGGGGTTTCCCGGACGAGGAGAGAAGGAAGGAGGAGGGGGTTCCCCTCACACTCACCTCTGCAGCACACGTCAGTGGACAGCCGTGCAGCCCAGACAGTCCTCCGTGTGTCAGGAGTGTGAGCACAGGGGGGAAGTCTGCACACCAGGCTGTGTCATCAATGTCATCTCTGGCCATAGCCATCTATAGAAACATAGACACTCCATTCATTTCAGTGCATTGCCATTCATCTCATTGGAAAACCTTTTCACATTGGTTGGTAATGTAGGATCTCTCTCATCTCATCCTGATCTTTGTTTTTCTGACCTGTCTATGACCACTAATACACTAAAGCTGGCCATACACGGGTCCACAGACTACTGGATCCGATGAATTTAGATCAGCGTGTGGTAGGGTTGTCACCTCATCCCTTTAAAAGGTTCCGTGGCTGATTAAGGTGATGATTAAACTTATGGTGCCTTATCTGCATTGAATCGGCCTCAGAACCTGTGTAATTCATATGTTAGGGATGAGGTGGCAACCCTAGTCTGGCCGTCTCTGCTTGACACAAGTGGTTCGTTTCAGGGACTTCTGCTGAAGGGTCTTGTTGGGGGTCTTGTTGGGACTCCCCCCCCCCCCCCCCTCAATCGGCAGCTCCAGCCTATCAATTGCAGCCGCTGGTCAGTGTATTCTGACAGCACGGGGTCCCACTGTCAGAATACATTGGCTGATGGGGGGGGGGGGGGAGAAGTTCTTCCATCCATCTAATTTGTGTGCCGCTGATTGAATGGAAAAAAGAATACTTCCACTGCTCACATAATACTAGCTTACAGTCATGTCATTGTTCACTTTAAATACTGCATCATTAAAGACTAGTTTTATTTGTTGTGTTCTTATTCTCACGGGAGTTGATTTGCTACAACTGGAGAGTGCAAAATCTGGTGCAGCTCTGCATTGTAGCCAATCAGCTTCTAACTTCACCTTGTTCAATTAAAGTGGATGTAAACCTTTATATACCTAATGAAGTGAACAGCCTCAGATGATACAGAGATGAAACAAATCTCCCTACATATGTTTTACATGTATATCTTGAGTCTTCCTCCTTTACATAGGCAGAGGAATGAAGATACTTGCAGAGCTGTGTTGTGAATAGACAAGCTCTCTGCTTATATTTTGCTAAGTTCCATCCCTGACACAAATTTCCAGCTGCTTTTTCCATGTTTGAGAACTTGTCAGAAGCTATCATGCTGATTAGGGATGAGCTCAGGCGTGCTCACATGGTCCACGTGCAGAGCCCTCCAGGAAGTCAGTGCAGCGCTAATCACAGACAGTGAGACATTGCCGATCTCTGCAGCCGTGCAGCGGGGCAATGTCTCACTGCCTGTGATTAGCGCAGCGCTGCACCGACTTCCTAGCGGGCTTTGCACGTTGCCCATTCAAACACGCCTGAGCTCATCCCTAATGCTGATAACAGAGGAATGGAGCAGCAGACATACATGGGACTTAGTGCTTTGGAGAGAGATCATTAAACACTACAGATATATGTACCTAGGTCAAATTTAATGAATCTGGTTTACATCCACTTTAAGCTTTGACCCCCCAAAAAAAACCTAGAAGCTGATTGGTTTCTGTGCAAAACTGCACCAGATTTTGCACACTCCAGTTTTAGTAAATCAACCCCACTGTTTGTAAGATCCTCTTTTAATCGATAGTAAACCGCAAAAAAATAAAATAAAAAAATAAAAATAAATAAAAAAACACTGCAAAACAATGAGATAATGTGCTAACACGCATCGCATACTAGCACATTATAAAATACTCATCTTAGAACAAAGTCCTTCCAGCAGCGCCTGCTCATTGCTGAGAGGGATGACCTCTTCAAACTTTGGTGCTGTGACGTCACTCCCATGCATGCGCCCTTTTGTTCTGGCAAGAAGCTCATGCACCACTGACATCAGCTGCTGCATGAAGGGTGAATATCTCCTAAATGGCACACGTTTAGGAGATATTCATTTTACCTGTAGGTAAAAATAACAGAGTGGGGTTTACAACTGCTTTAAAATCTAAGTTTAACTTTGGGGAAAATAAATAAATATAATGCACATATTTTTGCAGAATTTTTTTTATTTTTTTACTTTTTCCCCATGGAGTCTGCAAAGCATTGCACCCTCAGTCAGCAGATCAGGCTCCTGCAAACACTCCAGCTTTCTTGCCTGTACCTCTGTCCAGGCTTCTGTTATAAATCTGAAGGAAGTGTTAATAAATTACAACGGCACTCACCAGCACCCTACTAGTTCTCTGACAACTTCACACCATCTGCTGTGGTGGCAGACAAGACTTACAGTGACTTCATTCACAGATTGTTGTAAATGAATGATGTGGCTGTGCAGGTGGAGTCCTGCACAGCCACACTGATTTTAAAAAGTAACGGTGGATGTGGGGAGGGGATCCCTGGAGAGCGGTTCTGGAATATTTTACACCCTAAATACAGGTGTACATGCTCCAAAAGGTGAACTTAGCCCTTAAAGTGACATTGTGTTTTTTATGTTTAAAAATAACAAACATGTTATACTTACCTGCTTTGTGTAATAGTTTTGCACAGAGCAGCCCCAATTCTCCTCTTCTGGGGTTCCCTGCCAGCGCTTTTGCCCCCACAGCAAGCAGCTTGCTATGGGGGCAGCCGAGCCGCTGCTCTGTGTGTCCATTTAGACATGGAGCTGTGGCTTGGCCTCACCCCCTCTCTCCTTATTGGCTCACTGACGTTGATTGACAGCAGCAGGCACCAATGGCACCAGTCAGGAGGGAGAGTCTTGGGCAGACGAGGTTCCCTTGCAACATCGCTGGATGGAGATGGGGCTGCTACACACAGATTTTTTGTATCTTAATGCATTAGGATAAAAAACTTTTGCCTTTAGAACCACTTTAAATTTGTTGATTTACTTGGGGCTTGTTCACACAATCTGTGTTGAGCTGCACAGATCTATGTTGGGACACATAGAAGACAACTGTTTCCTATGTTCCCTGTTCACGCCATAACAGTGTGGTGTGGTGAGGTGCATAGAAAATGTATACATGCTGCTTTTTTAATCGGGGCAACTCACCTTACCACATGTCTTACTAATGTGCTGCAGTGCATAGACTTGAAAGAGTTGTCATTTAATAAAATTCCAATAAAGTTTTCTAAAAAAAAAAAGTAAACCATGTGACGCAACCATGTGTAAAACTTTCCCAACATAGTGGACACCAACTCATAGCATTTTAACATGTGGGCTATTGTGGATGATCCCCAAGCCCCCTCACTTACCTGAGTGTTTTGTCTTGTGATTACTGAAGTATGAAAAAGGATGCCATTTTTCTCAATGGGCCCGTTCACACTTCACACCTAAACGTGGTGTTGCTGTCGCCTTTCATTTGACTTTTAAGAAAGTCCATGAGCTTCTTCGGGGCCCAAAAATCACTTAATATTTTTCAGGCTCTCCCATTTAAAAGTCCAAGGCCAAAAATGCGCAAATCTACTCCTGCACTACAAGTCTCCTGCACAAACACAAATAAAAAAAAAAACATACATGTTGACTTCCTTTCTTTAATTAAATCTGGCTAAAATCCTTTTTTTTCGATGAGCTGTAAAGTCTTTTTTCTGTATGTACATTTCTCCTGACACCAGTACTGCAGCTTAGATATGTTCTGGCACTGGGGTGCCTTTTCTCCATGTGTATGTGTTCAGCACCATGGCTTAAAGCCTCGTACACACGATCGGATTGTTACACACAGAGCGTCAGACTTTTGTCCGAAGGGCATGTGCCAGGAACTTGTTTTGCATACTAACGGCACACAATTGTTGGCCAACAAACATGAATGTAGTGACATACTATGTGGAATTTCAGCTCTTGAGCGCCACCCTTTGGGCACCTTCTGTTAATGTTGTGTTTGGGGACATTGGTTCCAAGCATACGTGTTTGTACTTTGGACTTTTGTGTGACGGACTTTTGTACACCTTCCATTGAATGTGATTATCTGTGAGGAGAATTTACTAAGATGAGCAGAGAGAATATGGATCAGCTGTACATGGCAGGCAACCAATCGGCTTCTAGTTTTTATTTTCAAAGCATAGCTAAACAAGCAGAAGATAGAAGATGATTGGTTACTACGCACAGCTGCTCTAGATTTGTCTCTTCCTGTTTTAGTAATTTCCTCCTCAGTGTGCTTTGACATTTAGGGTTCTGATTGAGATGAGCAAGCAGTCAAGGCATATGCAAATACTAAGTTGTAGTTTTATTCCTGCTTTGGCTAGCTTGGGCTTCTAGTTGGACAAAAACTGAAAATATAAATGAGTGTCACTGAAAATATACAATGTATGAAATATATTAAATGAGTCTTAAAGCTGATCTTCACTGCATTTGCACAAACCAAAAACACTGTTTAGCTCGTTTTTAATATTCAAAGCAAACTCCCCCCATCCATCCATCCATCCATCCACATCTCTATGCTTTCATTTGTTGATCAATCACTTTGAGAAACGGCCCCCAGCATTTTTGACCTTGGGAATCTCGAGTAAGGGCAAATGATTCATATAGCATTTACTTCCTGGAATCCATCTGCCCTTAGCTCAGGCCTGCATGCAGGAGAGTGTGCTTACCTGAGAAAACTCCTCATCCTCTCCTAAAGGCTCCTGGAATGGATGACATCATTTGCCTAGGCAAAAAACAGGATGTAGCTGAAGAAATGTAAAAAAATAAAATAAAAAATTAACAAGTAAATACGGTATACTTTCCTATCTATTTACTAATGCTGGATCATGAGGATTAAAAATAATCAATGTTCATTGGGAGAGTGAAGTTCCAGTTTAATTTGAATAATAATGCCATTATTTGCTGTGGAATCACCTTTTTCAAATGGAAACCTTATGAGGATCCTTTTGGATAAAAGTTCCAGTGAGAAATTTGTGCAGTGATTGAAAATCAAAATCAATTTATTGATAGAGGATGGATTTATTTTTATGGAATGTTCTACTGAGTCAAAGTAAATCGCACCAGCAAACACTGCCTGTCTTTCAACAGATGCTGTGTACTTCCAGGATGGCTAACGCGTTATATTGAAAGGTAAGCATTGATGCGTGTTGCCCTCTGCATGGCTATATTTATGACATTCATGTACTGTACATTCAGACTCCAATCTGGAGGAAGTCCTATTTTATCGATTTTTTTTTTTATTTTTTTATTTTTTTTTGTAATTTAAATTTGTCAAGTGATACTTTAGGCATGTCATCACTAGTCTTATGTTGGCAGATTGTCACTGGAAAGTATACATGCTTAATGATCTGTTTTGAGCATTGTTTGTATTGGTTTGGGTTATGTCCTTCATTGTCCTTGTGGAGGAGTATAGTGATGCAAGTGAGCAAAGAACATCTACTTTAGAAATAAGAGAAGACCTTGATATAACCGAGTAAAGCTGTATCAGGGATCTATACCTAGCAGGTTTATTAAGCTTAAATGCTGGCATGTGTAAGAGTTTTTTTAGATTTAGCAGGAACACTTTGCTGATGTATAAAGATTGGATTAAAGTGGATATGTATTGCACACAATTTTGTCTTTTATAAATGACTTTCGAAAAAGCTAATTTATGTGCAAAGTTTCTGTCTTATTTCAGTATTTTTCATTCAAACTAACCTTTAGTTTGACTTGTCAGAGCTCTCCCATCTTAATTGTGGGCATGTGAAGCCCACTACTGCCTTCTGGGATAAGGTGCTGCTGGAGACCCAGTATGCACTTCCCGATCTTGCGCATGCACGTAAAACATGTAACGAGGCGCATGGGTTGTTTCGGGTTGCTGTCACACTTGTGGTGGCGGAGGAAGGTCCCGCTCTGTTGTAATGGCAACCTAATATATCAATCTAGTTCCCTGACTCCTGGGAATGATGACGCACGTCTCCCAGGAGCCGCAGGATATGAGGTACATCGCCGCAGCCCAGAGGGAGGAAGAAAATGGCATACACCCTAGCAACAATGTACAGAGAGCTAGGGAGAAAAAAAATGCCCAGTGATGTTATCATTTGCCGTTCAGAAACGGATCCTGTAAAGCTGTATATGTGGGTGGAACTCCGCTTTAAAGAGAATGATAGCATGATGAGCATTGCATGCTTGAGTAATTTCATGGACAAGTGCCCAGACCTCCAGTACACTCATTAGGCCTAATTCATAAAGTGCAGCAACCTGCAGCCATCATCCTACATTGCTGTGGCTTTTGGGATTGTGACTGCTCCTAGCACATCCATTATTGCTCTTTACAATGTCAGATGTTATGTTTTGCATTGGGAGAGTTTGGATTTCAATGACTTTTTATGCTTGCTGCTATGTTTATGCTGTTTCCAAGTGCTATGTGTTTAAAGTAATGTGGATCTTCACTGCATGTGAGCATCACAAACCAAAAAACACAATTTAATTAATTTTAATATTCAAAGCAAATTCTCCCATCCCTCCATGTCTCTATGCTTTTTGTTGAAAAATCACTTTGAAAAACACCCCCCAGCATTTTTGGCCATGGCCATCTTGAGTAAGGGCAAATGATTCATGTAGCATTTACTTCCTGGAATCCATCTGCCCTTAGTGCAAGCATGCATGCAGGAGAGTGTGCTTAGCTCAGGAAAACCCTCTTCCCCCTCACAAAGACTCCTGGGATGTATGACATCCTTTGCCTAGGCAAGAAACCAGGAAATAACTTTAAGAACTGTAAAACGAGTTTAAAACAAGTAAAAACTTGCTAATGATAACAGTATGAGAATTGAAAATAATCAGACCAAGTAAAAATTTGTGAAATTGGAGTGCCAGGTCCTTGCATATCTATTGTCAAAAATAATGTTAATGGCATGGGACTTTTGAGGCACAACATTCCTTTTTCTCTTAAAATACATTTTATTCATTTAAACAAAAGGAGAGTAAAGTTCCACTTTAAAGAGGAGGTCTACCCCCCCCCCCCCCCCAAAAAAAAAAAAAAAAATTAAAAGTCAGCAGCCACTGATTTTTACTATATGGACACTTGCCTGTCAAGGGAGCCAGCGATGTCTTTGGATTGGCTTTTGGGTGCAATCTGCGCCATTCCTGGTAAGGGAACCCAGCACTGAAGCCTTTCAGCTTCACAGCCCGTTCCCTACTGCGCATGTGAGAAGCGCGCTGTGCTTTCTTATTGGCCTGGCGGTGGAGGAAGGAGGAGGGGTCCGAACTTCTGTGGCCCCTTCTCCCAGAAGTGGGGAACGGTATCTGTCAAAAAACGTCTGTAAAGTTGTATATGTGGGTGGAACTCGGAGGAGGAGGTGGGTACGCGGAAGTTCCACTTTTAAGTGGAACTCCGCTTTGTTATATTATGATTTTTTATTTTATTTACATAGCTCTGTTCAGTATTCATGCTGTAAATTTAATTGCTTGCATTGTACTGCAAAAAGTCAAACTGTATAAGTTAACATCTATACAATTTTAGGATATTCCTTGTTTTGATTACTTTTTTTTATTTTTTGTATGTTTTGATTAGCATAAACGTTGCTTGCTACCTTTTGTCCTAATTTCCTGTTGTAATGGAAAAATAGTTCAGAATTTAATAACATGGTAACAGTCCAATCTGTCAGTTGTATTGTTTCTGGTTGCTAGATGCTGTGGATTGTTTGTTGTTTGTTCAGGAAGCCCTGCTGATGGACGGGACGATAACATTTTTGTTGAAGTCTATGCCTTTTTATGTATGCTGTGTCTAGCAACTTATGAATGAAATGTTTTATGTCCCAGGCTGACTGAATTCCTCACTCTATTTCAGCTGGTTTGCAAACCAAAGAGCAACCACAGGCAGAACACAACTCGGGAAAATTCAATAAGCTGTTTGTTTAAGGCAGCATGGCATGTTTATGGGTCCTCCCATAGCACACATTACATATAGCAATGACTGCACCTTTCAAGATACTTAAACGCTATGGAAAATGTTTGCAATTCGTTTTTTAGGTGTACAGCAGTTAAGACACATTGATTTAAATTGCATTTTATATACAGTTTTTTTTCATTTATGTATTTATTTTGCTTTACAAATACTTACTAGCAGTCTCCGAAGTTCCCAGCCTGTTTGCTTGTGAAACACGTTCCAATATAACAGGTAGAGGGGAGCCATACTGAGCAATACTTTTAGATTGTAAGCTCTCACAAGCTAGCCCTCCCATTCTACTTGTATTGAGACGTATTATAAATGTACTGTCACCCTTTTTACAAAAGTAATTAAAAATAATAAAGCTCCACAAACCATTGGTGCTATATAAATCTTGTATAATAATATACATGTTAAGTATTTTCATGAAATTTGAAAAATGGAAACACCTCCAAGTGATTTCATTACCTTTTGTGAAATGCATTTGGAATGTAGATCACTCACCATTAAAAGCCTAATCAGGGGCACCCGATCCAATCCACTGCTTTTAAACCATTGTAGTAGATATTGGTTAATTTCAAAGTTTTTTACACAGCCACAGGGTTCAGAAATGTATCCAGTACTTAGATCTTCTTGGTATTTCATAGTGCCCGACGCTCTTCTGGTGTACTAGACAGTTAAGATAATGATTGTGGCAAAGGTAGCTAGATACTGCAGTTTGTTTACTTATTTACTTGTTTACTTTGTTTACCGGCTAATATAATACTAATAGCTGCAGGTATTATAGTTGACAACATAAGTTTATTCGTTGTGATGTCCCCTGCTGGCATGCCTGGAGCTTCCCCCATCCAGTTTCTACATTTCCCCATAGTGGAATATAAGCCTATTCCAAAGTGCAGTTTCCATTACCTGTCATCTGGCCTAAGCAATGTCACATGGGATGCTGATTACCTATAGATATGTGAATAGCATAGTCATGAGAAGTTCAATAGGTGGTTCTGTTGGGGGATATCTGTTAAAAAAAAAAAAAAAATAAATAATAAAAAAGGTATAGATGTAGATTATATTATATTTTATAGTGCCAGCTTATTGTGCTAACCATCTCTGTTCTGCTTGGAATACACGGACATTTACTTTAAAGCTGAACACCAGCCAGGTATAAAAGCTTAAAAGCTTCAGCCGGCTCTAAGACTGAGAACCGAGCAATCAACCACCGATCACTCAGTTTTCAGGGCTCCTTGAGCATTGTCAGTCACCGCTGTCTGCTCTGCCCCCCCTCTTCCTCCCTCACTGGGGGCCTGTGGAGGAGGTGGGCGTGACCGGCTCAGGCTCTCAGCAGCTTGCTGAGTGGCTGAGCCGGTTGATGGTCTAGGCATGTGGACGTATCCTGACTTCAGTGTTGCGATCTTGCCTGAGCCTGGATCGGCTGTGTGAGATCAGCTAATGATGGGCTTCAGCCCGCTGTCTGCTTAACCACTTGCTGACCAGCCGCCGCAGTTGCACTGAGGCAGAATGGCACGGCTGGGCGAAACAATGTTATTTAACATCGCTTTGCCCTGTGGCCACTAGGGGAGGTTGCATGCCTCCCGCTCACCCCCCTGAGCCAATGCCCGGCGGTCAAGATTGCCGCTGACACACGGAGAACTGGAATCTCTGTGTGTGTGTGTGTGTGTGTGTGTGTGTGTGTGTGTGTGTGTGTAAACACAGTTTCTGGTTCTCTGAGGGGAGAACAGACAGATTGTCTGTCTGTCTGTCTGTCTGTCTGTCTGTCTGTCTGTCTGTTCATACTGAGAATTAACAGCGATCTGTCATCTCCTCTGCACAGTCCCCTCGTCCTTCAGTTAGAACACACACTAGGGAACACATTAACCCCTTGATCGCCCCCTAGTTTTACCCCCTCCACTGCCAGTGATGTTTTTACAGTAATCAATGCATTTTTATAGTACTGATCGCCGTATTAATGCCAATGGTCCCAAAAATGTGTCAAAATTGCCTGATGTGTGCGCCATAATTTCGCAGTCCCGATAAAATTTGTAGATCGCCGCCATTACTAGTAAAAAAATAAAAAAATAAAATATATATAAACAAAAAAATTAAATAAAAAAACACAGAGGTGATCAAATGCCACCAAAAGAAAGCTCTATTTGTGGGGAAAAAAACAATGTCAATTTTGTTTGGGTGCAACGTTGCACGACCGCGCAATTGTCAGTTAAAGTGACGCAGTGCCGAATTGCAAAAAGTGCTCTGGTCGGGGAGGGGGTAAAATCTTCTAGGCCTAAATCGGTTAAAACAGCTCACACGTGTGCTGAGTGAACTGCACTCCTATGATCTACAGGATAAGTACAGACAAACAAGCTTTGGCTGTAGGTCTCCTTTAACTTGTAGCAAGAAAACCAATGTGTTTTTATTGATTCTTGATACATATCTTTCCTTTTGGACTAGTAGTATTTATTATTGTCCATTTTTAATGTTGCATGTTATCTTCTTAGGATTACAAAAATTTCAAAGCCTTTGTTTTGAATGAATGGATGTCTTCATTGCTGTTTCCATTAGCAAATTAAAATATTCCTTGATTGCTCCTTGCTGTGTAATTTTCTAGGCTAAAGTGGATTGATACAGCCCATCAGCATTAATTGCTACAAGGCACTGTAGCAGCGTTATCACAGTTTTTTTTTTTTTTTTTTTTTTTTTTTTTTTTTTTTTTTGCAGTCTATCCAAAAAGGTTTAAATTTCATTCATTTGTGAAGAGAGGTGTGTTATCTCAAGACGACAGTAAGGTATAATTTTGGAAATGAAGCCATTCTGAATAAATTACTGTCTGGGTCCCAGCCATATTTCTGTGCTACGGTCATTGACCTGAAACACTATTGATCTGGTTGATTTTCAAAGTCATCATTCACTGACTGAAACAAGGCAATCCCTCTTTGTGGAATTCTCATTCTCGCTTCAAGATTTATATTTTATAAACTGCACACTCAGCCTTTTTTGATTATGTTGTGCTGAAAAACAAATGTAAACTAATATCGCTGCTAGAAAAATAAAGTAAAAATTTGAGATGGTTAATTGTCATTTTGTGTACCCAAAACCATTGCAGGGTGTTGGGTTAAAGCCAAGAGGCTTTGTTTTTATATATTCATGAAAGAACTGAGTTGTTTTATTCTTATTTTTCAATCTCTGAAATTGTGAATAGTGAAATTGCAGGGCAGTGGTCTGCCTACTTTTACATGCAATGCTATTTTAATGTGACTCTTGATATATTGAAAGAAGGACTTTAGTCTACACCAAAGCTTATGTTTCTAATAACTGGATGGCTTAATTCTGTTAATATAACATAAAAAAAAAAAAAAAATATATATGTATATATATATATATATATATATATTTTTTTTTATTATAATTTATTTAATTTTTTTTAATTCTGAGAAACCTCTAGATGATACCTGCTTGGTCACTGTGGGTACCAACTTCATTTTTGTTGTTTATTTTTTTAGCAGACCTAGTAAGCTTTGGGGCCTAAGGAGTTTATTACTTTTTTTTTTTTTTTTTTTCTTTTTTCCCAAACACTTTAAACCGGTAAGGTAGATTCCATGTAATCCAGTACAATGACATTCAGTGACCCACCATCATATAGACAACATGCAGGTAAGCAAGATGATGATTTGTACACATGCTCAACTATGATCTACCTGATATAAACATTCCATTTCCCCTGGAAAATTGGGAATAACTGTCCAACTATGCACCGTAAGTAAACGGGTATTACCTTGACCGAAGCTCATTCCTCAAGAGCTCTTCCCTCCTCAGAGTAAACAAATCTGTTCCAGAGCATCCAATTCTTGGAGTAGCTGCTGATGCCATGTAGTAAGGATCAAGTCCTCCGTTTTTATTTATTTCTTCCACTTTGAGGAGCCAGTGTTTAATGGTTGGTGGTTGCAGATGTTTCCAAGTAAGGGGAATACACGATTTAGCGGCATCAAGGATATGGCGTACCACAGAGTGTTTTTGTACATTTTAGCAGAGATAGTAGAGGCATGGAGAAGAAAGAAGGCTGGACCATCTGTGGCGATCTACGCCATGTCCAGCCCCTCCCCCGTCACCTCCCTGCTTTCTTCTAGGAGACACACAGGTCCCAGAAGACAGCATGGACCACACACAATGCGCAGGGTGACTTGCGCAGGGGCAGTAGGGAACCAGGCTGAGAAGCCGCCAGGCTTTACTTCCTGATTCCCCTACTTAAAGTGGTGTTGCCACCAAAAAAAAAAAAGTTGCTTAAAATTCTTAAAAAAAAAAAAAAAAAAAATAATTGGCAAAAAAAAATTTTTTTTACTCACCTCTAAATACCTGTTGCTAGGCAGTCCCTCGTAGTCTGCCTTCTTCCTTGCCCGGGCTGGTGACATCACTTCCCCTCGCGCCGCACATTCACCTGGGACCTGTCACGTGTTTCCCGGTTGACTGTACGGCGTATCACGGTGCCCTGCGCCGCTCACGCATGTGCAGTGGGTGCCCGGCTGTGAAGCCACAGCCAGGTGCCCACAGTACGCATGACGGCGCCGCGAGCGGAGCGGGGAACGAGGGGGGGCTTCGTTCCCTCGCATCGCTGGACCCTGGGACAGGTAAGTGTCCGATTATTAAAAGTCAGCAGCTGCAGTATTTGTAGCTGCTGACTTTTATATATATATATATATATATATTTTTTTTAGGGGGTACCCCACTTTAAGATGCCAGCGCATCCACCCGGAGCTGAGGCATGGGTCGGCTTCAGGTGAGGACATCGCAGGCGCCTTGGACAGGTAAGTGTCCTTATTTTAAAAGTCAGCAGCTGCAATATTTTTAGCTGCTGACTTTTTTTCTTCTTCCTCTTCTTTTTTTTATTTTATTTTTTTAAAGCAGAACTCCGCTTTAAGGCTGGCCACTCGTTCTTTAAAACTTGTGAAACTTGTATTCTTCCATAATCCGAGTAGCATTGACCAGCTAATTAACATTCACATGTACATTAGGATTCCATTCATACTGCTAATGCTTATAAAGCACCTGACAGTTTAGGCAACTTTGTGTCCTAATGTACCCATCAATTCCTAGCAAATTAGTAGTCTAGACTTTATTTTTTATTATTAACAATGAGGCTGTGATACTATCTGTGGTTGAATGGCATGCCTAAATGCGTGAATAAAAGTCCAGGATGTCTATTATCCATTTATCTTTGCTGTCAAATTTCAGTCTCATTGCCAGGAATGTCCATATTTAGCGTTATACATTTCCCCACATGTGCTTCATTATAGAACTGGTTGCCTAATATTATCTAGATCAGGGGTCTCCAGTTTACTGCCCTACAGACTTTAGGGGGGACCAGATTGTGGCCAACAGGAGTAGAAAATACCACATCTTTAGTGGGAGGAATAATGCCCCATCATTGGTCTCAGTGGAAGGGTGCCCATCGTTATTAGTAGGAGGAAAATTTCTCCATTGTTGGTGTCAGTGGCAAGAATTATGCCCCCATTGTTGGTGTTAGTAAGAGGAATAGTGCCTCAAGGGCCCGATAAAAGCAAACAAACGGCCGCATTCTGTAAGTACTGGCTTAGATTAGCCTTTTTCAACCAGAGTGCCTTGATAAAATTCCTAAAAATGTAAACACAAACTATATACAGGCCAGCAGGTGGATGAAGCCTTTTAGTTACACAAAGCCACAGGTTTTCATCATGTACCATTATGACTTTCTAGAAACTGGCATCCTGACATCCTCCTTATAAACTGATAACATCATTGGTTGTCTGTTGACTCCACAGCATCGTTGTTTGACCCTCCTCTGCCCCTCTCCTCCCTCAGCACTGGGGTCACATTTTTTAATGGAGATAAATTTGAGGGAGAAGAGAAACGGGAATACTAGACAGTACCAGTGTTCAAAAGTGTATCTGCTTTGGAAGAATAAATCGCCTCCAAAATTGGACGTCTTACCTATGAATGTTGCTGCATTATGTAAAACTATTAGAATCATTTTTAAAATTTTAGAATAGGGTGCCTCAAGACTGTCCATAATTTTAAAGAGTGCCTTAACTGAAAAAAGGTTGATAAACACAGGTCTAGATCACACATCCTACACTCCGTGAATAATGGACAAGCTTTCTTCCTTCACAAGTGTAAGCCTAGCGGCATAAATGGTTTCTTGAACCAGGTCCCAAACAGAATGTAATTTTATAATCCTGCTCTGTAGAGTAACACACTATTGAGACCAGTTGTTGTTTTTAGTTTGTTCTGCCTGTGCAGGGAAGGGCAACATGTGCTAGGATAAAACCTCTGCCATGGATACCACTGCTGTTTATAGAGACAGTAGAATTGGCACAGAGCAGAAATCAATATATGTGAAAGGCATTCTGATCTACCAGTTGTTTTCTCAGGTTGCTTCCTCTGTGGAGCTCAAGAAACCTGCCTAGTATAGGATATGTACTCTTTGCTCTTGTATGTATGTGAGGTACATACTTATTCACAAAGTACCAACAAGTACATCATGTAAAGAAATTTACATTTTCACAGATTCAGCTTTATAGTCCATATATACAGACCCTTTCTGTGCACCATTATTTAATATATTTTAATTAGATGTAGCTTGTATGATGTTCCACTGTTTTACTTTCAGGGAATTTTGCAGTGAAAATGCATATACGTTCATTCCTTGTGATTGGGGAAAAAACAAAGCAAATTCCTAATGATTTTTTTTTTTCCATTGTTGTAAAATACCTAATTTGACCATTAGATGGGGATAAGTATTATAGGAATGTCCTATAATACTTATCCCCATCTAGTGGTCAAATGCAGCTATGCAATTTAAAATGCACCCTTTGTGTTGTCAGTGAAGTTCCTTTTAAAGTGGCAATTCACCCAAAAGTGGAACTGCCACTTATTTGCTTCCACCCCTCTCCTCCAGTGGCACTTCCAGAGACGGCACCATGCCTCGAAAGTTCAGCCCTCCTCCTGCTTCCTCCACCGCCGGGCCAATTAGAAAGCGCAGCGCACTTTGTGCATTCGCAGTAGGGAACAGTGAAGCCGTTTCCCTTAATGGCGATGGTGGCGGCAGCTGATCTGAAGATCAGTTGGGGTGCTGACATCGTGAGGTCCCCGGACAGGCAAGTGTCCATATATTAAAAGTCAGCTGCAGTATTTGTAGCTGCTGAAGTTTACATTTTTTTTTTTTTTTTTCCCAGGTTGGAACACCTTTTTTATTTTTTGCAGTCACTGATTAAAAAAAAAAACACAAAAAACACCTGTGTCCTTGTCAATGCTTCATATGGATTCAAACCTACCCAACTTGCAATAAACACATAATTCAAAGTAATTCTATGCAGAACTGCCAAACCCTTCCCCTGCCTGTAACCATGTGGACTTTTCAGAGTAGAGATGTCTTGTACTATGGTTTCTGCACTTTGTTGACGGATTTGGAAAATAAGCAGCATGTCCCCATTCTACCATCTGTTAAATCAATACAGATGGGCAGCTTTCTGTATATTGAGGTCTAAACAGCTTCAGAGCCCTTGCTATAAGTTGACTGAAATCTGGCTTGCTTTAAAAAAAAGTACATTATATGTCACTTCTTATTACTGAGGAAGCAGCGTGGAATGTTAAAGTAAATTTGTAAAGGCACGTGTGTGTGTGTGTGTGTGTGTGTGTGCGTGTGTGTGTTTTTTTTTTTTTTTTATTAATTTTTTTTAAATAACAAACATGTTATATTTACCTCCTCTGTGCAGTTGGTTTTGCACAGAGAAGCCTGGGTCCCTCTTTGCTGCTCCTGGCCCCTTCCTCCTTGAGTGCCCCTCAGCCAGCAGCTTGCTACAGGGAGCACCCGAGCCAAGACACGGAGCCCTGACCTGACCCTGCCCCCTCTCTCCCTTCATTGGCTCCCACAGCTGTCAAAGTCAGTCAGCCAATGGCGCAGCTGCTGTCTCAGCCAATCAGGAGGATTGTCCTGGATGGCTGAGGGGATCGTGGACATTGCTGGAGAGAGAAGGGGCTCAGGTAGGTAATTAGGGGGGTGCTGGGGGGCTGCTACACACAGGTTTTTTTTTTTCTTAATGCCTAGAATGCATTAGGATAAAAAAATAAAAACCTTCTGCCTTTACAACTCCTTTAAATGCAAAACATCCAACTTGAATACCACTATACTGACAATATTCAACCAACATGTAAATCATGAGAAGGGACTTGGTAGGCAATATCAAGTATTGTACAAATCATTCAGCTGATAAAATATAAAATCCAAAATGTATTATTGCCATGTTACAATATAGCTGCAATGCATACTCCTAAAAGAAATCTTTCCTCAGGGAGAGGATATTGACATAGGATACAAAAACATATGGATGTGGAACTTTGAATTCTGCTATGACATCACACCAAGTTAGTACAACAGTACAGGTACTGTGGGGTCCCACGTTGGCAGAATGGATCATCCACATGTGATCCATTATTTGCAGGAAACCCCGCTGAGTCTCCCACAGGAAATCATTGTCGGTCTGAAATGCACATGTGAATGAGGCCTTTGGTATGGAGGCTTGTGTGCATGCATGACCCAAATGACAAACAATCATTTTTATGAATGAGCATTGTGTAAATGGCCAAATCGGGTAAAGGTTCTTTTATATCTGTAGGTACCTTTTTTTTAAGTAGGTTGGAGGAGATACATCTTTGGTGGGGAGAGAGTGGCGTTTAGCTTAGGAGGGCTTCTGGGTAGGTTAACATTAGTTTAGAGAAAACCAAGCACTGCTTATACTTGCCTTTCCTTGGCTTCCCATGTGCTCCATTTACCCACAGGGGTAAGGAGAAGGAGAAGAAGTGGAAGTTTGAATCACCTGTCTTGATTGAAGCTCAGACAGTGCAGGCTTTTCAGTGAACCAATTGCTTTGTCTTGTCAAATCACAGGTTCATCTGAAGTTGGATTTTTTTCAAGTATTTAAAAAAAAAAAAAAAAATCTAGACTGGCTTATTTGATCCAAATACTTAGGGGATGATTCATTCTGCAAAATGTTTCAGGACTGACTGTGTCCTCTAGGACCACACCTGAGCCACGTCACCCTTGAGTTTGTGTTTGTATAGCAGTTAGTAGTTAACCCATTCTGTCCACATAATATGTCCCATAAGTAGAAGAGAGATTTTTATGATCGTTATCTGGGTAAGACTTTATCAGTAGTATATGACACTGTGCAACCAAAGTTTATGTTGGGCATTAAATGAAAGCACACACAATTATATTGTGTTAGTTGCAGTTCATCTGTTTGGGGCTTATTCATATAGGCATCAAAAATGGCAGCATACAGTGTATAGTGTTTTATGCATCTCTACGCAGCAGTATAGATGGCGATGGGCCCATTCACACACCCACAGAATAATGCTGTATTGTGTTTAGTGGTGTTTAACTGCCAGAACAAAGCTGTGTTTGGTGCCATATTTTGGTCTTCTATTACGCTGTGTGCATGTACAATTTTGTGATCATGTTTACAGGCCTATAGCATACATGGACAGTATAAGCCACTGCAGCTGCTCAGGGCCAACATGTAAATATGTACAATGTGTAGCAGCAGCGCTACATGCTGCTGAAATACGTGATTTAATGTTTACTTGTTGGTCCAGATGGGTCATTCAGAGCTGACATGTAAACATCAAAAGTGTGGTAATCAGCAGCAGTGCTGCTACTCATTGTTTATATTTTCCCAATACGTCTTTCAGGAAAGCATGAGAGATCATGGCTCCTCCCACCAGGCGACAGGAAACCCTCCCCCCCCCCCCCCCCCCAACAAATCTTTAAATGGAGGACTCTTCCCACTCCTCAGTTTCTGTGTTTCCTCTATCTTGGCAGGAACACCTTGGTGGAGCTGAGATCTCCCAGGGCACTCCTGGGTGACAAAAGGCTCCTTTTTTACCTCCTTTTTATCCATATTCCAAGTCAGGATTGACTGACGTTCAGAATCCTTCTCAAGATATTGAGCTTCCTATGTTCTGTTCCAATCCAACAGGAGGGAAAGAAAAAATAATTTCATACGTTGGATGTAAGAAGGATAATTTAGAATTATCTTGATTTTACCAAGGACTTTAGATGTTCAGATTTCTTATCTGTCTTATATGCTGGTAGCCAGGCAGGCAAGCAACCAGAGGATCCATTGCCAGATGGGGTTAAGAATGACAATTTCAGAAGCTTATGTCCTTAGTGGTCAGGATACGTGTACACTCCACTAGAGCTCTCGCAGCGAGCAGGGCAGAAAGAGCTGGTGCCACTCCCGAACAAATTTTATAAGGCGGATACATGATTACACTTTTTTGTCTGCCACTAAAGATTTAGATCTCTTGACAGCAAAGGATCATGCCTTTGGGGGAGGGGGCAGTCTTGTGCTGTCTGTGTCTATAGACGCAGGCAGTGTGGATTGTTAGCGATCCTACAGGTGTGCCCCCACAGCAAGCAGCTTGCTATGGGGGCACACTCGGAAGAGGAGGAGCCAGGAACGCCAGAAGAGGTTTGGGGATGCTTTGTGAAATTCCATTGCAAATAACATATCAGTATAATGTGTTATTTGTAGAAAAAAAAATAATAATAGATAAATAAAAATTAACAGGATCACTTCCCGTCAGCTGTATGCAAATATGTTGCCTCACGGCTGGTGGGCTTTAACGTCGAGTGGCCACATATATGCTGCGCTGTGTAAACAAATTAACGTGCCAAGAGCAAACTCCCTGTGTTCTCCCAGCACGGTAACCGACGGGTACTGGAAAGCTCCGATGCATACTTGTGATCAGGAGCTTTCCGATCATGTGGCTGCTGTAACAGGCATTCACAGCGGTCACATGATTAGAATGTAAGCTCAGCTCTAAGGAAGGCTTTGAAAAGCTGTACACTCATTTAGGGCTGCAACTAACGATTATTTTCATAATCGTTTAGTTGGCCAATTTTATTGTTTCAATTAATTGGTTAATAACCTTAAAAGTGTGGTGTACAATTTAGTTAAAGTTTAAAAAAAATGGGATATGTACTATTAAAGGTTGAATCTGGTAAATATCAGACTTGGATCTGTTTTTATTTAAAGAAAAGAAAAAGACTGTTTTGCAGATTTTCAAACAGAACTGTAATATATTATATGCTGGCCATACAAAAACAATTCAAGTCATTTTAAGAACGTTCGTTCGCTTTTGGAATCACTGGTGAGGTCAAATCGAGGTTTGTTTTCAAACACAGTGACAGGAAAATTTTGAAATAATAGAAAACTTCTTGGTCAAGGGAATTTTCAGACAGTGTATGCGGTTTTTGTTCAGAAATTGCATTCCTTTTAAAACAGAATGTTAAAAGCAAGTAAAAATTTCAAACAACATTCTTTCATTCAGCGAATGTACAAAGATTTTTTCATATGAATATTCTCATCTGAAAATTGATCTGTGTGGCCAGCATAAGGCTCGGTACATACCTATGCAGTTTGCTTATGATCTTTCTACAGCGCTTTTGCTGTACGTTAAGTACAGTATAGAGTGTCCCAATAGTAAGGTAAAGAAAACTTCTACCCTTTTAGAACCACTCACTTTCTGCCCAGGACTACGTGTCCCATGAGGCATTGCTCCTCAGACATTCGTAAGTTCTCAGGCACTTAATGACATGTATGGATGATGTACTGAGCTGTATATGTGTTGTACTGTATTTCCTGATACGTAAACAAATGCATTCTGTATGCAGGCTAACTAATCTGCTGACTTATTCATCGATTATGAAATTAATCGATTACTGTTTTCATAATCAATTAGTTGTTTCAACCCTACTTTATTTGTAGAAGTAGATCAATCTTTTAGGACATTAGCCCTTAGTGCTCAGTCTTCACACTTTGATTTACATTGCATGGGACACTTGCCTTCACTAATACTGATTTGAAGCATTGCACCTCATTTTAATCCTGCCTATTCTGCAGTTCTCCACTTTTGAGCAAAGCTACCCTTCTGTGACGCTAAAACAGATGTGATTTCAAGTGTATGGCAAGAATGCAGACATGTGAAACCCTGCCACTTTACAGTCCAGCCTCTTTTCTTCAAACTCATGGTGGAGGCACTTTGACAGCATGAACAGGAGATGTCTGAACTTGTCACCTCTCTGTGTAACTTGGCTTTGCCTCTCAGACTTGTATGTTATTTCTTGGTGCGGGGATAAGAGCTTCCAGTGCCCAGTAATCTAACTACTCTGCTTTTATAAGCTGATTTACAGTAAGTGTCAGCTTAAAGTGTTTATTACCACAACATTTCCTATTCCTGATATGTGTCTGTTGCATTAACTGTTGTACCCCCCCCCCCCCCCCGGTCTAGGGTCAAAAGATGCCAGGTCAAGCCTCTTGCCCATCCAGGTGGACGTCATGACAGCCTCCTGGAATGGCGGCTGATGACTGATCACTGTTCCCGCCTGCTGCCGATACTTTGTGACTGCTGTAACCAATCTCAACAGGTCACATGACAGTTGTAAACAATGTATGACTTTCTTTCAAGCCATCCATTGTGTACAGTTGTGTTGCTAGCTGTGATTGGTCACAGTGATCACGGTCCATCTGAGCCATGTGATCAGCTGTGGCCAATCACAGCTAATCACAACAAAACAAACTGAATCGATTTAATTCTGTAAAATGCTTGCATCTAGCAGTGAAATTCATTACTATATGCAAACATGTCTAAAAAAATAAAAAAATAAAAATACTGATCATTTCCAGAGTAGTACAATGTTACTATGATAACATTATATTGCTCTGGTCAAAATGTGTTAAAGGGAAAAAAAAAAAAAATATATATATATATATATATATATATATATATATATATATATATATATATATATATATATATATATATATATAATTCCTTTTGGACTGTCTACTTTCCTTTAAAAAAAAAAAAAAAAAGAGTTACGATAATTACTATGATAGATAACATTATATTGCTCTGGTCAAAATGTGTTAAAGGAAAAAATCGTAACTACCCTGACATTTTTTAAATCTTGTCCATACATAAGGATTGATTGATTTTCAAATACATACCATAGTTTGTGTACTCTAACTTTTCTACAGATCAAATAATATACACTGATTTGGGTTATTTTCACCAAAAGAAATGTAGCAGAATATAGTTTGGCCCAAATTCATGAAGAAAGTATTATTTATTTGCAAAATTTTATAACGGAAACAAAGAAAAGTGTGTTTTTGTTTTTTTTTTTTGTTTTTTTATTTTGAGGTCTTTATTTAGCTAAAAAGAGTGGTTATTTAAATGCCACCAAAAGAAAGCTCTATTTGTATGAACAAAATGATAAAAATTTTGTTTGGGTACAGTGCTGCATGACTGTGCAATTGTCATTCAAAGTGCAACAACGCTGAAAGATGAAAATTGGCCTGGGCTGGAAGATGTTCTCTTTTGCATTGCTTCCTTTGTGTGAAATACCTAGTGATCCTGCCAGCCGTCCTGCATTCCTATTGCAAACTGACCATGCTAGGTGAGATGAGAGCACCTCTATCTGTGTGGTCCATTCTCTGCCTGTCCTTTTTAAGGGCAAAGGCTTGTGCTGACATGCCAACCTACCCCTATTAAAAAAAAAAAAGAGGTTTATATCTATAGACATATTTTTATTTTTTTTTCCTTGTGATGCCGTACCCAAGTAAAATTTGTCATTTTTATTTTTTACTTCAAATAGATCTTTCTTTTGGTGCCATTTGATCAGCCTCTGCATTTTTTTTTTTTTTTGCACTATAAACAAAAAAAGAAAAAAGACCAACAATTGAAAAAAAAAACAATTTTTTACTTTCTGCTATTAAAAATCTGCATTAAAAAAAAAAAAACTAAAAAAAAAAATGTTTTCTTAAATGTAGGCCAATATGTATTCCGCTACATGTTTTTGGTAAAAAAAAACTATGGCATATATACTGGAATTTTTTTCTTCTTATACTAGTAATGGTGGCGATCAGTGCTATATTGTGGGGGACAATTGCATACTAACTGACACTTTGCGGGAGCCGGTGACACTAATACAGTGATCAGTGTTAAAATATGCACTGTCTCTGTGCTAATGACACTGGCTACGAAGGAGTTAAACATCTAGGGCGATCCAAGGGTTAAATGTGTGCCTAGCCAGCGTTTGTGTTTACTGTGTGTGCTCCTTTTGTTAGGAGAAGAGATGGATTCATCAGTGTTGCCTTGTCAGTGCAGCCCCATCAGTGCCCATCAGTGAAGGAGAAAACCATATTTAAAAGTTTTTTTTTGTAACGGTAACAAAAAATGTTGTTTTTTTTTTTTTTTTTTTTTATATTTGGCAGCAAAAAAAAAAAATCCCACAGGCGATCAAATGCTACCAAAAGAAAGCTCTATTTGTGGGAACAAAATGATACAAATTTAGTTTGGGTTTAGTATAGCATGACCGTGCAATTGTCATTCAAAGTGCGACAGTGCTGAAAATTGGTCTGGGCAGGAAGGTGTATAAGTGCCCGGTGTTGAAGTAGTTAAATAGCTGCCAGCCCAGGCTCACTGCATCTGGTGTGAACGGGCCCTTAACGTTTAACTCCAAACATGGTAGCTGTCTTATCTGATGAAGGATTTGTAATTCTGTTCATCCCATCCTGAGATCTATGGCTTTATCTGCAGATATAAAACACAGCCAGCCTGGTGACTTTTTTTTATCCATTAGAATTTGGTAATTTCCCTGTCCTAGCCTGAGATTTGGCAGTAAATGAGCAACATCAGGCTGATAGTCTGAGGTCATCTTTCTGCTCCCTCTGGCTGGCAGCTTTTTCCTTTTCAGCACCAGAATTGCATTTTGCATTCTCTTTTATTCTATTTTATTCTTTGACTTTACTGAGCAAAAGTTCTATTATTATAGCAGATAATATAACATGTAAGTGGTTGCCTGGGATAAAGTAACGTTAGGAGATTATATAAAAAAATTACATTTTAAGATATTCTTCAGAGCAATTAAGAAGCCATTACTATTTGTATTTATACTGCATGTTCTTGTGTTATGTGTGTCATTGTGAGCCAGTCATTATTTGTGGCCCTTTCATCATGGATATTTGGTGCTACAGGGCTGCTATATTAATTCCTTTATCTATGTAAGCGTTACTTGACATATGTCAAATTAGAGGGAAGCTGAAGGCCGTGTACAGTATGTTCTAGTGCAGTATCCTAGCGTGCTTCTTGAAAAAGCAAGGCAGCAATAAATCTTTTTCTCTATTAATTTGTCATCACACACCAGGTGACAAAGCCACCAACTTCCTTACCCTTATCTATTCATTTCACACCCCCCCCCCCTTTTTGGGCCCCAGTAGCTTGCTTTCATTTGATTTGGTTTGCCTAAATATGGCATGCTAAATTTACCTGTCTGATATTAAATTCATCAAGAAAAGGATTACTGGAAATAATCCTGAAAATTGTTTTCCAGCCTTTGTGAGGCAGGAACTATTTAGAATGGCTGGTGGTGCGGTGAGAATTATGGACTAATGTAGATTACCACTTGTCTCTTAAAGATCGTCTGTACTTGACCTTCGCTAAGCTTGTAATACAATTTTATCTATTATTATTATTATTTATTATTTTGAATTCCTATAGCACACTTCTCCTTAGGGACTCAAAAGCACATATCAAATTTTGAACTGAGGCAGATAGCGGGCGAGGCAGTCATCCTGGGTAAGCTCAGTGGAATATCATACTAAGGCCCCTTTCACACTGGGGCGGTGGGTCAGTTGGCGGTAAAACGCTGTCGTATTTGTGAGGATATTTGGCCGCTAGTGGGGAGCTTTTAACCCAAAAAAGGGTTAAAACCACTCACAAAGCGTTGCTGCAGTAGCGCTTTGCCAGCGGTATAGCCACACTTACCCATTGATTTCAATGGGCAGGAGCGGTGGAGGAGTGGTATACACACCACTCCTTTACCGCTCTGCTAGCAGCATCTTTAGGACTTTTTTTTACCGTCCTCCCAGCGCACCGCTCCAGTGTGAAAGCCCTCAGGCTTTCACACGGGAGTGAATGGAGTGGCTCTTCCAGGGTGCTTTGCAGGCGCTATATTTAGTGCTGTAGCGCCTGCAAAGCACCCCAGTGTGAAAGGGGTCTAAGACTAGTCCCAGACGAGAGCCAACTAACCTAGCAGCATGTCTTTGGAGTGTTGGAGGAAACTCGTGCAAGAATAGGGAGAACATGAAAACTTGATGCAGCTAGGGTCTCCGCTGGGATTCTAAGCGGCCCACAGTGGCTTAGTGGCTATTCAGTCAATATTTAAAGGGGATAGTTGCTCGCTACTATGTAGTATAATGGTCAGTTATATAAAGGTGCAAACAGCTAGAAGTGCTGCACCTGTCACTAAATAATGCTCATACATGAAATGACAATATTAAAAAGAAAAATGTGACAGCGCTGCATCAAAATAATTCATGAATGTAGATAATACCAATAGTAGTAATCCTGTGCATAACGTGATATGCTGAAAATAAACAAAAAACAAGCAACAAAGTCCAAAATAAAGTGGAAATCTCCCGTTGACACACGAAGAGGTGCAGAGTATTTCTTTACTCCACACAGCCTCTACATGAAAAAGTGCTCCCACCACTACATACAGTAGTCACTCACCTCCTTGCAAGACCCTGAAGAGGGTCAAACACACCTTGCACAATGTGCAATAATCCTTCCAAAGACAACTCCACTGCTCCTTGCTGATTTTTTAAATGTAAGCCTTCTTCATAAATCTAGAGAATGATATAGGACTGATAGAGATTCCTCCCACTCCTCGCATTGATTGGAATGCGCACCAGTGAATACAGTGAAGTTTTCCCTTGTCATGCGATTCTGTGCGACTCAAGCCGCCTCAGAAGTGGCACTAGTGTGAATCGGGCCTTAAGCTGAACTTAAGTTCCCTTTGTGTGGGGCCCCCACAACATTGCAAGGGCTAACTGTTCATTTATGCCTAGAGTACCAGTAAAAAGGTCTTATCTGCTCCCACAGCCTTCCTCCACACTATAAGACCAGCCTTTGCAGGTTCTTCTCTAAGACTCTCTGGTGGTCACAGGTAGAAAAAAAAAATTGCCTTTTAATAGAGAAGAGTTTAGCTCTGGATTCTGGGGACGTGATGGATAAGGTAAGTAAAATTCCTTTTTTCTGATGTCCGGGGCAAAAACCCAGAACTTGGCTTCAAGTACCAATATGGGAGACAGATCTTTGAATCCAGCAACTGTTGCCTTTCACTGGAGATAGCCCTTACATCTTCATCATATACTTTTTTTAAAAGCTCTGCCGTTCGAAATGAGAAAAAAAAAATATATAAATGTTTAGGCTAAAGCACGAATATGACTGCATTGCTCACAAAGTACACACATCTATTCAAATTGGCCCCTGACTCCCTAAAGGCGCTCATATTCTTTTCTACCACACTGATATACACAATAGGACCATTTTGGTTGGAAAGCAACTTGCCATGCACACAGCGTCCCTGCTTTTATCTGAGTCCAAAGCGCTGAGCAGTAGAGCAACAGTGTTATTATTATTATTATATGGGATATTTGCTTAAAGTGTATCTAAACCCAAGAAAAAAAAAGAGTAGAGTTGTGCTCATAAGTTTACATACCCTTTCAGAATTTATGATTTCTTGGCCATTTTTCAGAGAATATAAATAACACAAAAACATTTCTTTCACTCGTTAGTGTTTGGCTCAACTGTGTTTACTCCTTTTTAAAATCATAATCGCAACAGAAACTACCCAAATGACCCTGATAAAAAGTTTACATACCCTGATGATTTTGGCATGTGCCCAACTTAAATGAACAGGGATCCAAATTTGATCCCTGACAATACCAGGCACTGTGTCTGGTATGAATCTTTAGGGGGACCTCCATGTCAAATTTAAAAAAAGAAAAACCAGCATGGTTTCCCCCTCCAAGAGCATACCTGGTATGGATTTTCAGGGGAACCCCCATGCCAAAATAAAATCCATACCAGACCCTTATCCGAGCACACAGCCCAGCAGGTCAGGAAAGGGGGTGGGGACGAGCAAGCCCTGCACCCCCCAAAGCACCTTGCCCCATGTTGATGAGACAAGGGCCTCTTCCCAACAACCCTTGCCATTGGTTGCCCTGGCCCCCTCCACCCTATGTGAATGGGTAGGAGTACAATGTACCCCATACTCAATCACCTAAAATAAAGTGTCAAAATACATTACACATGTTTTTAAAGTAATTTTATTAAGTTAGCTCCATCGTCTCTTCCGATCTGCTAAGGCCCCAAAGCCCCCCCCCCCATGTTTAGGGCATGTGGCCTGGTACGGTTCGGGGGGGGGGGGGGCTCGCTCGTCCCCACCCCCTTTCCTGACCTGCCAGGCTGCGTGCTCGGGTAAGGCTCTGGTATGGATTTGGTGGGGTCTCCCACGCCTTAAAATCCATACAAGACCGAAGGGCCTGTTGTGCTCTTGTTTTTGTTTTTTTTCTTAATTTGGAGTGGAGTTCCCCTTCAAGATCATCAGAGCACAAGTTTGATCAGTCAAGACTTCGATTCGAATTCAGTGATATTCAGTGTGCTGAAGTAGGATCAAAGTCGGACCAAAGTAGTGCAGGGAGCATTTTCAAAGTCAGACCGACTTGTCTTGGACCAGTTAAGATGGCTCCCATAGGGAACCATTGATTTTTCACATGTCATGCAACATGAGCTCCCAATGTCGAAGTGTTTTTTGTACCAATGTGAACCCGGCCTAAAAGGTCAATGAGTTTCTGGACTCCTGACAGGCCCCTGCATCTTTCATCCAGTGCCGCACTGACATTTCTGGATTCTGAGTCATGGGAAAAGCAAAAGAATTGTCAAAGGATCTGCAGGAAAAGATAATTGCACTGTATAAAATAGGAGATGGATATCCAAGGAATTGAGAATGCCGATCAGCAGTGTTAAAACTCTAATCAAGAAGTGGAAAATGAGGGGTTTTGTTGAAACCAAACCATAACCAACTAAAATTTCAGCCACAAATGCCAGGAAAATTGTTTGGGATACAAAGAAAAACCCACAAATAACTTCAGGTGAAATACAGGACTCTCTGAAAACATGTGGTGTGGCTGTTTCAAGATGCACAATAAGGGGGCACTTGAAGAAAGATGGGCTGCATGGTCTAGTCGCCAGAAGAAAGCGATTACTTCGCAAATGCCACAAAGTATCCCACTTACAATATGCCAAACAGCACAGAGGCCTTCACACCTTCTGGTACAAAGTCATTCAAGTGATGAGACCAAAATGAAACTTTTTGGCCACAACCATAAAAACTACATTTGAAGAGTCAACAAGGCCTATGATGAAAGGTACAGAGGGGGATCACTGATGTTTTGATGATGTGCACGCTACAAAGGCACACAAAATTTGGTCAAAAATGTTGGTAAGATGAATGCAGTATGTTATCAAAAAATACTGAAGGAACATTTGCATTCATCAGCCAGGAAGCTGCGCATGGGACATACTTGGACTTTCCAACATGACAATGATCCAAAACACAAGGCGACCTGTTATTGGCTACCTGGCATTGGCTACAGCAGAATAAAGTGAAGTTTCTGGCGTGGCCATCTCAGTCTCCTGACCTCAATATCATTGAGCCACTCTGGGGAGATCTCAAACATGCAGTTCATTCAAGATAGCCCAATAATTTATTCCAATACATGCTTTCAGTTGTATATTTAAAACAAAACTTCACTCAAAAGCCTTCCCCAAAAAGGGAAGTTCTGCTTTTCCTCCTCACTCTCCCATATTTAGAATGTCTTTTTGAGAGGGGGGGGGGGGGGGGCAGGTACCTGATTTTTATTGATCAGTCACCTGGAGAGTGATCAGATGAATTGCAATTGATTGCAAAGTCCCTCTTTGCCATGAAAATTAACTTCATCCCATAAAAACATTTCCAGTGCATTTTTGAGGCTTCAGAGCACCCAAGAAAGTCCAGCAAGCGCCAGGACTGTCTCCTACAGTTGATCCAGCTTTGGGATTGGGACACCACCAGTGCCGAGCTTGCTCAGGAATGGCAGCAGGCAGGTGTAAGTGCATCTGCACACACAGTGAGGGGAAGACTTTTGGAGGGTGGCCTGGTGTAAAGGGCAGCAAAGAAGCCAATTCTCTCCAGGAAAAACATCAAGGACAGACTGATTCTCCAAAAGGTATAGGGATTGGACTGCTGAGGACTGGGGTAAAGTAATTTTCTCTGATGAATCCCCTTTCCGACTTGTTTGGGTTATTAGAAAATAACCTTATCTAGAGAAGAAAAGGTGAGCGCTACCATCAGTCCTGTGTCATGCCAACAGTAAAGCATCCTGAGGCCATTTATGTGTGCCGTGAGGTGGGTTGCTTCTTGGCAAAGGGCGTGGACTCACTCACAATTTTGCCTAAGAACACAACCATGAATAAAGAATGGTACAAAAACCTCCTCCCGTGAGCAATTTCTCCCAACCATCCAAGAACAGTTTGGCGATGAACAATGCCTTTTCTAGCATGATGGAGCACCTTGCCATGAGGCAAAAGTGATAACTAAGTGGCTTTGGGAACAAAACATCAACATTTTGGGTCCATTGCCAAGAAACTCCACAGCCTTTAATCCCTTTGAGAACTTGTGGTCAATCATCAAGGCGGGTGAACAAAAAAACAACTCTCAAATCCTGACAAACTCCAAGCATTGGTTATGCAAGAATGGGCTGCAATCAGTCAGGATTAGAGGTCGACCGATATATCGGCCGGCCGATATATCAGCCGATATTTGCCGTTTTTTAAATAATCGGCATCGGCCGATTGTGTTAATAAAAAGCCGATTCTACAGGGGGACTTTGAAATGACTTCTGTAAGAAGTCAGTGTGAGTTGTCTGAGTTGTCATAGCAACACTTTCCTCCTCTCTGGGCAGACTGCCAAGAAAAGAACAGAATGATACAATGTTTACACTTCTGAATGAATGAAGTCATCTCTGTGTAGAAGTTCTCAGTTTAACCATTTAAAGACTAAATCTTTTCTGACACTTGTTGCTTATACAAGTAAAAATCCTGTATTTTCTGCCAGAAAATCACTTAGACCCCCCAAAAAATATATATATATTTTTTAGCAGAGATCCTAGGGAATAAAATAGCGGTTGTTGCAATATTTTATGTCACACGGCATTTGCACAAAGGTCTTTCAAATGCATTTTTTTGGGAAAAAAAATACACCATTTAAAAAATAAAAATAAAATAAAAACAGTAAAGTTAGCCCATTTTTTTTTTTTTTGTCCAAAAGTTTTGACTACCTGTTTTTATTTAATATATAGGTTTTTTTTTTTTTTTTTTTAATTAGATCATACATACAAGTAAACTGATTGGAGGTTTGTTTTGTTTAATAAATGTTTAAAGCGGGAGTCCGCCGGGACTCCGCGTTTTTTTTTTTTTTTTTTTTTTTTTTTTTTTTAAAAGCCAGCAGCTACAAATACTGCAGCTGCTGACTTTCAAAATAATGACACTTACCTGTCCAGCGCGCCCGCGATGTCGACACCCGAAGCCGATCTCTAGATCGACACTCGAGTGCTGCCGCCGCCGCCATCTTGGGTATGGGAATCAGGAAATGGAGCCTTTCGGCTTAATTTCCCGGTTCCCTACTGCGCATGCGTGAGCCGCGCTGCGCAATGAGAACGGTCCCCACTGCCTCTGGGATCTGTGTGTTTCCCAGCAGGCAGCGGGGCACTTGCGGAAGGGGGCGGGCACTTGCGGAAAGGGGCGTAATGTACGCCCCTTTCCGCAGAGAGCTAGCCCGGAAGTGGGTGCAGTTACCTGGATTATCCAGGTAACTGCACCCCCCTCCCCCCTGAAAGGTGGCAATTGTGGCGCCGGAGGGGGGGAGGGTTCCGATGAGCGGAAGGTCCATTTTAGGGTGGACCTCCGCTTTAAGTGTAAGAAATTTTCTGTATCACTTATGAAGACTGCTTTCACACTGGAGTGGGCAGACGTTGATGGTAAAACGCAAGTTTTAGCGGCTCTTTACCATCATTTTAGCGGTGCTATTTGGCTGCTAGTGGGGCACATATAACCCAGCTAGCGGCCAAGGAAGAGGTTAAATGCGCCCATGAAGCACCGCTGCCAAATCGCATTGCATGCGCTTCGGCAGTGGTGCCCATTCATATCAATGGGCAGGAGTGGTGGAGGAGCGGTATACACCACTCCAAACGTGCTGCTTGCTTTTTTTAAGATCCTGCCAGCGCATCACCTCAGTGTGAAAGCACTCTGTCTTTTACACAGACTGCAGGGGAGCCATTTTGCAGGCACTTTACAGGCGCTATTTTTAGCCCAAAAGCGCCTTAAAAAACACCCCAGTGGGAAAGGTGTGTTAGATCAAGGGGGATTAAAAATAAATAAATAAAATAAAATCGGCCTAACATATCGGCCCAAAAAAATCGGCATCATATATCGGCTATCGGCCGCCATGATTTCTAAATATCGGCATCGGCATCGGCCAGAGAAAAACCCATATCGGTCGACCTCTAGTCAGGATGTGGCCCAGAAGTTGTTGGCAAGCCAGGGCGAATTGCAGAGGTCCTTCAAAAGAAGGGTCAATACTGCAAATATTGACTCTTTGCATAAACTTAAAGTAATTGTCAATTAAAACCTTTTGACACTTATAAAATGCTTGTAATGCCGCATACACACGTAGCGGACTGTCCGTCGGACTTTCCGAACGGGCTACTTGTCCACACACGGCACTTTTTTCAGCGGACTAATGCGGCGTACTAAGTCCGCCGGGCTATCCGCCATACTTTTGAAATGAACGGACTCGCCCACACACGCGGAGGAAAGTCCGCTCATTTTGAGCGCGTCTCCAGGTAGGCGGGGCCCACGAAGGAGACGTCGCTGGCTCCACCACCTGGTATGGACTTAAAGGGAAACCCCAACGCCAAAAAAATCGGCGTGGGGGTCCTCCCCAAGTCCACATCAGACCCTTGTCCGAGCACGCTACCCGGCCGGCCAGGAAAGGGGGGGACAAGCGAGTGCCCCCCCCCCTTCCTGAGCCGTACCAGGCCGCGTGCCCCAAAGCACCTTGTCCCCATGTTGATGAGGACAAGGGCCTCTTCCCGACAACCCTGGCCGTTGGTTGTCGGGGTCTGCAGGCGGAGGGCTTATCGGAATCCGGGAGCCCCCTTTAATAAGGGGGCCCCCGGATACCGGCCCCGCACCCTATGTGAATGAGTATGGGGTACAATGTACCCCTACCCATTCACCTGTAAAAAAAACACAACACACAAGGGTTAAATAGTTTATTGCACAGCTCCGGGGGTCTTCCGTCTTCGAGGGTCTTCTCGCCGGACTCCTCCGCTATCTTCTGCTAGCTCTTTTACTAGCGGAGGAGCCCGGCTTTCTTCCTCGCCGCCGCCCTCTTCTTCCGACTTCGGGGGTCTTGTCCCCCTCTTCGGTTCTTCTTGACGGGCCACCACGCCTTCTTCTAGCTCTTTTACAGGCGGTGGCCCGGTCTTCTGTCGCCGCCGCCTTCTGTTCTTCTCTTCTTCTCTTCAGATGTTGCCTCGTCGCATCCTCGACTCACAATGGCACGGACACGACGTGTGGCGACTTTTATATAGGGACATCACCGGATGATGTCCCCGCCCATTATGGTGTCAGTCCCAGAGGATGCTGGGACTGTGACATCATAATAGGCGGGGACATCATCCGGTGATGTCCCTATATAAGTCGCCGCACGTTGTGTCCATGCCATTGTGAGCGGAGGATGCGACGAGGCAACATCTGAAGAGAAGAACAGAAGGCGGCGGCGACAGAAGACCGGGCCACCACCTGTAAAAGAGCTAAAAGAAGGCGCGGTGGCCCGGCAAGAAGAATGGAAGCGGGGGACAAGACCCCCGAAGTCGGAAGAAGAGGGCGGCGGCGAGGAAGAAAGCCGGTCTCCTCAGCTAGTAAAAGAGCTAGCAGAAGATAGCAGAGGAGTCCGGCGAGAAGACCCCCGGAGCTGTGCAATAAACTATTTAACCCTTGTGTGTTGTGTTTTTGTTTTACTTTTGAATGGGTAGGGGTACATTGTACCCCATACTCATTCACATAGGGTGGGGGGCCCCCTTATTAAAGGGGGCTCCCGGATTCCGATAAGCCCCCCCCCGCCCGCAGACCCCGACAAAAAAAACGGCCAGGGTTGTCGGGAAGAGGCCCTTGTCCTCATCAACAATGGGGACAAGGTGCTTTGGGGTGGGGGGCCCGCACGGCCCCTCTTCCCTAGGCACCCCCCCATGTTGAGGGCATGCGGCCTGGTACGGCTCAGGAGGGGGGGGGGGGGGCGCTCGCTCATCCGTCCCCCCCCCTTTCCTGGCCGGCCGGGTAGCGTGCTCGGAAAAGGGTCTGATGTGGACCTGGGGGGGGGACCCCACGCCAATTTTTTCGGCGTTGGGGTTCCCCTTTATATCCATACCAGGTGGCGGGGCCAGCGACGCATCCTTTGCGGGCCCCGCCTACCTGGAGATGTGCAAGTCCGGCGGGAAGATTGGAGTGCAAAACTACTTTCTAAGTCCGCCGTACTTTAGGGTAAAAAAAAGTCAGCCGGAGGCTACACACGGGGGGGGATTGTCCGGCGGACTTGAGTTTGCCGGACTTTTTTCACCCGATTGTTTGATCGTGTGTACGCGGCATAACTATAATTCAGTATACCATAGCCACATCTGACAAAAACATCTAAAAACACTGAAGCAGCAGACTTTGTGGAAAATGTATTTGTCATTCTCAAAACTTTTGGCCACATCTGTAAAGTGTGCTTGTTACCATAAACCACTTGCCGCCCACCCACTGTCAAAAGGCGGATAGACAGTGTCGCTCTCGTTCTGGGTTGATGTCATGTGCTGGCGCACCAGAACGGCCACTATAGCGCACCTGCGGCAATTGTGGTCCCACCGTGTTGCTAGGACACAGCGCGACCCTGATCTCTGTACAGAGCCATGGCAGCGCCTCTTTTAACTATGTGATCGGCTGTGTCAAATCACAGAAGGTCACATGGAAAAAATGTGAATCGGCTCTCCTCACCCTGACAGTGTGGGGCGAGGAGTGCCAATCAGTGGCATCTCCTTGCAGGGGAGACCTGGGCAAGGTAATTGGGGCACTGATCATCAGTACCCTGATTATAGGAAAGCCCCAGCAGTGCAGTGATGGCATTCAGTGCAGCCTATCAGTGCCCATCAGAGCTGTCTATCGGTGCCCATTGGTACAACATATTGGTGCCACCTATCAGTGCCCACCAGTGCTGCATATCTGTGCCACCTATCGGTGCCCATTGGTGTGGCATATTGGTGCCGCCTCATTGGTGCCACCTCATATGTGCAGCCTATCACTGCAGCCTCATCAGCGCACATCAGTGAAGGAGAAAAATTATTTACAACATTTACTAACAAACTAAAACTTTTTTTTTTTTTACTTTCGGTCTTTTATTCATTTTGTATTTTTTTTTGTAAAAAATAAAAAGCCCAGCAGTGATTTAAATACCACCAAAATAAAACTCTATTTGTGTGAAAAAAAAGATTTAAAAATTAATTTGGGTACAGTGTTGCATGACCGCAATTGTCTTTCAAAGTGCGACGGCGATCAAAGCTGAAACTTGGCCTGGACAGGAAGGGGGTGAAGGTGCCCTGTTTGAGGTGGTTAATCAGTATGGGCACAGTACTGGGCCAGTTAAATGAAAGCATGATTCTGTTAGGGATTTTCAATAATTTGCCTTATCAAATAGGCCTGCAAGTTGGACATTTTTTGTGTAAGGCACAAAGCACCGTGTTTTTATATTCAGACATGCTTTCTGATTTCTTCTGGCAATAGGATGTTGCATCTTGTTTTTGTCTAATAACATTGATCTGCTCTTCAAATTATTAGTAACCTTCATGTCTCTTCCTCCATTATGAAAAGCTACCCCGTTGTATTGGCTCTTTTTATTGATCTGCCTTGAGATTACAGCAGTGCTTTGGTATTTTAAACTGTTGAGGATTTTTCTGGCCTTGCTTGAAGACGGCTAACTGATAACGTTTGACATTTAGCAGGTGGTGTGTCTGCTTTGAAGGAGGGCTTTCTTGCGGTTATTTTAGTTGAACAAAATGGGCAGTGTTTGAGAATGCAGGTAAAAAGATTTGTTTTATGCACAGCAGGGTGAAGGTTCCCTGTAAAATGAGTATTGATTCTCGCCTGAGGCAGAATTGAAAACAGTTTATTGTGAAAAGGTTAATAGTCATCATGATCTAATTAGCATAGACCGTGAGCCACCAAGTGACTCCTGTTGGGCACTAGACTGCATATTTGTACATTATGTCCATCCATCGTTCCCTGAATTGTAACCAGCTGTAAGGGCCCGTTTACACCATTGTGCTTTTATGTGCATTTTACAACACCGGAAAACAGCGTGCTAAAGGCACTTTAAAGCTAGGTACCATTATATTCTATGAAGCCCTTTACATCAGGACCTTGCATTGGAGGGTCACACATTGTGTTTTTGAAAATAATCCTGCGTGTTGTATCTTTTGGGCATTCCAGTAGAAACTTTACTAACTAGCATTACGTTTTAGTCAGTGACAGCGCATGGAAAAAATTTTTTTTCTTAAGTTGCATGTCTATATTTCCAACAAACACGCACACACAACCCACAAAATGGAGACAGGAAATAAAAAGGTATGTAAAATGCATCTTGCTTTGTGTAACATTTTAATAAACTGCATTTTAAAATGCACTAAAAACACATTTAACACATTTGAGGAAAATCCATGTGCTTCCTCCTTCTTCCTCCTTCCTTCTTCCTCCTTCTTCTTCCCTCCTTCCTTCTTCCCTCCTCCTCTTCCTCCTCCTTCTTCTTCCCTCCTCCTCTTTCTCCTCCTCTTTCTCCTCCTTCTTCCCTCCTCCTTCCTTCCTTCCTTCCTTCCTTCCTTCCTTCCTTCCTTCCTTCCTTCCTTTTTCCGCTTCCTCTTTCCGCTTCCTCTTTCTTATTCCGCTTCCTCTTTCTTATTCCGCTTCCTCTTTCTTATTCCGCTTTCTTCTTCCTTCTGCTCCCTCCAAGTGGGCGTTGTATGACGTCCTCCGATTCCTGGCATTGTGGAGAGTGTGCCACATCACTGGAGACCCGATGCGCATGCCCAGCGGCCGCGATTACTCATCACAGAGCAGGGACGTGATTCTGTGTGTGTAAACGCACAGATCCACGTCCTGTCAGGGGAGAGGAGAACTGATCAGTGTTCCTCTGTACAAGGAACATACGATCGGTCTCATCCCCTCATCAGTCCCCCCCCCCCCCCCCAGTTAAAATCACTCCCTAGGACACACATTTAACCCCTGCAGCACCCCCTAGTGTTAACCCCTTCCCTGCCAGTCACATTTATACAGTAATCGGTGCATTTTTGTGAACGGTCCCAAAAAAGTTGTCAGTGTCTGATCTGTCCACGGCAATGTCCCAGTCATGATAAAAATCGCAGATCGCCGCCATTAGTAGTTAAAAAAAAGAAATAATAAAGATGACAAATCTATCATCTATCTTATAGGCGCTATAACTTTTGCGCAAACCAATCAATATACTCTTATTGGGAATTTTTTTTTTTTTTTTTTTTTTTTTTTTTTTTTACCAAAAATATGTGGAAGAATACGTATCAGCCTAAACTGAGGAAAACATTTTTTGTTACTTCATTTTTTTTTGATTTTTTTTTTTTTTTAATGGGGTATTGTAGCAAAAAGTAATAAATATTGTGGGGTTTTTTATTCATAATTGTCGCTCCTTCTTCTTTTTTTTTTTTTTTTTTTTTTTTTTTTTTTTTTTGTTCATAGCGCAAAAACTAAACGCAGAGGTGATCAAATACCACGAAAAGAAAGCTCTATTTATGGGGAAAACAATTAATCAAAATTTAATTTTGAGTACAGCGTTGCATGATCGCGGAATTGTCATTCAAAGTGTGACAGCGCTGAAAGCTGAAAATTGGCCTGGGCAGGAAGGGGGTGAAAATGTCCTGTATTGAAGTGGTTAATGAACAGTTAACCCTTGCAGTGTATGGGAGAGTGAAGCACTGCAAGAGTGAAAAATTCCAGCTTTAAAGTTCAGCTTTAAAGCAACATTACAGAAAGGTCCACTTCATTGTTATTTTTATTATATACGGTAAATACTGTATAATAGTAATCAAGTAAACCTTTCAGTACTGTTACAATGTGTGTGAATACATTCCTAACATTGTTTGTTTTACCTGCCAGAGGATATGGGGCTTTTTCACATGGGACGGTCTCCGCCTGCTCAGCGGGTGATCTGTCTGCTGATCCCCCGCTGAGCAGGCGGATGACAAGATGCAGAGTGGACATTGACATAGCCTGCTGTTATCTATGGACGATGGAATGTAAACAGTCCGCCTGTCCGTTTTTACATCCGACAATCAACCGATCTGGACCTGATTGATTCACCTGTGTGAAAGGGCCTTAGTTCTTCTTCTGCCATTTACACACCTCTGCTGCTACTTTACACTCTAAGGCTGGGTTCACACTGCTGCGGGTGGGAGATCCGGATGTGATTCGCACCGCACTGCAGTGCAAATCACATCCGATCTCTGTAGCGATGCGAGTTCAGCCATACAGATAGTATGGCTGAACTCGCATCGCACCCGCCGCAAACTCGCACGGGACCCTTTTTTTGGTCCGCAGCAGAATCTGATCGCATGGGTGTTCACACCATGCGATCCGATTCCTGTGCAAGTGTGCAGATCGCACTGCGATATGCGGACGGATCTGGGGTTGTCATTAAGATTTCATTGACACTCCCAGCAGTCCGCATAGGGCAGTGTGAACTGCCGGCGGGAGGCATGCGATGCGGGAAAACACTGCGGATTCGCGGCGTTCCCGCATCGCTATGGTGTGAACCTAGCCTAAGGCCCCTTTCACATGGACGATCCGTTCAGATCCGCCTGTCAGTTTTTCAGGAGGACCTGAATGGATGCTCCATAGAGGTCTATGGAGCATCGGATGTCAGCGGTGACCAGTCCGCTGACATCCGACCTGCTCCGAACCGAAAAAGTGTGACGGAGGAAAAAGCTATTTTTCGATCCGTCATCAGATCGTGTGACGATGGACACAGCGGTCCGTCGTCACCCGATCTCCCATAGGGGAGAGCGGCGCTGTGACAGGTCCGTCCCTGTGCAGAGACGGACCTGTCATCAAGCGGATATCCACGGGGCTGATCAGCACTGATCCGCCCTGTGTGAAAGGACCCTAAAATTAAAAAAATAAAAAAATTAAAAAAAATTCCGCTGCTTCCAGGTTCAGCTTCACTGCTTATTAGGGGAACTCCTCATCGGACAGAGGTGTTAAGATGCCACTAGATACTCTTATTCTCCAAAAAAATTCCATAAGCATACACTACTTAGTAGCTTTGTGTTCTATTTTTCAAGAATTTGTTTCTTTTAACCGCTTCAGCCCAGGAAGATTTTACCCATTTCCTGACCAGAGCACTTTTTGCAATTCGACACTGCGGCGCTTTAACTGACAATTGCGCGGTCGTGCGACATTGCACCCAAACAAAATTGACGTCCTTTTTTTTCCCCCCCATAAATAGAGTTTTCTTTTGGTGGTATTTGATCACCTATGCGGCTTTTATTTTTTGCGCTATAAACAAAAAAAAAAGCGACAATTTTGAAAAAAAAAACGCAATATTTTTTGCTTTAATATCCCCCAACATATACATATATATATATATATATATATATATATATATATATATATATATATATATATATATATATATATATATATATATATATAAAAAATTTCCTCAGTTATGTGCGATATGTATTCTACATATTTTTGTTAAAAATCACAATAAGTGTATATTGATTGGTTTGCACAAAAGTTATAGCATCTACAAAATAGGGATATGTTTATGGCATTTTATTTATTTTTATTTTTTACTAGTAATGTCGGCAATCTGCAAATATATAAAAAAAATATATATATATAATTTTTTTTTTTTTTTTTTTTTTTTCACATCGGCCACTTTTGACACATTTTTGGGAACCTTGGCATTTATACTGTATTTACATACACAGATCCTGGTTCTCGGTGTGTCAGCAGTGATTGCAGGAGCCAGGTAGTGATTGCGACCGCTGGGCACTCGCCTGGGATCCAGGGGTGAGCAGCGCGCCCGCGCCCCTAATGGCCACATGGGGCCTGACGTTGCATAATGTCTTTTCGCCTAGTCGTGCTATTCTGCCACAGTAAAACTCAACTGGCTTAGTTGTGGTTATGTGCCCTGCTCTATGCACACTACAGATCCCATTATTCATAGTCCCTAGCCCATCTGAGGGTTCCGGCATACAGAGGGACCACGTAGAATGACCGTTGCCACCCTCTAACAGAAATTTGGATCATAGCAGCAAAGAAAAAACAAATGTGGAGATTTGAAGGAGTCTGAGAGCAGTAGAAGGTACTTTTTTGGAGTTAACCGCTTAAGGACCGCCTCCTGCACATATACGTTGGCAGAATGGCACGGCTGGGCACAAGCACGTACAGGTGTGTTGCTCTTTAAGTGCCCAGCCGTGGGTCGCGAGCGCGCCACCAGCGGCACGTTCCCGACCCGGTCCTGAGCTCTGTGGCCACGGGACCAGCGGACCCGATCGCCGCTGGTGTCCTACGATCTGGTCACTGAGCTGAAGAATGATGAGAGAGGTCTGTGTAAACAAACCTCTCCTCGTGCTCCCTACTGAGCCTGTCACTGATCGTCTGTTCCCTTTTATAGGGAAAGACGATCAGCGACATCAGACATCAAGCCACGCCCCCTACAGTTAAAAAAAAAACACACACTCGCTTAACCCTTCCCCGCCCCTCGTGGTTAACACCTTCACTGCCAGTGTCATTTACACAGGAATCAGTGCATTTAAATAGCACTGATTGTTGTATAAATGACAATGGTCCCAAAAATGTGTCAAAAATGTCCGATGTGTCCGCCATAATATAGCAGTCACAATAAAAATCGCTGATTGCCACCATTACTAGTAAAAAAAAATAAAAAATAAAAATGCTATAAAACTATCCCCTATTTTGTAAACGGTATAATTTTTGCACAAACCATTCAATAATCGCTAATTGCGATTTTTATTTTTTACCAAAAATATGTTGAAGAATACGTATCGGCCTAAACTGAGGAAAAAAAATGTTTTTTTTATATATATTTTTTTGGGGGGGGGGGGGTGATATTTATTATAGCAAAAAGTACAAAATATTGCAATTTTTTTCAAAATTGTCGCTCTATTATTGTTTATAGCGCAAAAAATAAAAAACACGGAGGCGATCAAATACCACCAAAAGAAAGCTCTATTTGTGGGAAAAACAGGATGCCAATTTTGTTTGGGAGCCACGTCACACGACCGCGCAATTGTCAGTTAAAGGGACGCAGTGCCGAATCCCAAAAAGGGGCCTGGTCCTTTTGGCTGCAAATTGGTCCAGGGCTTAAGTGGTTAAAGGAGAAGTACAGCCATAGCTAGTTTGCTATGGATCACAGGAGTGCAGTTTGTTCTGAACAGACTGAAAATCCCCATCCCTCTGCTCACGGAATGCTGAGAACTGAGCGATCAGCGGTGTTGGATTGCTCAGTTCTCAGTCTTAGAGCTGCCTGGGGACAGATGCAGCATCCACCTAAGTGAGTATGGAGGTTTTTTTTGTTTGTTTAAATCCCAAACTTTTTTTTTTTTTGTTTTTTTTTTTTAGCATATATATATATATATATATATATATATATATATATATATATATATATATATATATATATATATATATATATATATATATATATATATATATATATATATATATATATATATATATATATATATCTCTCTATATATATATATATATATATATATATATCTGCTGGAATAGAGGCACTATCTGGTGGACTTTGCAGTGTGAAAGACAAAATTGGCACATAAAATGGTAAACACATATGTATTCCCACTGTATGACTAGAGGTCAGCTCACAGAATGATGCTTTTGTAAGCACTGAATTGTGAAAGCAATGTTATAGAACTGAGCCTCCAGACGGAAGGAAAGGCTGTCTTATCTCATGAGCTGAGACAGTACTTCTCTTCAGATACAAAGTGTGTTGTAAGTAATAAAGTCAGCGGATGGTTTGCCTGAGTAGTACAATTTGTTGCCAAATGTTCCATTTTGATAATACAGTTCATAAGGAAGACACTCAGCAGGTATTAATCGCTGCAATTATTGTCTTCTTCACAAATATTGTTTTTACCGCAGTCATCAGAGATGAGCTTTTTCTTTCCCTGCTTCATATTTAGGACATGAACACACAAGAGGTTTTTCCTGCTTTTGATCTGTTTCTTAGAGATAAAAAGGAAAGCCAGACATAAATGTGCACCAGCCCTTACATTTCATGTCTGATACACAAATGACTTGTTATAAACATAATTATTCTTTCGTTAAAGCGGTTGTATAGTCTTTTTAACAACTTTTACCTACAGGTAAGCCTATAATAAGGCTTACCTGTAGGTAAAAAAAAAATCTCTTAAACCTTTACGGTTTAGGAGAAATTCCCCTCGCAATGCGCCGCTGACTGCTTTCTTTTGATGGTATTTAATCACCACTTTTTGCTAATTAAACTAAAGACCCAAAATTTTGAAAAAAAAATAAAAAATATAAAAATGTAAATTTTTTGCAAATGGGTAATATTTCTTATGCACTGATGGGCACTGGTAGGACTACACTGATAATCAGGACACTGATAATCGGTGTAGATGACCCTTTTTAGAGAAGCTGGTTGTCTGCTCTTTTCCTCTCCTTTCTTCATGCTGTCAACATGAGGAAAGGAGTGTCAACAACCATCATCTGTTTACCTCCACGATCAGCTGTGATTGGACACAGCTGATTATGTGGTAAAGAGTCACTGTTTGGCTCTTTACCACAGTCTGTGATCAGCAGTGTCTGGAGGACACTACGATCACAGAGTGCTGCCTGTGCCCAGCAGTGGGTGGACGCAATCAAGGGAAGCTGTCATAGAACGGGTCCCAGAACTAGACGACCACGCTGTAGCCATTCGGCTATAGCGTGGTTAAATACCTCCCAGCCGGGCCACATCAGGTGCAGCCTAATTACTCAGTCTGGCTGCTGGGAAAGAACCACAGGTGGCCGCTGGAACTGGACCCTTTCATTTTGGAAACAGTGCCACCAGCAGGTAACCCAGGTAATGACAGTAAAGTTCTGACAGCAGGTAAATGCAGGCAACACTCTGTGCACCAGAGTTATCACACCAAAGATATGTTTCATACATTTATACCTTTCCTTGAAGCTCTGTAAAACTATGTAGGACCATAATGGCTAGGAATACGATTCATGTGTTTGTTGCTCCTTTGTTCAATTCCTGCTTAAGTTTTTTTTAAGCCAGAATAATCTGCGTTAGTTTTAGACAAAACATTAAACTAAACTAGTTACATAAATCTCTCCCATAAAAGTAGCTTATAGTCCACACGCTATGGACTTTGTATTCTGATTAGCCTACCAGCAAGTTTTTGGAATTTGGGAGGACCTGAAGGAAATTCACACAAACAAATGAAAGAATACAAACTATTTTACAGATGGTACATTGCAAGAAATTTACTTAGAACAACAGTACTGCAAGGTCAAAAGAGTAGCTATTAAAGCCCAACTCTGGGCACAAAAAAACTCAACAGTATTACAGCAATTCTAGGTTCCGTTGAAAGAAATAAACCTCCCTTCATACTGGCTTTGTTATAAGGTTGTCCAATTTGTTCTACAAGATTGGGTTGGGTTTTACTCCTGTGCCAGCTCAGATGTAACAGTTGCATGTCTCATAGGCCTCAGTGCTACTGCACATGGATTTCCTCTGACTGCCTGTTTGGCTATGGGACAAGAAGTGAAGGGAAATCTCTGAAATGGGACACAGATGGCGGAAAAAAATCTGGCAGGGTTAAAACCCTCCCTTGCTTTATCCAAAATGAGGAAAAAAAATCATTTTGCCTGTAGTTTTACTTTACTTTTCTGACTAAAGTCCCACTTTAATCGGGGAATGATTGCAGAGTTCCCTGCCTCTTAACTGCTAGTATACCAATTGAATATTTAATATAGTGACAACTTTTAAAGCATAAACATGTAAATGTGTGAAGGCTACATATAATACTTGAACACTACCTCGGATATGTGCTCGCTGAAAATGTACTATACCCTGTTTTTAAAATTGGGATAAGGTTTTTCCATTGCATTTCATTATCAACAGGCTTAGCTCTGCTCTGGCAGAAATATAAAGTGCCCCATTATTACTTCTCACACATACAGCGCCTAAAAGCTGTTCTCTATGGGGAGATGAAGAAGCTGCCTGTTGCTTTATTCTTGTTAGCAAACTCTTCTCCAGTTTTATTTCTCAGAATTATTCAACCTTAAGCCCCATACACATCAGATTGTCTGCTGATTTTTTTCCATCAGATTTACCAAAACCATATAATATGAGGTCAAACCTTAGGGGTTTCAATGTGCATGCAATCAGGCAGGCCCTTGTACTACATGGTTTTGGTAAACCTGAAGGAAAAAATCAGCAGACAATCTGATAGTGTGTATGGGGCTGTAAAAGCTTTTCTGCTGCTCATTGGAACTTTGGCTAGTTCTTACTAGCAGTGGCAGCCCGTGCATTGTGCCCCCCAACACCTCCGCCGTCCTCCCTACCCATGCGTCTGACCCCTTTCAGGACGCTGGACACATGAATTACTATGGCAGGGAAAGACGGGGGTGTGTATTTTGAGGCACGCGATTAGAGCCAGAGGCTCAAAAAGGCTTCAAAATAGGATGGGCTTAGGGGGCAGAGCACTGTGTCCCGATCCCACTCTGTTGTGTGACGCTAGTGAATTCATTTTCACTTTGGTCACGCTACAGTTTCTCCCCGCCAATCAGGAGGGCAGGTCTGTGGGACCTGTTTCCCGATTGCCCAAAGCACCAGGCGATCCTATTGGACACCTAGTGCTTTGGCGGAAGAGGAGACACAGAGTCGGAAGCCTGAGGAGCGGACACCGGAGCCGCCACTGCCCGCACTGGAGGAGGAGGACCGCCCTGCCACTGCAGGAAAGATGGAAAGCCCTGCCACACAGCAGGTAAGTACTGCCGGACCATCTGTGGTCAGTGCTGCAGGTGCCATCGGGGGGGGGGGGCTTGGTGCATGTTTGCCGCCCCCCCAAGAGGAGAACCCACTAGCAGCCACTGTTTATACGTGATACATCTTTATAGCTGGGTTGGAATGTCATGTTTGTTGTGTGTATTCAATTTTGACAGTGTTAACAGCAGTACACCCTAGAAGTGATTGTAAAGCTTCCTTTTTTATTTTTTCCTTTAAAATAATAAACATGTTATACTTACCTGCTCTGTGCAATGGTTTTGCACAGAGCAGCCCCGATCCTCCTTGTCTCGGGTCTCCTGCCAGCACTCCTGGCCCCCCCTGCTGAGTGCCCCCATAGCAAGTGGGGGCACTCGTACGTGCTTGCTTCTGAGCCCTGTGTGTCTATTGGCCCCCTGACCTCTGCTCTCGTGTACATCACCAGATCGAGTTTTAGCGAAGTGAAAAAAAAAAAAATATATATGGAAGATCAAATAAGTGGGATTTCTGACCTCCTGTTACTACTAATAGAAAATATGATTTTGAAATCTATTTTCTAATCGAATAATGTGTGATGGGGCACAGACTGTTGGCCCAGGCTTCATTTACAACATATATACATGCGTAAAAGAAAGGTAGGAAAAAAGCAGGGAGAGCTACTAAATGGAGTAATAATGGATCATCAGCAGACATCCAATGAGAGGTTTTATTTTCCCTTCATTACTTTAGGAAAGCTAGTAAACACAAGAGAAAATGATGGCGACTGTTCATACGGACATTATGGGAAGCATCGCTACACGGCGGCAACTGTCAGGATTTGCTGCTTTTAGATACTCCCGACATCTCCTATGATATGTTTGGATTGTTTGTAAGGAGAAAAGGGAACAGAACTTTGTACAGATTGATGAATGAATAAAGAGGGATGAGTTTGAACCTTTTTTTATCAGGTTTTTATTGCTCTCTGAATCTATTGGGGAAATGTTCTCTTACTTTGTGTCTCAATCACATCTGTGTGACACCAGGACAAGAAATGAGGGAAACTGGAGTCACCAGGACAGGGACGCATGTAGAACAGGGTTTCTCTATCAGGGTTGCTAGGGGTTCCTTGAACAATAAGCTATTTCAGCCTCTCAAGTAAATTCCCTCCAATTCCATTGATCTTTTTAGCTATCTGTAAGGAGGTAATTATTTCTAATAACCCTAGGCGTAAAGAGCATTCTTCCCACTGACCATCGCACTAATGTATCATGAGTTGCAGCTATAGTCGTTTTAGCAGAGGTTCCCTGAGACCGGCAAGTTATTTATAGATTGTATGCATTACTGTAAAAAACCTCCCAGTTGCTGTTGGCTCCTGCTGTCATTCTATTCATGTGAGGTGGAATGAGGGGCAGGGCCGAGCATTCCTGTGTGTGTCAATAGATGCGCAGTTTGGGAGCGAGCCCACAGGTAGCGCACCAAGAAGAGGAGGAGCCGAGAGTGCCTGCAGGGGACTCCAGAAGAGGAGGATCAGGGACACTTTGTGCAATACCATTTAACAGAGCAGGTAATTATAACATGTTTGTTATTTAAAAAAAAAAAAAAATTAGAAGCCTTTACAATCACTTTAACTTCCTCTTTCTGTTCTCTCTATTCCATGTCCTGCTTCTATTCTATCAATCATTGTTCATGCTGAACTGTCATTATCAAACAAGCTTACATGTAAGTGTGGATATGTGATGCTAAAGAGGCGCTCCAGGCTCCTGCAGAAATTTTTTTTTTTAAAAGTCAGCAGCTAGAAATATTGCAGCTGCTGACCTAATATTAGGACACTTGGCTGTCCAGGAATCCAAAGGTGTCTTCACCCGTACCAAATTTTCGGCTATCTGGTGCTGCCGTCATCCCCACTACGGGGAATCGGTGCATTTTTAATCGCACTGATCGCTGTATTAATGCCAATGGTCCCAAAAATGTGTCAAAATTGTTCGTGTCCACCATAATGTTGCAGTCACAATAAAAATCGCTGATCACTGCCATTACTAGTAAAAAAAAAAATTATTAAAAAAATTCCAATAATTTCCCCTATTTTGTACACGCTATAACTTTTGCGCAAACCAATCAAACGCTTATTGCAATTTTTTTTTTATTTTTTTTACCAAAAATATGTAGAAGAATATGTATCGGCCTAAACTGAGGAAAAAATGTTTTTTTTTATATATTTTTGGGAGATATTTATTATAGCAAAAAGTAAAAAATGTTGCATTTTTTTTCAAAATTGTCGCTGCAGAGGTGATCAAATACCACCAAAAGAAAGCTCTATTTGTGGGGAAAAAAAGGACACCAATTTTGTTTGGGAGCCACAGCACACGACCGCGCAATTGTCAGTTAAAGCGACGCAATGCCGAATTGCAAAAAGTGGCTTGGTCCTTTTAGTTGCAAAATGGTTCGGGGCTTGAGTGGTTAAGTACTGTATAGTTGGGATTTCACTAGCCTTGTAGTTTAATCATTTAGATCCCTTTCAGAAAATTTGTAATTTTTCTTTCTGAGACTTTAACAGAATTGTTATGTGGCTGTTTTAAGTAGAAGTTATGTTTAGCTTGTGAAGTGATGGACACATACTCAATAAATCAGGAATGCTACTACTTAGTCACTTCCATAAACATGAAAAAACAATTGTTAACTTATGACCTGTGGACTTGGAACAGTGCTGAGCATTAAAAATGTGCAAACATGACCACTAAGCAGATCTGAAACTTCATGTTTTTAGACTGCTGTCTAATGCTGAGGTTGTTATTGCAGAATACAGAAAACTTGCAAAATCTTTCCTAAGCAGGGAGACTGCATTTGCTGACTACTTATACTGCTAATGGTAGTTGCCTGGTTGTCATGCTGACCATCTGGCATCAGTACTTTGTGACTGACCCAGTACAAAAAATGCAGATAAGGTTTTCGGAGTATGATGATCTCCATACTTGTTTCGGGTCATTGACATAAAGTACTGAAGGGAGAGTGCATTTTCAAATGTCAACAAAGGCTTTATCTAAAGTGAAAACGTGCCCATACTATGAACTCTAAATTTACATATTCTAAACATGCAGTAAACAAGTGCTAATTCACCTTTTTAGCTATAGGCGTTTTGAAGAAATTAATCATCAAATTTCACAACTAAAGCACTGAAAACTCAACTATCTTTAATTGAACAATATCTTGGCAGTCTGCTCTCCTCCTAATTAATCTAAACACACAGAAGGTGTTTGTAAGCTCTTGGAAACCGTCTTTTGTTGTGATTTTTTTTTTTTTTTTTTTTTTTTTTATGCTCTTTAAGAATTTTTGCATTTATTCACTATTCAGGAAAAAGTTTTTCCTTGATGTGGTTACAATTAACATGAAAGAAAATGCATCTTGATGCATGTTTCAAGTCATATGTCGATGCGTCATGCATTACATTTAAAACAAAATATAAAAAAATAAAGTTTGCCAGTAAGGCAAGGTAGATGGGTGATAAGAGGGCCAATAAGAGCTGCAGAGCTGGAGGTGTGTGTAAATCTAGGAAGTGAACAAGCAGCCGCTTCAGCTGCCCACAGTTAAAATGGCTGAAGCCAGACTTTGTAGGGGGAGATTTCTGCAGCATATTTGACAATTACAGAATAACATATATAAAATATATTTTTTATTACAAATTATGTGAGCAGACTGCAGTTCCTCTTTAGGGTCTAGTTTACATTTGCAGTTTGGGGGCTGGTAAAAACTTGGAGGTGAGCTGTCTTTTTACTGCCTCCCAGCCGCTCTCCCTTAACCCCCAAAGGCATGTATACACATGCCATAGAAGGCATCACAGCATGGTAAAATGTTTCAATCCCCGCATTCAGTGGAATAATCTGCACCTCAAGTATCCCACAACTGTGTTTAACGCACAAGGCTGACGCGCAAAGGATTGGCGGTGTCTACCGATTGACTTCTGTTTATCCACCCAGTTGGTATTTTTTTTATCTTTGCTTGATCAGCTCCGCAGGCAGTAGACTGCAGTGTTGATCTGTGTATTCTGATGGCAGAGGAGTGTCCCCATTGTCAGAATACAAACGCGCACCTCGAATGGGGGAATTTGTTTTTTTTTGGGGGGGGGGGGGGGTCCATTCAACCAGCTGGTTAAGTGAAAAAACTGAGCTATGTATGGCCAGCCTAACTGTCATAATAGGTGAATCAGATTCACAGGAGGTGTTCTGGAGGTTGGGGGATGCAGCTGTAACATGTGTTTTTTTTTTTGTGGCACATAAAGATGTTTACCTCTTACCACAGCTTCAGAAAACCATCTGGCATTGGGTAGGTATACTAATTGTCCTGATCTAAGGTCCATGTGTACAGGATATCTGAATAAAGAGTGAAAGAGAAAATGAATGGACATACAAAATAATCGCAACACATTACTGCAGTGCCATCTGTCCCGGCTTCTTGCTGAAGCACACAATGCTTCATAGAAGGGACAAACCCTGCAGGAAACCTTTTCCTTCATGGGCTGCTCTGGGTGTAGCTTGTCTTCTGTATAAACCAAGATATATTTAACACACATTAATTGTTTCATTTGTACTTTTTTTGCCCTAAAACATCAGTTTTGTTAACCTTGTCCTCTAGTCACAATGTGGGTTGCTTCTTCACACAATGGAGAACAGTTTAGTTTGTCTGATGTACTGGTGCAAACAATGGCAGTCTATGTATGCACATATTTATCTGGCGTTCACTCTCTTCACAAGGTCATAGGTTATGTGGCTTGAGTTGTTGGTTTTGGTGACTGAGCCTGTTCTGTTTTTCTCTTTGTGGTCACTTAACATTCTCATACATTTTTACATTTATTCTAGTTGATCTTAAGGTGATGTTAACCAATTCTGTACCGCATTGTAGCAGATTTGCCACTACAGGGTGGTCCTCCTGTGCAGTTTCACTTTTATATATACGTGATTTTGCTCTTCCACCTAAAGGGGGCGCGAGCACCGGGCTGCTTCACAGCAGAAACCGATTTGTGGGTGGCAGACACTGGATGCCCACCGGCACCCGCCAGTCATCTGTAGAACAAGGTAGATCTCCATTCTGACTGGGGGGAAAGAATGGATTTTGTGCCCCTGTAAAGCAGGGACTAAAATCCATCTCTTTCCCTAGTAAAAGCAGCACATACAATACAGCAAAACACTAGCTAGGCACACAGTTAACCCTTTGATGTTTAACTCTATCCCAGCCAGTACAGTGACCGTGCATATTCCTAGCACTAATCACTGTATTGGTGTCAATGTCCAAATGCCTGCCAAAATATCGCAGTCCCGATATAAGTCGCTGATTGCCGCCATTACTAGTATAAAAAATAAATTAAAAATTCCATAAATATATACCATAGTTTGTAGACACCGTAATGGTCATGTAAACCATTCAGTACACTCTTAATGGGATTGTTTGTTTTTTTGTTTTGTTTTTTTCCCCAAAAACATGTAGCAGAATACATGTTGGCCTACATTTTATGTAGAAATCCATTGGGAGAGCTGTGCCACGGCTGTGACTCCCGTGCGGCTCAGCCATTTAAACAGCAAGATTATGCCTATTGTGAGGACAGGAAGGATGTAGATGACAAACAAACAAGTTCCGCTGGCCTACAAAATAATTTCTAAAGAATCTGCCCACATTCATGTAGATATAAACCTTAAGGGCTCTCTCACGTGTGTGTTAACTTCACGTATGTGTGTGTGTCTTTGACAGTTAACGTGTTCCAGCTCAAGATGATCTTGGAATGCTGGTACAATCGCTTGCTCCAACACTTGCTGGTGAGGTCACTTGCTGGCCCTGACTCTTGCTCACACCAACACTTTCCAATCCCAGAGGACGCCAGTTATGGGGAAACGTGTCGTCACGTAGCGGCTAATCACCACGGATGGACGTTTGTCCCAAATGCCGCTCAACCGCAGTCATATGTGAAAGAGGTAGTAACAGCTTTGCCCTATGAAGTATTCTATATGAAGGAGATGTTATGTGAACATAATATATAAAAAAAATAATTTTTTTCCTTTGAAATGGAACTGTATTTTATTGCATTGCACACATTTATAAGGGTTTGTAAAGGCAGAAGTTTTTTTTTATTTATTTTTTTATTTTTTTATCTTAATGCTTTCTATGCATTAAGATAATCCCTCTGTGTGCAGCAGCCCCCTTAACGCTTACCTGAGGTCCCTGTCTATCCAGTGATTTCCAAGTTTCTCAGCCACCTGAGATTCTCCTACCTAATTGGCTGAGACACAGCAGCGACGCCATTGGCTCCTGCTGCTGTCAATCAAAGTCAGCAAGCCAATGGGGAGCGAGGGGTCAGGCCCCGGTGTCTGAATTGACTCAGCTTGGGTGCCCCCATAACAAGCTGCTTGCTGTGGGGGCACTGAACAGGAGGGAGGGGCCAGGATAACAGAAGAGGGACCCAAGAAGAGGAGGCTCTGGACTACTCTGTGCAAATCCATTGCAACAGAGAAGGTAATTATGACATGTTTGTTATGTTTATAGAAAAAAAAAATAGCCTTTACAATCACTTTAAGGCCTCGTGTACACAAGATATTTTGCAAACTCTCCTAAAAGCCTTTCCTTCTGGCAGAAAAAAACACCTGACGCTTGTATGCATGTAAACACATTTATGTCATTTTACAGGCATCCAGTGCTTGGGCATTATTTCATTTCTTCGGCCAGAATAATACTTTATTCTGCCCATTGAAAATAAATAACACTCAAGCGCTAAATGCACGTAACATTAACACTTGTTTACAAGTGTCAAGAGTTTTATTTTTATTTTTATTTTTTTTCTGCCCAATCTCTGCTGCTTGTGGACACACTGGCAGTTTTTTTTTCTTTTTCCTGCCTCCAAAAGTCCCTGCCAGTTAATGCTACTAACAGCCTATGTGTGCATGGGGAGTTTAGAGGAAGGAACATGGATTATTTCTGTTTTTTTTATTTTTTATTTTTTCTTCGGGAATATTGACCTTTTTAAAAAAGATAAACTGCACTGTTTTTCTGAAAGGGCTTTATTTTTTATTTTTATGTATCCAAAGAAAAAAATTTAATGGTTTTTAAACTCCCTATATATTGCAATTCAGAGAGTACATAAACAACTAAAGCTTTTACTACTTGACCGTAGATTATTATATCTATTTAAATTGGATTGCCTGGTTAACATATGGTCCACTATTATTGATTCATAAAGATATCATTTTTGGTGGGGATTTTGCAAATTCTAGTTCACACTTCTGCGGTTTAAAAAAAGGATCCCGTGCGAGTTTACTGTGGGGCGGTGCAGTTTTAAGTTCTATAGCCTGTGAGATTCGCATCTGAAAAGCACAAATCGCACTGCACTGGCACTCCACATCGCAAGTAAAATCGCACCACATTGGTTCAGAAATTCAAACATCGGTTTCAATGTGTTCTCTCTTCTTTTTTTTTTTTTTTTTTTTTTTTTTTTTTTTTTAGCGCCAGTTGGTACGGCACGTGTACATGTTTGCCTTGTACCTTGTTAAACATATGCTGCAATTTCAGTGAGAATAAAAATAAACTTGAAACACTTTATAGCAGCTGATGAGATCCCTGGAGATTACATGTGTTAATTAGACAATACACTTTTAACTTACTGTTTTACCTCAGCAGGGTTTGGTAAATCTTGAAATGTGGATTAGAGGCAACTTTGTTGTTGGAAATCTTGAAGCATAACGTCGGCACACATAATTATGAAACACAAAGAGCTTTTGAAAGGCAAAATTATTAAAGCTGGAGGAATGGAGACCGCAAATGTTGCCGATTTTTAGTAAAGGCCCAACTGATCTGTGCATAGGACTAGGAATATTGACTAGAGTCATTGTTGGCAAATGGACATGCTGCTTTTTTTTTCATCCAAAATAATAATTTTTTACTTAAAACAGTCATAGTTTTTATGGCTGATATATGTATTAAAAAGATAAAAATAATTGTGCATCGCCACAAAATAAATCAGTAGCAACAATGTATAAATATGTGTAATATAAGTCCAATAGTGAAAAATAGTAAAATACATTTTATAATTTAATGTTACATATTCCTTAGAAAGCACTAGTACGCAAAAGATGTGCACATTTTATTGTAATAATGATGCAACTGTGTACATGGCACCTGAGATGACCTGTTGTGGAAGGTAATGCTGAATGAACGAAGAATAAAAACACCTATATGATTTGCCATATGGCATCAGTAATTTCTCTTTACTTACATTTTGATTTTAGAGGCTATACCTATTCTTTTACATGTGTTATCCCTTTGGAAAAATGCTAAAAGTACACCAAAAAAACTGTTGACTTGCCAGAATTCAAGCCTGAGCTGATAACAGGGTGGGGGAATTCAATAAAGCTGCTATGCCACTTTTCTGGCGTTAATCCTGATTGTTGATGTGCTGCGCCAAATTTATAAAGCGTTTGCGACACTTTTGATTCTGACAGTGACCTATGCAGCAAATTCTACAATGCGCCATGTTTACGTTTGTAGCTCAATGAATGTGCAGAATTCAAAATAGTATACTTGCAGTTTGTACCATACAAAAGTGCAGCTAATTAAGACCAACTCTCTGTTGGCGTATAGAGAGAAACTGGCACAAAAGGTGTTTCAAATGCATCCAAAAAGTGGCGCAGCATGCACCAAATTCAAGTACAAGTTCTGGACAGGAACATGATTTTGGCGGATGCTACACCACTTTTAGAACACGATGAGAGGGACGTTTTCACAAAATCTGTCTGCTCCAGTCTGTATGAATTTTAGGAAATATCTTGCTAGTGGTTGTCAGCCTTGTTCGCTAGACTACAGAACTCTTCCTCCACCTCTCTCTATTCCATTCCATGTACATACATTGATATCTTAGCTAGCAAAATAGTGCTGCTGACTCGCAGGGTGGATTTAATTTAAATAATTAGTAAAGCCTTGATTAAAATCCACTCAATTTTAAATCCTAATTTTTAAAGAGCAACTGTCATCTCTGTCCCGCAGCAGCTCCTCCTCTGACCCGCTGTTGACTCCCCAACATTCCCGTTCAATTTAACGGGAGGGCGGGTAACAAGGTGAGGGACGTGGCAGCAGCAGGTGAGTGGATGCCCGCTAACAGTCATGGCCATGATGGATCTGAAATGACAGGTGCTCTTTAAATGTAAGGGCCGGTTCACACTGCAGGCGATGCGAGGCGACACCGACTTGCCTCGCCGCGACCTCAGCGGCAACTTGCAGATGACTTCTGTATAGAAGTCAATGCAAGTCGCCCCGAGGTCGCCCGAAAGTAGTACAGGAACCTTTTTTCTGAGTCGGAGCGACTCGAGTCGCTCCTCTCAGAACGGTTCCATTGTACAGAACGGGGGCGACTTGTCAGATCGAGGCGAGGCAAGTCGTGTCGCCTCGCATCGCCCGCAGTGTGAACCGGCTCAAAATTAAGGTTTCCTATTTAGAATAATAAGCTCGCCGGTTAAAAAAAATGGTGATATCGGAACTGATTTCAGGTTAATCACACACAGTTGAACTACTCAATTCTTTTATTTAATTAAAACCATAACATTGCAAGTGCATGTTATCTCAGCTTGCAGCGCTTGGATTAATTTCATGAGTTTACCAAAAATATAAATATTGCCGAATACACAACCTGATGCTACATAACTAAGTTCCATTTTCATCCTGAATAAACTAAATTATTAATTTTATCTTGAATAGAAAACTATCTTTTAGATTTTTACTCCAAAAGCATTTTATTAAAATAAATTTGATAAAAATCTGAATTAAATGAAAAAAAAATCTGATTTTAAATTTTTTTTAAAAAAAGATTTTTTTTTTTTTCTTATCTTTTTTGATTGTTTTTTTATCCACCCTGTTGACTTGATTCCCAAGAGCAAAGTGCACGCAGAATGTGTAGGGAAAAGGGTTCCTGGAAGATGTAGCTCTGGGGCATGTGAGTTGATAGGAATCGTGATCCTGCTAAATTTTAACAAGCCTGGTGATATAAGGCTCCCATAGACGGCTTTAATTTTGACCGAATACTACTGAATCTGCTGGAATTTTAGTTGTGGATGGCCCTAAATACTCCACCGGACACAACAAAAGTTACTTTAAAAATCAAATTATCCAGGTGGAAAAATGATTGGTAATGCCATTGTATTCAGGCAAAATAATATAAATTCTTTTCTGTTAAACTAGGAAAAACTATTTTGTAAGTGTGAAAATCTCTGAACATAAGACTACTACAAGCACACTTCCTAAATCGTCCCCACACTCCAATGACATATCTAAACATTCAATTTCTAAAAGCTATGATAACAAAGGAGCACAAATGGATCCAAAAACACTTGAGCTGTGACCAGTTTCTACAGTAAAATCAAATAAAAGAAAGTCTTGTAAAAAAAAAAAAAATGCATTACCATGTATCTATTTTGTGTTTATCTTTATTTTTAACAGCTGAAGTTAGGGGGTACATTTGAATAATGCCTAGACTGACACTTAAAATACGAAATGCTGAACACACCACAGTAATATGCTTGTCGAAACATGCTCTGAAATTCCATGATCTTGTAAAAAGAAAAATGCAGTAAGGCTTATTATTTATAAGTCCCTAAATACCTTCCAGAAGGGATAATGTTGGTAATGATAGCAGTAACCGGTTGTTTGCCTTTTTCCAAGATGGCAACCTAAATTTGTTAGTGCAGATCAAAGTTGTCCAACTAGAAATCCTGCAATAGTGATGGTTAGTAAGAGATTCCAGTTTATGTAAACTGTGTTGTAACTTTAAATCAACTGAGCTGACCTTTTTGTTTCTTTCATCAAATTTGCATGATTCTCTCACCTACTTCTTATCTGTAATGAATGTTGTAGTTGCCCAGTTCTTACATATTTGAAATTCCTCTATTGGTAAAACCTGATCTTAGAACTTGTGTTTGTTTATGGATTACCAAGATATATGCTCTGTCTTTTTAATGGGCAGGTCTGTTGTCACAAGAACTTGTAAAAGTGGTTGTAAAGGTTATTTTCTTTTTAAAATAACGTCATGCCTGCTCTGTGCAATGGTAGCCCTGATCCTACTCTTCTGGGGTCCCCTACTGGCTCTTCTGGCTCCTCTATCCTTCAGAGTGCCCTCATAGCAAGCTATTGACACACACAGCTCGGCTTAGCCCTGCCCCATGCTTCTTCCTCACAGGATTTGATTGACAGCAGCAAGAGCCAGTGGCCTCCATGTCCAGTGAGGGGGGAGAGAGGAGAGCAGGCACAGTGCTGTTTTGAGATCTGGCTCGGTAAGTATTTAGGGGGAGCTGGGGGGGAGGATTTTTTATCTTGATGCAGAGGATGCATTAAGGTGAAAAACATTCTGCCTTTACAACCACTTTAAAGCTGGACTACAGGTATTTTATTTGTTGTATACTCATATCGAGCCAGAGTCACTCAATGTTGTATGTAAGCAGCCTTACCCTCTGCAGATATGTATACTTACATGGAGCCAAGCTGGCCCGATGGAAGTATAATTATCTGCAGAGGAGAAGCTACTTGCACAGAGAGCGGGTACCTGGTTTTGACAAGTGCCTGCTCCCACTTCAAATACTGTAGCTTCTGACTTTTATATTATTATTTTTTTTAATGGGGCAAAGAACTGCTTAGGGCTCCAAGATGACCCCAGTCAGAATTTACATAGCTGTCTTCCTGACCCCCTGCCCCCCCCCCCCCCATGTGACAACTGTAGGCCAATCACCAAACACATTAGAGGTAAGTAGCGATTCCCCCATATTGCAGCATTCACTCTAGTAAACCTAGGAGCCAGCATGCTACCTAAAGCCGATCAGGGGGCTTGTTCCTCCATGGAGAGCAGTAGAAAAAACATGTGAGCTGTTCTGTCTGCCAGAGAATATCCAGGATTCTAGCCCGATGCCTGCTGATTGGACATCGACTGCTCTCTGATCCTGTCAGCATGTGTATTCTGCAGTGTCTTGTTGCTCCTTGTCTTCCCATCTGAGTGCAGCAATACATTTAATTCCTTTTGTTTTTTTATATCTTTTATGTAGTTTAGAGTTGGGCAACTATTTCTTCTTTTATGGGGAAAAAAAATTGAAAAGATCAAAAATGGGCACTATTTTATATATATATATATATATATATATATATATATATATATATATATATATATATATATATATATATATATATATATATATATATATATATATATATATAAATATTATACATTGACTACCATCCTTCTGGGAGTTCCCCTGGGATTTTTTCCTGGACTCTTAATTTCAACGTTGAGCTTTGGGAGAACAAAACAAGACTGTTTAAGTCCAAATATAATATAACCTGCCCAGTTCGCCTCCTACATGGGAAAATAATGAAAGGAAATAGCTGTGTAGTCCTGACTCCCGGAGGAAACCTACTAAATACAAAGTAAAATAAATATTTTATATGTATATTTTTATACTCCAAATCATTTCCTGCAGAAAAATAGAGCAAATTCCATCGGCTAATTATAGTACATTTAAATATAATTGCTCCGTTCCTGTCGCAAAAGTGCCTTGGAAAGTCTCTAATTCTCTTTTCCGCTGTCGTTGTGTTAAAATATTAACCCATTAATAATTGCAAGGCTAACTGGGTCATATTAAGCCGTTTGTCTGTGTGTTCATGGCCAGTGTCACAGCAGTGTGCTAGTGTGCTGGTATCTTTCATTGGAAAATCATTGTGTGCTGAAACAATTGGAACATTTTCCACATTTGAAAGGGGGGGGTGGGGGGAGTTTTAATAGGATTTCTCTCTGTAATTCCCTCCTAATCCATCCTGGATCAACTCTTGTGCATCTGTGCTCTGGATTGTTAGTCAACAGTAGAAAATGGTGAACCTTGAGCCCGGATGGGGCAGGTCATGTTGAAAGAGAGCAGATGTGTTACATGGATATTGTTTGGACTGGGCTGTGTGGCATGTTTTGTTTGTTTTTAAGACTTAGGCCTCATGCACACGAGACGCAGTTAAACGCGCGTTCAGATGCAGTTGGACAGTTTTTTCAACTGCACCTGAACTCATTCAATGTTATCCTATGTGTCCATGCACACAGTCTCGTTTTTTTGCGTTTATATGCAGTTGCGTTTAATCACGTTTTTCCAGAAGCAAAAAAATGCGTTCAGAGACAAAAATTTCTGCGTTTCAGACGCAAAACGGGGCTAAACGCGGCTAAACGCGGCTGAACGCGGCAGCCGCGTTTGCGTTTATATGCGTTTTTAAAGGTGACCTTTTTTTTTACATTAAAAATCTCAAAAATGATTGCAAATGATGAAAAACCATTAGAAAAATATTTTAAACAATTGCAATTGCAAGTGGACAATCCACAACTTGTGGCAAGTGACGTGGCAAGTGGACAATCCACAACTTGTGGCAAGTGACATGGCAGGTGGCAAGTGATGTGGCAAGTGGACAATCCACAACTTGTGGCAAGTGACGTGGCAGGTGAAGTGGCAAGTGACGTGGAAAGTGGACAATAGACAACTTGTGGCAGGTGACGTGGCAAGTGACCTGGCAGGTGACGCGGCAAGTGACTTGGCAGGTGACGTGGCAAGTGGAAAATCAACAACTTGTGGCAGGTGACTGGCATGTGACGTGGCAAGTGGACAATCCATAACTTGTGGCAGGTGACGTGGCAAGTGACGTGGCAAGTGGACAATCCACTTGTGGCAGGTGACGTGGCAGGGGACGTGGCAAGGGACGTGGCAAGTGGACGATCCACAACTTGTGGCAGGTGATGTGGCTGGTGACGTGGCAAGTGGACAATCCACATCTTGTGTCAGGTGACGTGGCAGGTGACGTGGAAAGTGGTGTGGCAAGTGGACAATCCACAACTTGTGGCAGGTGATGTGGCTGGTGACGTGGTAAGTGGACAATCCACAACTTGTGGCAGATGGCATGGCAGGTGACGTGGAAAGTGGACAATCCACATCTTGTGGCAAGTGACGTGGCAAGTGGACAATCCACAACTTGTGGCAGGTTATGTGGCAAGTGATGTGGCAGGTGATGTGACAAGTGGACAATCCACATCTTGTGGCAAGTGACGTGGCAGGTGATGTGGCAAGTGGACAATCCACAACTTGTGGCAGGTGACGTGGCAGGTGATGTGGCAAGTGACGTGGCAGCTGACGTGGCAAGTGGACAATCCAAAACTTGTGGCAGGTGACGTGGCAAGTGACGTGGCAGGTGACGTGGCAAGTGATGTGGCAAGTGGACAATCCACAGCTTGTGGCAAGTGACGTGGCAAGTGGACAATCCACAACTTGTGGCAGGTGATGTGGCAGGTGACGTGGCAAGTGAACAATCCACAACTTGTGGCAGGTGACGTGGCAAGTGACGTGACAGGTGAAGTGGCAAGTGACGCGGCAAGTAGACAATCCACAACTTGTGGCAGGTGATGTGGCAAGTGACGTGGCAGGTGATGTGGCAAGTCACGTGGCAAGTGGACAATCCACAACTTGTGGCAGGTGATGTGGCTGGTGACGTGTCAAGTGGACAATCCACAGCTTGTGGCAGGTGGCATGGCAGATGACGTGGAAAGTGGACAATCCACATCTCGTGGCAAGTGACGTGGCAGCTGACGTGGCAAGTGACATGGCAAGTGGACAATCCAAAACTTGTGGCAGGTGACGTGGCAAGTGACGTGGCAGGTGACGTGGCAAGTGACGTGGCAAGTGGACAATCCACAACTTGTGGCAGGTGACGTGGCAGGTGACGTGGCAAGTGAACAATCCACAACTTGTGGCAGGTGATGTGGCAAGTGACGTGGCAGGTGATGTGGCAAGTGACGCGGCAAGTAGACAATCCACAACTTGTGGCAGGTGATGTGGCTGGTGACGTGGCAAGTGGACAATCCACAGCTTGTGGCAGGTGGCATGGCAGATGACGTGGAAAGTGGACAATCCACATCTCGTGGCAGGTGATGTGGCAAGTGACGTGGCAAGTGGACAATCCACAATTTGTGGCAGGTGACGTGGCAGGTGATGTGGCAAGTGGACAATCCCCAACTTGTGGCAAGTGACGTGGCAAGTGGACAATCCACAACTTGTGGCAGGTGCCGTGGCAAGTGACACGGCAAATGCAAGTGTACAACTGCTCTCTATGCTGCTGCTGCTCACTCTGATCAAAATAGCAGAAATAGTTAAAAAAAATGCTTTGAGAGCTTGGGGAGGGTCTACATGATGTTATCTTTATAAACGCGTCTAAACGCAAACGCGTCTAAACGCGTCTAAACGCGTCTAAACGCGACATGCAAACGCGGCAAAACGCGCGTTTCTAAACGCGCGTTTCAGCTTTTTTTTGACAGAGGTTTCATCTGCGTCTCGTGTGCATGAGGCCTTACCTGACATATGATAACTTGCTGTCACTGTTTAGTAACAAAATGGGTTACTAGTTTCTATCTGTGCTGATCATGTGAGTCAGCTGCTATTTAAAGAGGGTCTGTCATGTCTGCAGATAATGCTACCTTATTTAATGGTAAAGCTCAACCCTACCGTGATATGGAACAAATTCAATAACCAAAATTATTAGGATCACATATGAGAACACTTTTTTTTGTAAGGCAGACACATTGGTGAATTGCTATACCTTTTTGTATATTTTATACAAATTGGGCCATGGAAATTAAAGATTAATTCCTCGATTCATTTTTTTTGATCGATTTTAAAATTCTTCTGATCGGTACTTACCTCTCTGTCGGCTTCAGGAAGTTCCGTCAGAGATTCGGTGACGTCCCTGGACTCCTCCCCCCCCTTCCCCAATTGCCTCTGTCTGCTAACGAAGGGAAGGGGGAGGAGCCTGGTGACGTTGAAGTTCTGATTGAACGTAACACGTACGGGGAGGAGCTACGCTTGACGTCACCCGCTGCTGCCTTACGGAACTAACACGATTGTCGGCTTTACATGCTGTCTTTTTATCACCTTTATGTGAGTAGTTTGTGTTTGAACACAAAAATTAAATCTTATACTTAAGCAGTGAGCACTTAGATCTTTTCTTTCTACCCATGACCTGGCGCCCTTGCTGAGATCGAAGGAGACATGAGAAGAAGTTTATTGTCTGAGTTAAACCCTTTTGATGCCCGCTTGCATGACCATCTGTTTGCACAGGGGTCCATGCCATAAGGTGAGAGTGATTAGTTAGACCAGAGGTGGAGGGATTGTCAACGCTACTGTGGAAAAAAAAAATACGTCAGTGCTACAGTTTGAATTTAAAATGTATTTGTGTGAACTGTGAAGTTAAGTCATGGATTGTGGAAACAAACTAGTGTCGGGTGATTGTATATAGTGTATACCACATTTACTACTGACTAATGCAGAGTTGCAATACAAGGTGATCAGCTAAAGGTAGTTGGATCTGTATGTGCTTTATAATTAATCGATAAAAAAAAAAAAAAAAAAACTATTAATCACACGAAAATTTTAATCAGTAACAGCCCTAAAAACAAATAAAAAATGTATTTGGAAATAAAAACAAAAAAACAAAAGACTCCAATAAAACATTACCAATATCCCTCATCTCAGCAGCATACTAAGCACGGTGCTAAATATCAGTGAATCTACAGTGTTAAGTGAAAAACCACTACTCCTATGTAGAAGAAAGCAATGCTGCAATGTTCAAATATCATATGAATATTAACAACACAGTCCTGTGCCCAAAAATAAATATTGTGTCCATTATATAAACATCCCGCAGCACAGTTGTGTTTTTCTGGCAGGGATGGGACGTGAGGAGGCTTCCCAACCGGCAGATCACAAGGACAACTGCTAGCGTCTATAGCCGCTGGCAGTAATCGTATGTAAAAAAAAAAAAAAAAAAAAAAAGATCCGACAGGCTGGTTGTACCCAAGTCAATCAATGGATCGACTTTGGGACAATTGGTCTGCCCCATACATGGATGGGGTCCCTGCTGAACCAACCAAATTTTGATCCATGTATGGCTTAAGTCTGAAAAGTGTTGATCTTCAATCTTGAACTGCACCCAATGACTAGTATTAGTCAATCCCTCCCACTGTTTCTTTCCAATTCTGATCTGCTCAGGAAGAGTGGTCATACACGGGTTCATTTTTTTTTTTTATCACCGCCTGTATCTGTTAAAGCCTAACGCCAGCTAATCCTTTTTTTTTTTTTTTTTTTTTTTTTTTTCGTTTGGGACAGGCCGAAAGCAATAGAACACTAAATGTTTAATGAATGCATCTGCACTGCTTTCCTTTACTTTATTTGGAGTTCTATTTGGAGACCTCTATTCTATCAGTTCATTTGGTAATGTTTTTATTTCTTGCCCTTGTGCTGTTTTTCCCTTTTTCATTTAAAAGAGATTTGTCTCTTCCCTGTGCTGTCTTAGGAATGAAATGCACAGTACTGTACATGTTGTACCCACAGTTCTATTGTGAGTGCTCTGGAGCTTGGCAGAGGAATGCACTTCATTTATATGAATTGAAATAGAAATCTAGGTATTGGTTTCTGCATATGAAGGTGTCAGATTTTTGCATGTACTGTTATAGTTAAGTGTATCTTATAAATCAACTTTCAAAGCTCTTCTTGTGTTTCATATGTCCTTGAACCATGTTTCCTTGATATCATAGGTTAAAGGATTTTTTTTTTTGGTTAAGCAAACCAGTAACTTTAAAATCCTAGTCCCAGTCTTTAGGGTTGCATTGGACAAAAACCTTGAATTCCTGTTTAAGGCTTATCTTGCTCTAGTGGGAGCTGCAATTCAGCCTGTTAAAGCTTCTATGGGGATTTGTGGGACCATTACGTTGCACGCTCCGCTTGAGTGCTTTTGTCATATACCACTTCCTCCCAGTCTGAATATAGATATTCTAACAACAAACACAGCAAGACAATACTCGTTGCTGAACATGGACTCAACAAATTTATTTATATATATATTTTCGCTACAAAGAACCCGGCTCCAGCAGGTGAGTTCGATTTCCTGGTGAAACCCTTTTTGCAGGTTTTCCTGAATGTATTCAGACATGGCTTGTGTCTCAGGGATAGCTAGAGGGTAGACTCTGCCTCAGGGAGGAGAGGTCCCAGGTAAAAGATCAATGGAGCAGTCAAAGTCTCTGAGGAGGAAGGCGATCAGACTTTTTGCAGAAAACCTCTCGAAAGGACTGATATTGGGCAGGCAACATGGGAGTTGTGGAGGTCTCAGCCAAAGGAATGGAAGGAAGAGGTAGCACCTTGGAAATACATTGTTGCTGACATGGAGGACCCCAAGCCAATACTTGTCCAGAATTCCAGTCAAGATGAGGGGAGTGTTTCTGCAACCATGGAAGGCCCAGGATGATGGGACTGGAGGATTTAGGCAAAATTAGGAAAGATCTCCTAACCATGCAAAACCCCAATGCGTAACTCAGTAGGAGGGGTTTTAAACCGGATGGGACTCATAGGCAAGAAGGAGCCATCTACTGTGGTCATGGAGAGGGGTATAGCCAAGGCAACAAAGGCGAGAGCACCAGCACCAGAGTCCACGTATGCAGAGAAACGATGGGCATTTTGAGCCCAGTGGATAGCCACGGGAAGGGTGAAACGAGGGATGCGGACAAAATTGATGGATCGTTCGTTCTAGATCACCTCCCTCCGAGTGACCTAGACCCTGGAGTTTCCTGGACGGACTGGACAGGAGTTCAAAAGATGTCCTTTATCACCACAGTAAAGGCACAAGCCCAATCCCATGCGTCAGGCACATTCCTCGGAAGTGAGGTGGGTTCGCCCAAGCTGCATAGGTTCTTCCAACGCGTGAGAGGTTGAAGACGGAGAGGATTGCATAGGTCTTTGGACTACCTGTGCTGGACGGCCAGCAGGGGGATGACTGGATCTGGATTTCTCCAGGGCCCACTCCTGGAAGCGAATGTCTACTTGAATGCTCAATGCGATTAAGTCATCCAATGTGATAGGAATGGTGCTTCCAGCGAGTTCATCCTTGACACTGTCAGATAGGCCTTGCCAGAAGGTAGCAGTAAGGGCCTCATTATTCCATTTGAGTTCAGCGGCCAGTGTACGGAATTGAACTGCATATTGGCTGACTGTCATTCCTTGCTGACAAAGATGGAGGGCCCCAGCAGCCGAAGACACTCTGCCGGGCTCATCAAAAGTTTTCCGGAATGCATTCAAAAAGAGCTAGAGGTCAGAGGTGATAGAATCGTGTGATTCCCAGAGTGGAGAGGCCCAAGCTAGAGCATCATTGGAGAGGAGAGAGAGAGAGAGAGAGATCTATGCAACTTTGGTGCGATCAATTGGAAAATGGTGGCTGGAAAGTTCAAAGTGGATGGAACACTAATGAACCCTCGACAAGCCTTAGGGCTGCCAGAAAAATTAGGTGGCGACAGCAGATGCAGGCAGGGATAGCCAGGTGTAGCAGGTAAGACGGTAGCAACTGAAGCAGGAGCAGGAACGGGAGGAGCTGAAGTTGCAGCAAGTTGCAGACGATCCAGACGGGAGGCGAGATCCCGAAGAACCAGCATTATTTGCTCTTAATTTGCTTGCTGGGAGTTAAGTCTCTGAACTAGATGTTCCATTGATCCTCGGTCAGTGGCCGATTCTCAGAGGCGCTCATGGCTTGAGCAAACTGTCACGGTAGTACTTACAGTGAGCCCACAGGCGAGTTGGTGATGCGGGATCCCCCAGGGCATGGAGTCTAAGGGCCAGCTAGTATTCTGCCAGAGACCCCCTCACTAGGGTTTTGGCGTAGCTGCGTGCTGACCCCAGGTCACGACCCCCGGGTTCACCCTGCTCGCTAGGGAAGTACCAGAAGACACTGTTCGACAAGGATGGATGGATGAAGCAAAGGAGAGCCAGATAGTGAGCCAAAGTCAGGACGGACTGCAGACAATGTAATCAGATCAAGCCGGGTCGGTACACAAGAGATCAGTTCACGAGAGGTCAGGTAAAACAGGTTACACGAAGGGAGCTTAGAAACAAATGTTGCTTAAGCAACCAGTAGCTGGTTTGAAAGGGATTTAAATAGAGACACACATGAGGGGCTGGACAGGAAGTAGCAGGAAGGAAACGTATATTAGGCAACAGGTGAGGGGCGGCGACACCCATAGCTGCAGAGTGCACAGAGCTGAACACCAGCTAGTGGAACAACAGGTGCCAGCCGACCTACAGCAGTAAAGGTGAGACATGGATCAGCTCCACAGCTGATCTGTGACAGTCTCCTTTGGGAGTTTGCAGTACGGTGGACCCCCTTCCTTTTCCGACCAGTGAGTTTGCGAACTGGTTTCATCAGGCTACAAGTGTTTGTTTTTTGGGTTTTTTTTTTCTTGTCCGCCAAACAGATCTTTTCCCTCCAAACTTCATCTTCTTCCGGCTCGTCGGGTGGCCTTGTTTGGGGCAGTACAGGACCTGCTGCTGCACGGGGTGATAGTGCCTGTACCGACGCCGGAAAGGTTCCAGGGATTCTGCTCCAATCTGTTTGTAGTCCCAAAGAAGGAAGGGGTCCGTCCGGTCATGGATCTCAAGGCCCTCAACGGCTTTGTGAAAGTGCAAAGGTTCAGGATGGAATTGATTTGTTCCGTAGTCGCTGCACTCCATCAAGGGGGTTTCTTGGCATCCTTGGATATCAAGAATGCATACTTGCATGTCCCATATGCGTCAGGCATCAGAGGTTCCTACGATTTTGGCACTACCAATTTGTAGCTCTCTCCTTTGGCCAAGGGTCTTCACTAAGGTGCTAGCCCCAATTCTGGCATTGCTAAGACAGCAGGGGATCGCAATCATGGGTTACCTGGACGACTTCTTTCTGAGAGCAGCTTCTGCCTCAGAATTAAGGGAGGATGTGGCGATGATCATACAGACCCTCCGGGAGTTTGTTTGGGTGTTGAACCTCCAGGCGCTGAGTCTGCACCGACACCGACTTCTGGAGTACCTGGGCTTGATTCTGGACTCCTCAAAGGTGCGTCGTCTTTCTCCCCCAGACAACCTGCAGACTCTTCAATCTGAGGTGAAGTTATTAATGTCCCACAGGTGGTCGTCGCTGCGTTTTTGCATGCGAGTTCTGGATCTCATGGTAACCACTTTCGAGGTGGTACCGTATGCTCAATTCCACACTTTAGTCTTCCAGAAAGAGATCCTGTCCAAATGGGACAAATCTCCAGCATCCCTGAATTGTCAAATTCGGGTGAGCCAGCTAGTCAGGGATTCTCTTTTCTGGTGGCTGAGGTCTCCGACCCTTTGGTCCGGGAAGTTGTTCCTCCCTCTTCACTGAACGGTGGTCACAACGGACGCCAGCCTGACCGGATGGGAGGGGAGTTTGGGGTGTACAGTCGACCCAGGGTCACTGGATGTAGGAAGACTCCCACCTGCCGATCAATGTGCTGTAGCTTCAGGCGATCAGGTGGTGCCTCACCACATGGTCACAGAGGTTACAGGGGTGTCTGGTCAGGACCCAGTCGGACAATGCCACTGCGGTGGCGTATGTAAACCATCAAGGAGGGACAAGGAGCTCAGCTACAGTGCTGGAGGTCGCTCACATCCTGCAGTGGACAAAGCAGCGCGTGCTGGCTCTGTCGGCCGTATACATTCTGGGTCGTAGAAAACTGGCAGGAGGACTACCTCAGTCGTCAGCTGCTGGACCAGGGGGAATGGTCGCTACATCCGTAAATAGTTTGTCTTTTTCCTGAGGTGGCGCATACCAGATATGGATCTCTTGGCCTATTGGCTCAATTGGAAGGTACACAGCTTTGGCCAGGTCAAGAGACCCCTGGACGGATGCGTTGGTGGCTCCATGGGGGCATTATCCGCTGATTTATTCCTCCCCCGCTGAAGTTCCTACCCTGTCTGCTATGCAAAGTGGAGGCCGAGGGAAATGGTGGTGGATGTTCCTTGGCAGCTGCCGATGCAGGAGGACCTTCTGTCGCAAGGTCCAATACTTCATCCTGCTTTACCATCGCTGGTTTTAACGGCATGGCTGTTGAAAGCCAGGTGCTAAGGGACCGAGGACTGTCAGATTCGGTAATCTCCACTATGCTGAGGGCACAGAAGTCCTCTTCTTGGAAGATTTATCATCGTACATGGAAGGCCTACATCTCCATGTGTGAGGAGATGGGGCGTTGTCCACATACATATTCAGTTTCCAGGATCCTGCTGTTTTTGCAGCGAGGAGTGGATCAGAAACTTGCATTAAGCACCATTTAAGGGGCAGATATCAGCTTTGGCTGTCTGTTTTTTTTTTTTTCAGCAACCTTTGGCAACTTATTCATTGGGGAGTACGTTTGTTCAGGGGGTTCGACATGTGGCCCCTCCGGTTCGACCACCTCTGCCTCCGTGGGATTTGAATCTGGTGCTCTTGGTGCTTCAAAAACTGCAGTTTTGTGACAGGGAGATTCCCTTATTGACATTCTCTCAGAAAGTAGTCTTTCTAGTGGTTATAACATCTGCCAGGAGGGTTTCTGAGTTGGCGGCCTTGTCATGCAAGTCTCCCTACTTGATCCTCCACAAGGATAAGGCAGTGCTGCGTCCGCAGCCTTTGTTTCTTCCAAGGGCTGTTTTGGCCTTTCATCTGAATGAGGACATTGTGCTTTCGTCCTTATGTCCTCTGCCGCCACATCCCAAAGAGGTTGCTTTGCATTCTTTGGACGTTGTCCGGGCTCTGCGGGTGTATCTGCTACAGCTCCTTTCCGGAGGTCGGACTCGCTGTTTGTATCAGGACCTGGTTGTCTCGTCTGCCACCGTTTCTAGGTGGATCAGACAGATCGTGGTTCAGGCTTATGCTTTAAGGGGCCGGGTGCCCCTCTTTCCTGTCATGGCGCATTCTACCAGGGCAATTGGTGCCTCCTGGGCTTTCCAACATCAAGCGTCTGTATCCCAGGTTCACTAAATTTTACAAGGTTGACGTGAGCGCATTTTCGGGTGCATGCTTCGGCCGCAAGGTTTTGCAGATGGCCATTTAAGGAACTAACTCTTCTGTTGAGGAGTTATTTTTGTTATGGCTGGAGTTTATTTTCTGCTGTTGCCACCCCTCGTTTTTTTGACACTGCTTGGGAACGTCCCTAAGGTCAAGATTAAAGGTGCTGTGTCCGTCAATGAACAAAAGAGAAAATCGGATTTTTGTACTCACCGTAAAATCCTTTTCTCTGAAGTTCATTGATGAACACAGCACCCACCCCCTCCTATTTATGTTTGTACTACTTTTTGACTAACTGAGCTGTTAGAAGCAGAGTGAGGGGTTATAGCCAGTGGGACCGCCCCCTGGGCGGTACTGTGCAGTTTTGCTGTTTTTACATGTTCCTCCTAGTCCACTCCTGAAGGTGGCGATATAACCCTAAGGTCGAGATTAAAGGTGCTGTGTCTGTCAATGAACTTCAGAGAAAAGGATTTTACGGTGAGTACAAAAATCCTATTTTCTCGGCTCATCGTAGTGTTTTACGTCACCGCGTTCTTGACAATCGAAAGTTCCGCAAACTTTTGTGTGACTGTGTGTATGCAAGCCAAGCTTGAGCAGAATTTGAAAAACCATCCAAGATTTTTTCCCCACGGAAAATCAGCTCGTGTGTACGCGGCATTAGGTATTAAAAATGTATTTCTTCCATTAGGGGAAAATTTTTTGTCATGCCTTAAATCTCCACTAGAGGTAGTCTGTGCACATGCCTTACTCTGTTGTCTTCACTGTAAAGCTCAGTCTGTGTCTAGTTGTAGCAGCATATGGAGGGAGATTTTTCAAAGTAAAAAATCTGCAAAAATGATTTTATTTTCTCCCCCTGATGGGACCAGAGGGTTAGGGGGACAGCAGCGCTGTGCCCCCCTTACATTACACCCCCCCCCCCCCCCACCATGAGGAAGGGCAGGTGGAGCGGAGGTCCCGCTAATTGTTTTATTGTGGCTGATTTAGCCTTTGTTTGTGCCTGCTGCTGGAGGGGTCCCTGCGCCCCACCCACATTACCCCCCCCCCCTGTTGGGTCGGTGGTCCCGAAAATGCGCGGGAACATTTTAAATGTAAAAGGGGCAGAATTTTTTTCTCTGAGGGGCTGGGGCTTAAGCGCAATGCCGTGAATGTCCACAAGGACACACGGCAGGCTAAAGACCAATACAACATCGCTGTGACTGTCTCCCTTCAGCTGATGAGGAGAAAACAGGCAGCTTGCAACACAAGGACGCAAGAGCTGTGGGACGTGTGAGGGTTACAAACTGGCATTCCTGATGCAGGAACGACACCTTTTTTCCAGCACTAGGCTGAATTTTATAGCGGCTTTAAATGTCATGACTATTTTCGGCGATTAAGTGTAATTTGTATAGTGCCTCTGTTTTTGTACTTAGGACTATGCCTACCAAAAAAAACCACCACAAAAAAGTAAAGGTTTCACCCCCATGCACTAGGATCCCGAGTTATATTTCCATGCTGTCAGCCTCTCCTGAATTACCAGTTATGGCAAGCCACTGTGAGCCATTGGAACAAATTGATGATGCAGCTGCTTATCACATGCAGCTGCTTATACGTGACTGAAGGTGTCCTTTCCTCCTCCCTGCAGAGTCTGGAAGGAAGATTAGCGACTTTAATCGCGTCCTCCATTTAAATGGATAGGAAGCGTGCTAGATCCTCCTCTACCACTTCAGAACCTTTGCAAGGGGAACAGTGGGCACAGGATGAGGTGTTACCCTCAGTCGATCAAGAGGAAAAACAAACCGATGTTGATTCCTCTGTGGCGGAAACAACTCTAGATGAGCCTTTTCCAGCCGATCTGAGAAATTGCTGGTACAATCTCTTACGGAGATGGTTCGTTCTACTTTCATGCTACCCCTAACTGAGTCCCCTGAAAGTTCAGTTTCTTCCTTGGGTTCCTTAAAAACCCTCTCAACCTTTGCATGCATTTCCTGCACATGCATCACTAGAACAGCTTATTTTTGCTGAATGGGGGTCACCCAGATAAGCATTTTCTCTTTGTCCAGTGGTAGTAGTAGTAGACAATGCACAGATGCTTAAAGGATCCAACAGAGTTGGAATCCCTGTTAATGGCTACTTTTTCCATGGCAGGTGCCGTTACTCAGTCTGCAGTCACTACAATAGGCGTCTTGTCAATCCCTAAGGGACCAATTTAAACAGGCCTTTAGAGGCCTACCTTGCACTACAAGCTCTGGATTTGGCTGAACTACCAAAAGCTTTATGCTTTGCCATAGATGCTATTAAAGATTCTATTCACCAGGCATCCTGCCTTGCTTTAATGCTTGTGCATATGCTTAGAATCCTGTGGTTAAAAATTTGTCAGCTGAAGCGCCATGTAAAGACCTCCTAACTGGGCTCCCTTTTCATGGGGAGTGACTATTTGGAGAAGACTTGGACAAATATATCCAAACAATTTCTAGTGGGAAAAGTACTCTTTTGCCAGTCAAAAGAAACCATAAATGCCCTTCATTTAAACGGGCTCTTTCCCTTAGTCCAGGGGCGACGGCCTCCATTGTCAGACTCTAGAGGAAAATCTCAGGATCAGACCCAGGCTCAACTCACAAAGGTGGGGGGAAGACTTCTGCAGTTTTCATAAGTCTGAAATTCAGGACAGATGGGTCATCTCCATGGTAACGCTGGGATACAAGCTGGAATTTTCGGAACTTCCCAAAGATCCAGAGAAAAGACCATCTCTGTTTTAGGCACTAGACCGATTTTAATATCTCAAGGGGTGATAATACAGATCCCCACAAAGGAGCAAGGTCTGGGGCTTTATTCAAACTTTTTTATGGTACCAAAACCAAATGGAGATGTCGGATCCATTCTAGATCTAAAAGATCAAAATCGGTTCCTGAAGATCTGCTCCTTTCGCATGGAGACAATCAGGTCAATAGTTTCTATCCTTTTAGGAGGAGAACTTCTGGCATCAATTGATTTCAGGGATGCATATCTGCATGCCCCTATATATTACTGCTCACCAAAAGTTTCTGCGGTTCGAATTGGAACCGCAGCATTTTCAATTTGTAGCCATGCCCTTCGGGCTAGCCACAGCACCCCGGATGTTCACAAGGGTGCTGGCCCCACCTCTAATCATGTTAAGGGCACAGGGCATAACAGTCGTAGCGTACCTAGACGATCTATTAATAGATCAGTCGGTGGCTCATTTGGAGCAAAGCATACGCACTACACCAACTATCTGAAAGGTTGGGTTGTATTCTCAACCTAGAGAAATCTTCCTTCATACCGCTAAAAAGGCTGCAGTTCTTGGGTCTGCTCATAGACACAGGGCAGGAAAAGGTGTTCTTGCCTCAGGCAAAGATCAACTCCATAAGAGAGTTGGTGCGGATGGTCAGGTCAAATGACGATCCCTCCTTTCGCCTATGCCCAGTTTCATTCAAGACTTGCAAAACCGTATCCTGTCTGCTTGGAACAAAACAATTCAAGCTTTAGACTTGCCTATGCAGCTGTCTCCAAGAGTGCCTCAAAGCCTCACTTGGTGATTACTAACCCAGAATCTGGAGCAGGCATCTGAAAAGTGGTAAGGATTGATGCCAGCCTTTCAGGCTGGGGAGCAGTACTAGAAAAGACAACTGTCCAGGGACAGTGGTCAAGAACCAAAAAGAACCTTGTCCATCAATATCCTAGAGATTTGGGCAGTACGTCTGGCTCTAAAGGCCTGGACTTTCAGGATTATCCAGTCAGGATTCAATCCGACAATGCCACAGCTGTGGCCTATATCAATCTCAAGGGGGCACCGAAAGTCTCTCTGCACAGAGAGATGAACCATATTCTAACTTGGGCAGAAAGGAATGTTCCTATCGGTAGTCTTTATTCCGGGAGTAGAGAATTGGCAGGCGGACTACTTGAGTCGCCAGCAGTTATTCCCTGCAGAATGGTCTCTTCACCCTGACATATTTCAGGCTGTTTGCCAAAGATGGTGGACTCTGGACATAGTTGGTCTAGCATCCAGGTTCAACATGATGTTGGTCAACTTTGTGGCCAGAACAAGGGATCCATTCGCATGCGGAACAAATGCGTTGGTGACCCCATGGGATCAGTTCTTACTGATCTATGCATTCCCCCCTATTCAGTTGCTGCCTCGACTTCTTTGCAGGATCAAGCTGGAAAAAAAGATGGTAATTCTGGTGGCACCAGCATGGCCCAGAAAGTCATGGTATGCATAAATCGTAACGATGGCAGTGGGAGGGCCCATGGTCACTGCCACTATGGCCAGATCTGCTCTCACAGGGGCCGATATTCCATCCTTCCTTACAGTCTCTAAATTTAACGGCTTGGCTATTGAAACCCACATTCTGAAGAAACAGGCTTTCCGGGTCAGTTATCTCTACCCTAATTAATGCAAGGAAGCCAGCTTCCAGAAATATAGCGTCTAAAGGGCTTATGTTTCCTGGCATGAATACAAGGGTTGGCACCCTCGGAGATATATCATAGGCAGAATTCTTGCCTTTCTACAATTAGAGGTAGAAATTAAATTGGCCTTAAGTACTATTAAAGGTCAAATCTCAGCTTTAGCGGTCTTATTTCAAAGACCACTTGCTACTCATTCTTTAGTTTGGGGTTTTATACAAGGGGTGATGTGGCTTATTCCGCCCATCAAACCTCTCTTGTGCCCTTGGGATTTGAACTTGGGTTTTGTCTGTGTTACAAAAACAGCCATTTGAACCAATACAACATATTCCCATAGTCCTTCTGACAAAGAGATTGATATTTTTTGGTTACTATATCCTCAGCAAGGAGGGTTTAGGAATTGGCTGCTCTTTCTTGTAAAGAGCCATTTGATTATTCATGAGGACAGAGTGGTGTTGCGTCCTCGTCCAGGTTTTTTTGGTCTCAGATTTCCACCTGAACCAAGATATTGTCCTGCCATTGTTTGTTTTTTTTTTTTTTTTCAAAACCATGTTCCAGGGAAGAAAAGTCACTACATTGTCTTGATGTGGTGAGAGCAGGGAAAACTATTTAAAGGCAACTGCTCAGATTTGTAAGACTGATGTCTTTTTTTTATTCTGCCAGAGGGTCCTAAGAAAGGACAGGCAGCGTCGAAATCCACTGTCGCTAAGTGGATTCGGCAAGTGGTAATTCAGACTTATGATTTAAGGGGTAAGATTCCCCCTTTTTCAAGTTGAGTTCTGTAATGGCCGCAACTTGGTCTTCAGTGCATATATTCACAATTTTATCAAGTGGATGTAAGGAGGTATGAGGATATCGCCTTCGGGCACAGTGTGCTGCAGGCTGCAGTATAAGTCCTCAAGTCTGTGGGTACTCCTGTGGGTTGTCTCTCCCTCCCCTTAAGTAACATTGCTATGGGATCTCCCATTAAGTATTTACTTAAGGCTCTGTGTCCCATGATGTACGATAAAGAAAATAGGATTTGTATTACAGCTTGCCTGTAAAATCCTTTTCTTGGAGTACATGACACAGAAACTGATGTGCTCCTGGAAGGAGGATGGTTTATATAGGGAGTGAACTTCCTTGATTGGGTATAAACAGTGTCAATACCTGAAGGGGGGGCCTATAACCCATTAAGTAATTACTTAAGGCTCTGTGTCCCATGATGTGTCTTTTTTCAGGTTAGCTGATTACAGCTAACCTGAAAAGGATTTTACAGGTTAGCTGTAATAAAAATCCTATGTTTTCACACTGGCAAACTTAAAGTGATTTGTAAAGCTTCCCTTTTTTTTTTTTTTTTTTTTTTTTTCTTTTTTTTTTAAATCACAAACGTTATGTTGTATTTTCCTCTGCTGTGCAGTTCGTTTTGCACAGTGTGGCCCCCCAATCATCCTCTTCTGGGGTCCCCCTGGTGGCACTGGTAGCTCCTCCCCAGGGGGTTTCCTTGTGGGCAATCTCCAAGTCCAGCATTTACGTCCATAGATGCAGAGTGCTGGACTCAGCCCTGTCCCCCCCCCCCCCCCCCCCCCGGCGCCGTGTCATTGGATTTGATTGACAGCAGCAGGAGCCAATGGCTGTGCTGCTATAAATCTATCCAATCAAGAGCTGAGAAACCCCGGGCAGAGGAAGAGTACATCTCCGCCGTGATAAATTCCAGGGCTCAGGTGAGTAAAACTGGGGGACTGGGGGGACGGTCACTAGAAAATGTTTTTTCACTCTAATGCATAGGGTGCATTAAGGTGAAAAAACATGAGGGTTTACAACCCTTGTGTTTTACAATATGGCAGAAACACCTATCAGAAACTAAAAACTATTTAAACAATATGCAAAATATTAGCAATACCCATAACAATTAATCTGCCCAGTTTTATAAAAAGTCATGAGAGTGTGACCAAATGTGAGCATGACTAGGATTCAGAAAGACCTGAGGCATCCTGGTATACAACAGGAAATAAGTTTGAGACAATTTTAACATTTTGACAGGCATATGTAAGGTACAACATGGTGTATATATAGTTCAGGAGTATGTAATGTACAGCATAGCATATATGGTACAGCAGGGTGAAAGGTAAGGGGGTAATAGAGCGGGAGAGGGAGGAAGAGAGACAGAGAGGGGAGCAAGTCTATAGACTGAAGTAACATATGCCTCAGGCCTGATTGGGAATCATCCACTTCTATGTACTGAAATTAGCTTCTTTATTATTTCAGGTACTTGTATAGCGACGTCAATATACACAGCACTTTACACACATATATATTATATTTATTATACATTCACATCAGTCCCTACCCTCAAGGAGCTTACAATCTCTAAGGTCCCTAACTCACATTCATACATAGTAAGGCCAGTTTAGACGGGATCCAATTAACCTACCAGCATGCCTTTTTGGAGTGTGGGAGGAAACCAGAGTACCCGGAGGAAACCCATGCAGGCACAGGGAGAGCATTCAAACTCCAGGCATGTGGTGTCGTGGTTGGGATTTGAACCAGCGAACCTTTTTACTGCTAGGTGAAAGTGCTAACCACTACACCACTGTGCCACCCATATATATTGCATAAAATATATTTTCTTTTTTTAAGGAATGTTCTCTCTCGGTTCTTGAAATGTGAATTTCCCTTGCTGTGTGCTGACTGTGCTTAAGGCAGATTTACTGCTGATTTGCTTGAGAAATAAAGTTTATAAAAGCTATTCTAAGACCAAAAATAAGTACAGAAGAGGACGTTATGACCTAAATGCAATGTCTCCAGAGCCTGTGTCTTCCAAACCCACAAGCCTCCTCTTATTCCTTTCTTTACATAACCAGAAATAATGTTCCAAAGCCCCTTTCTTTTATCAAAACCTAACAAAATCGTACAGAGCTTAAAGTATAGATTAATTCCACACTCCTTACCTAGGAAGTGTTTCTGTCTAGTAGAACCCCCAAAAAAATATGAGGAAGGAGAAAGGTTTCTGAGAACTGTTTTTGCTCCTTCTACTGAGATCTTTAGCAGTGCGCTTCATATAGTGCTGAAATGTAGGGTAATGCAAGGGAGAGGGGCAGATCTTTCCCATTACCGATAAACTTGCCAACCTTAGTAAATTCTACCCTCTCCTCCTGATTTTTGGAACCCGTGGAAATCACTCTGTAAAGTTGTTTTTTTTTATGTTTTGTTTTATGTTTTCCTTCTGAAAACGTGTTTTTTTGTTTTTCCATTTTGGATAGAGTGATGGTTTTAATCCCTGATGGTTTATTTTTTTGCCATCTGTGCCCCATTGAGGAAATTTACCTTTTACTTCCTGTCCCATAGCCAAACAGGAAGTGAGAGGAAATCCCTGCAAATTAAGGGAATTCCTTGGAGACCCCCAGGTCACCAGAACTAGTGTCCCCATTGGACGATTTCCCCTATATTACTTTTCTAGGGAAAACCCAAAATTTGGGATTTTCTTTTACTTTCAATGCTAATGGTAAATAGAGAGGGTAAATCTCCCTAATTTGGCACACCACAATAAAAAAAACTCCCCACTGTATCCAAAACGAAAGAAAACATTTTGCGTTTAGTTATACTTTAAGTATAGACTCTCTGGATGTCCATCCTTTTGGTGGGTTTTAGATGCTTTTTTACATTTCAAACCTTAAAAATGCTGCCGTGCAGAATGCAGGAATTGAATGAAGCAGACATCAATTCTGGTTACTGATCTGAAAATGGATGAGCAACAAGGAAAAATTGTACAGGGAACTTACATTGGGAGGTCATCCTGCAGGTCTGTGGGAGTTGAGGCAATGGCTATATAGGATAAATCTTTCATGTATGACAAAATATACTTATGTTTCTTTCTGAAGAAGGGTCCTAGAAGACAAGGCAACCTGTCTTGTTGTTCCTCAAGGCCTACTCTATAGAAGCCTAGCAAGACCAAAATTGCTGCATACATGCTAAAATATTTTATCCCATATATGTGCTGTAGCTGGATGCATATGTGGCTGCTGACACATAACATTGTTCATTCACTGTTGCTGAGTTGAGGATCAAACCACTTGTTTGTGATGAAGTAATACAGTGTAAATGCCTACTCCAGTGTGTTGTGCAAGTGCCTACTGCAGTGCAATGGCACCCAGGGGTGCCATTTGGGTTTCCCTGGGTTGTCTTGAGCATGAGACCCAGTTTTCCTTGGAACAAAGATGGATGATGGGACTCTGAAGGGGGGACTATGTGGTGATGGGAGTACTCTGATATGATGGAGGAGGCATCTGACTCTGTGATGGGTGGCCTCTGTCATGCAGGGGGACTTGCACATGATGGGGTCCTCTGGGGTAAAGTGGGGGGCTCTGATGTGAAGTTAATTCAAATCCTTTAAGAAGGCAGGGATATGCAAACTTCTGCACATGTAGTTTACATTCCAGACTAAAATGTTTAATGAAATTTCAGTCATTACGTTTACTCTTTTTTTTATATAGGATATCGGACACTGGGCACTCCAGTTTTATCCAATCATATGTTATTGAAACAAATTTCTGGTAACAAAGGAACACATTTTGTTGAGGATTAAGGGCTATCATGGGAAGAATAGCACTGGCATTCTTAAAGCACAACTAAAAGGTCTTATCCTTTGCAGCCATCTTGGCCTCGTTTGATCTAAAGTTGCCACGGTATTGCACATGTGATCAGTTATGAAAGCAACCATTTGATGGCTTGACCGTTTGGGTGAGAGAATAAGCAACTATGAAATGCAATACAAATGCATTACAACACATGGCATCACTTCCGAATTTTTATGCGGTTATACGAGAATTTTTGTGACTTTAGTAAACTCCTCAGATTGGATCTGAAATTATCGTGCAAAAAAACAAACAAAAAACGCATGATCATTCGTCCGATAATCTCATTGGGGGTTGTTTACTAAAGGAAAATCCACTTTGCACTGCAAGTGCACTTGGAAGTAAAGTCGCTGTAGATCCGAGGGGGAAATGCAAGGAATATAAAAAAAAAAAAAAAAAAAACATCCTTTTAGCTTGCACATGATTGGATGATGAAATTAGCAGAGCTTCCACGCATTTCAGATCTACCCCTTAGATTTAGAGCGAATGCACTTCCAAGTGCACTTGCAGTGCAAAGTGGATTTGCCTTTTGTAAATAGCCCCCATTGTGTGTACTGGGCATTAATGATGGAACCACTGAAATTAAAATTGCATTATCACAGTAGAGTTGCTTTATTGCTGCCTGAGGTGATACTAAAGTCAATCATTAGTGTGGAAGCAGTAAATACGAAACATATCTCCTAGTTTGTGAAGTGACTCAGTAGATTGGTGTAAAGAAAAATATGCTGCTGGCAGAGGTGGCAGAATCGCATGGGTCTAAAAAAACAAAAATAATGGTTAAAACGTGTCTCTGTTCCCTTAGTTGTCCCCATTTTGCTTATAGAGCATTATCTTCACTATAACCAGCTAGTGAGTGGCTTTATCGCCACTCGCAGCTTTAGTAGGCAACAGCTTTATTTGCACTGTATTCAGATAGTTAACAACATTATAAAGTATTTCCTACAGAGAAACATCCTGAGGGCTACACTCCAGAATAACAATCCTCCTAGACCTGGATTCATAGCTCTGGGTATCCCGCTGCATGACCTGGTTACCATCCAGTAAAAACCCTCCCCACTTGTAACTAGGAAGCCACACTCCGAGGCTGATGATTAAATACCTCTGTCTACCATCTACACCTGTAGTATTTGGCGGGTGGGCATTATTAGATTTGGGATCAGGGTGTACTGAGGTATTCTGTGGGGGGACTAAGATGGAGAAGTTTCTGGGGCAGGAAATATTTTGTGGAGTGTTTGTAGTCGGATGTGGTAGTGTTTTGTAGTGCGACATGCGATTTCTCATATTGTGATGTTCTCTATTTTATACATTAACATTCGTATGGTTGTTTGGTTCTTTATGGTTGGTTGATCAATTTATTTACATACCTATGCGGATGCATAATAAAGTACATATGTTTCCATATTTTTTTTTTTTCTACTTTAAAGAAGAACTCCAGCTTTTCCTCCCAAAAACAGATACATTGTGCATGTAAATCCATCACAACCCCACTGTATGTGTGTAACTTGGCTCCTTTAGCTGTATCCAGCAGGTTTCTGTGTCTGATGTCACTCCTCCTGGCTAAATTTCTAAGTTCTCTGACTTTGTTTCCTTCCTTTGCCAGTCCTGATACTACATGTCTTCTGATTCTTTGAGCCTCTAGTTTCAGTGTGGGCTATGGGAGTCACTTGTACCAGTTCCGGGAGTTGATGTGGTTGAGTCCTAGGGTTACTGTGGGTGTTTCTGGGCCTTTGTTTGTGTGGTAAATGGTGTAAATGTGTCATACCTCTTCCTATCTCATTCCTGTCTTGCAGCATGCCAAAGAATAATGGCTTACTGCAAGACTACTATAGGAGGTGCGATAAACTCTACCAGAACAGGGGCTTTTGGAGGGGACTAGGGTCTAGCCTTCTGCCCACTGATTTTGGCCCATGGAGGAGACTATGTCTGCTTCTCCTGGTCAGAGCATGGAAAAGATCTGAGTTCGGCTTCTGATCCCATGGAAAGAGCAGATCATTCTCTCTCTAATAATGGACAATAACGTAATGACTGCTGAGAGGGAGGCTTGGATTATTTCTCTGAATAAAGACAATAAAGCTTCCCATCTGGGGTGGATGGATAGGTATAATACTAATCTCTTGTATGCATTAATGGTCAGAGGGAATATGGTGGCCCTCCTACAGACTGGGTTGGTGAAGCTCCTCCATTTGGGAAAGAATAAATATTTATCAACAATCTCCTTCAGGAAATCTATGAAGATAAATAAATAAATTCTACTTTTTCAGACTGCTGGTCCATTGTATGAGTTTTGTCTTATGTTGACTTATCTAGTGAACAGATTATACAAGTGAAAGCTGGTTAATGAAATTTGGACAGCCCTTCTTTCTGGGGGACACTGACCTGAGTCACCAAGGCTTGTCTAGGTGTCTACTTGTTAATTAGCTCACTATTTAATTAAGATCGCTGTTAAGGCTAGTACACACTGCTAGTTTTATTTTTTAGTTCAACCCAGCGGGCTGAAGGAAAAAAAAACTGCACGTCGGAGCTGCTGTACTAACAAGCCTGTTAGTAAAGCAATCTTCCCTTCTGTTCTATTGTGTTCTGACAGGGGGCCCCTGTCAGCCCCCCACCAGAACACTCCCATCAGTGCTCTCATCCGTTGGCTAAGTGCCCTGATCGGGAGCTGGTTGGCAGATCTTTTCTGGCCATACCCCTTCATTGGGAGCCAGACCGGCTGCAGTGCACACCGGCCGATGCAGCCTGATGTTCGTAGTGTGTACAGGGCTGGTAGAGTTCAATAAACAGTCATTCCTTTGATTTTACTGCAACATTTTGTCTGTGTACGATGCTTGGCTGGTATTAGCCAATTATTATGAAGGCATTTCCTTCATATTATTATTATTATTATTATTATTATTATTATAATACAAGATTTATATAGCCCCAACAGTTTATGCAGCGCTCTGCGATAAAAAAACGGGGACAGTACAATTACAATACAGTTCCTTGCAGAAGGAATAGGAGGGCCCTGCTCGTGGAGCTTACAATTTAAGGGTGGCTTAGGTGGTACAAAAGGTGATGGCTGCAGGGGGGATCATCTAAAGGAGGTGACTCAAGTACAGTTCTTAGATGGAGGTGGGGTAGGCTTCCCTGAATAAATGCGTTTTGATGGATTGCCTAAAGATTGACAGGTTAGGAGCTGACCAGACATACTGGGGCAGGGAGTTCCAGAGGTTGGGAGAGGCTCTAGAGAAGTCCTGTAGGTGAGCATGGGAAGAGGTAACAAGCTAGAGAGCAGGAGGTCCTGGGAGGAGCGGAGAGGATGATTTGGGTGATATCTGCGTATGAGATTGGTGATGTAGCTGGGGTCAATGTTGTGGTTATTAGAATTTTATACGGTGGGGTAGGGGAAGCCAGCGGAGAGATTGGCAGAGAGGAGCAGCAGTCATGGATTGGTTAGTAAGGTGTATTGGTCTGGCAGCAGCGTTCATGATAGACTGAAGGGGGGATAGCCTGTGTAAAGGCTGGCCATTGAGGAGAGAGTTGCAGTAGTCAAGGCGGGAAATAATCAAGCAGTTTTCAATATGTTTTTTTGTGGTGTCGTTAAGAAGGGGCAAATTCTGGATATGTTGCGGAGGTTAAGGCTCGAGATTTCATATGTAAATTAATCACTTCACAGAGATCAGGGCTGTGGGAGGACAGGATCTGAGGGATGGGATTCTCCCTGTTCACACTGGTCAGCATATTTAATTTGGCATGATTGATTTCTAATTGTGATTGATTCCATCCTGCTCAACAGTAGCATGCCTAGCTTTTAGACCAGGCTGTTACATTTTGGCTTTACTTTCACGAGACAATGGGCACCAGGACAAAATGGCAGTGATTCTCACCAACATGGACACATACAGCCATAAAAACCTAAAAGGCAGTTCTAACATTTCAAAAAATTATCCAAAAGTGGAAAAACGTTTTGGGTGTACATTTTAAATGATAGCTTCGGAACCATGTAAAGTTAGAGATGTAATGATTTCTTAACTTGTTTTTACAGAGATCCAAGGATCCCATAGAAAGACACCAAATGCATTCCAGGCATGAAGCCCACCACCTGCCACTGCTCTCTCTCCAAAACTGATTTCCTTGCAATTCAGGTAAGACTGAACCATACATACTGAATGTCTTCGAGTAGGTTTTCTGTATTTTTGTAATGCAATAATTATGCACAATGTAAATAAATTAAAACCTGAAAAATGGGGTCTCTGTGGTCATCTCATACACCGAGGATACAATCTACAAAATACATGTTGAGAATAGGAAGACCATCGTTGATGATGGCGACAACAGTTGCTTTTTAATGGAGACTAACTTGTAAAGTAGGGTGCAGTCATATCACTGTCTAAAAGAGTTGTCTTTGTGGTCCATATGAACAAATTGGCATCTTGAATATATTTTCCAATGTGCTTTGACAATAATGTATGCAAGCTGATTACCTTACGGATGGGGCGGATCTCTCCGCTGATACCCGCTGTGCAGGTGGATGACAGGACACAGCCTGCTTTCCTCTATGGTTGGTCAGATGTAAACGGACTGCCTGTCAGTTTACATCTGACTGTCATCCGATCCACCTGAGGAATAGATCCCCTAATCTGTCTGGTTTTTAGAGGATAGGATGGGATTTCAGCGGTTGCAAACATTTTACATCAGCTGTTCCATAGAGGGCAATAAATAGTCTGATCGGTCTGCCCAAAAAAAACGACAGGTGGACTAGATTGGGCCGCTCGTGTGAAAGAGCCCTTAATGACAATATCTCCCCTGAGGAAACCTTTATCTCTGATTTTATGCTTTCTTATGATAACAGCACTTTTCTAATTGTGGTGTGCCTAAAGTCTTGGACAACCATCTTTGACCTTTGGATAACAATAAATGAGAGAAGTCTACATCCTTAGTATCCTATTTCATTCCAGGAGTATGTTCCAAGAAGATCTGTTTTAGCATTGGCTCTCTAAACCTTGGACTTGTCCCGGGTGACAGCAAGCTTCTATATATATTTAGGATTGCATTTCTGAGGCAGACAAAGGGTATTGGCTGAAAACCAAGTACACTGTGTGTTCTAGATTGCTTGAGCTCCTTGTGTAAGAAAGATAATACTTTTCTTAAGAAACAACCATTTAGCAAAGATTTCAGAACGTTTGACTTCGATTTGGCTATAAATTCAAAAATATTCAGATGAGATACATACAGACTGAGTCTAGGGCAAGTCCTATAATTGTGGGCCCCATTATAACAATACAGATAGTTTCTCATCCAGACAGGAGTACAAATTGTACAGTAATTTTCCATGGAGATATGAAAGTAAATATTTGAATATTATTTACATATATGTACACTGGATTTGTAATCTTTCAGATGGCTGTAGAAAATTATTTTGTGCCACATGTGTATCCTTTAGTTGCACGTTTCAGACCTAATGCCGCGTACATATGGTCGGACTTTCCAATGGCAAATGCGATCGGAGCTTGTCGGAAATTCCGACCGTGTGTAGGCTCCATCGGAATTTCCGTTGCACAAAATTTGAGATCTTGTTCTCAAATTTTCCGACAACAAAATCCGTTTGCATAAATTCTGACCGTGTGTAGACAATTCCGAAGCACAAAGTGCCATGCATGCTCCGAATCAAGCAGAAGAGCAGCACTGGCTATTGAACTTAATTTTTCTTGCCTTGTGGTATGTTGTACGTCACTGCGTTCTTTACGTTCGGAATTTCCGACCAATTTTGTGTGACTGTGTGTATGCAAGACAAGTTTGAGCCAACATCTGTTGGGAAAAATCCCATGGATTTTGTTGTTGGAATGTGCGATCACGTGTACGTGGCATTAGAATTGCTTAGCCGTGCATCATACATATATACCACAAATATTGCTTTATATTTTACTTTCTTTCTTTGAAGCCATGGATCATTGTCTAATTCCCTGCAGCTCTTTCAGACAGCAACACAAGAAACTATTTATATAGGTGAAAGGCAGGTGGAAAATAATTGATTTCAGCCTAGTTGAGAACAGATCTAATATGTAGGATATTTCCAAACCTTGGCTCTCTGTGTGTGTATTTTGAGAACTCTGATCACTTGGCAATCTTTCTTGGATTTTAAAAATGAACAAGGGTTTAATGAACTACTTTTTATTGTGTTTTATGGACTTTTAAACCAATGATGAAAACTTTGTAAAAGCAAAGTGCAGCTTGCAATGACATGGATCCTGTGACTATTAACAGGAACGTCTTGACTGATCTACGTTTTCATAAAAAAACATGCTGGGTTTCAAGGTTTGTCCTGGTGCTTTCCAAATTACACATATGTATTCTCTCATTCAGCCCACAGGGGCCTCCCAGGATTTGAATTTTAGGAGATTCAGCAAGAAACTGCCTAAATTCGAGCCATCTCTGGCAGCCTTTAGCTGGAATTGCATGCAGGCACCAAACCTATTATATATCTATTAGAGGCCTATTTTAGATCTGACTTGTGCAGGCTGAAATCTGTTCATATTGGTGGGATATTTAGATTGAATTTGTCATACTCAAGTATACAGTGGATTTTGTCAGTTAAAATGGTTCTAAAGCTAAATCATTCTTTTACCTTTTAATGCATTCCCTGCAGTAAGGTAAAAACCTTTTAGATCTTGTGCCCCCTCTAAACAATTGCCTCGCTCCTTGATCAATCCAGCACTGTGCCCAACTGCAGTCTTCCCTCTTCCCTCTTTTCTTCTGAACACAGGGACTGACAGACAGCAATGGGAGCCATTGGCTCCTGCTGCTGTCAGTCTAATTCAGTGGAGGGGCATAGCCAAGCTACACTATGTGTGGTAATAGATTCACACAGCCCAGCTCGGAACCGAGCCCGCACATCTGCCCCCAAAGTGGTTTGCTATTGTAGTGGACACATAGGGGGAGGTAGGTTGGGACACCCCAACAGAGGGGGTTTGGGGCCGCTCTGTGCAATACCATTGAACAGGGTAGGCAAATATAATATGTTATTATGTTACCTAGTGAATGATCCTAACAGTCATACTTACTGTACTATATCTATGGAGGAACATCATTATCAGGAAGTGTGTTAGGACTACAGAGCACACCGCCTCCTTTCCTGATCTTCATTGCATAGAAGCTATCCTGCCAATGATTAGGCTGTTTAAGAAAGGGGCAGGGCCACATACACATAGCGGCCCACCCAGATCCCATTCCATTGGCTGGTGTTGGATAGCTGGGTACCGCCCACCTCCGACATCCAACCTCAGTTTTGATAGCTCCTCTCTCCATACAGTTTCGCACACCATGGCGCTGCTCTGCCAACAGAGTGTGGAGAAGGGAGGAGGAACCTCTCGCCATGCCAGCGGCTGCTGCGCCGCTCTCTTCCTGCTCCATCCCCACTACCACCACTAATCACATTACCAGACAGTGCTCTGTTTTTGGAGGGCCTACGAGGCCCGCGAGGTGCCTCCACGTTCCCGACCAAGACCCCACAGCCCGCCCTGTAGCAGAGGCACCTGTCACTTACAAAAGCCCAGACGTCAGGGCACAATTTCTAGTCGCAATGGCGACCTGGTGCCTGGGATTTGTCGAGCCCAGCATTAAGGTGAAAAAACACCTGCCAGCGACCACACCCCACAGCCCCCCCTGTTTTACTTACCTGACCCCTTGAACTCGACCCACGGGGACACGCTGCCTCTCTGCCCGTGGTTCTCGGCTGTTGATAGCAGCGCAGCCATTGGCTGCCGCTGCTGTCAATCAAATCCAATGACGAGAGCACCGGGGGGGGGCCCAGAGTCCTACATTTGGCCTCTATGGATGCCGAATGCTGGACTCGGGAGCCCCCATTCTCCAAAGGCATTATCTGCTGTGGGGGTGACCCGCGAGAGACGCTGAGGGACCCCAGAAGTCGAAGATCGGGGCCACTCTGTGCAAAACGAGCTGCACAGTGGAGGCAAGTATGACATGTTTGTTATTTAAAAATAAAAAAATAAACAACCTTTAGTGTCACTTTAACCACTTAAGCCCCAGACCAATTTGCAGCCAAAGGACCAAGCCCCTATTTGCATTTCGGTACTGCGTCGCTTTAACTGACAATTGCGTGCTCATGCGACGTGGCTCCCAAACAAAATTGGCGTCCTTTTTTTCCCACAAATAGAGCTTTCTTTTGGTGGTATTTGATCACATCTGCGGTTTTTATTTTTTGTGCTATAAACAAAAATAGAACGACAATTTTGAAAAAAATGAAATGCCTTTTGCTATAATAAATATCCCTAAAAAATATATAAAAAAAATGTTTCTCCTCAGTTTAGGCCGATACGTATTCTTCTACATATTTTTGGTAAAAAAAATTGCAATTAGCGATTTATTGATTGGTTTGTGCAAAAGTTATAGCATTTACAAAATAGGGGACAGTTTTATAGCATTTTTATTAATATTTTTTTTTTTTTTACTAGTAATGGCGGCGATCAGCTTTTTTTTTTTTTTTTTTTTTTTTTTTTTTTTTTTTTTTATTGTGACTGCAACATTATGGCGGACACATCGGCCATTTTTGACACCATTGTTATTTATACAGCAATCAGTGCTATTTAAATGCCCTGATTCCTGTGTAAATGGCAGTGAGGGAGTTAACTACTAGGGTTCAGTGTAGGTGTTATGCATGATGTTATGCGTTTTCTTTTTTTATTGTAGGGGGCGTGGCCTGGCATGTGACATCACTGATCGTCTTTCTCTATAAAAGGGAACAGACGATCGGTGGCAGTCACAGTAGGAAGCACGGGGAGAGGTTTGTTTACACAGACCTCTCCTCGTTCTTCAGCTCTGTGACCAGATCATGGGACACCAGCGGTGATCGGGTCCGCTGGTCCTGCGGCCACGTTCACTGAGCTCAGGACCGGGTCGGGAGCGTGCTGCCGGTGCCGCGCTCCCGACCCACAGCTGGGCACTTAAAAGGCAACGTACAGGTACGTGCTGTGCCCAGCCGTGCCATTCTGCCGAAGTACATCGGCGTGAGGCGGTCCTTAAGTGGTTAATATACATTTGTAGTTATACAAACATAATAAAGTGCATAGTGCAAATTGATAAATCAAATGAATACATTTGTGAAAAAATTAATACAGTATTAGACAATAATATTGGTGATGAATTAAAATGGTCAAAACAATCCAAAGTCCATATAGATTCTTAGTGTTGTGATTCTTATCCGTATACCGTCACCAAGGCTAATCTTTATGAATATCACCCGATGAGTGAGTAAATTGCCTACTCACAAGAGTGACATGACCTCTCTAACTAAAAAGGTCACAACAGGTCCGCCTTCCTCGTCTCTCAATGGAAAATGGTATATTCCCCATGCGTGTGACTACAAAAACTTAGTGTCCTTTGCATATCTGGTTTCACTGAATCTGGGTTTTTAGTCGCACACATGGGGAATATGACGTTTCCTACTACGGGACGAGGGAGGCGGAGATTGGCACGCTCCGCCAATCACATCACACTCTGGAGGTATTTTAACCTAATCTGCATTGAGGAGCATCCCGGTCACATCGCTTTTGGTCATCCACTTCATCCACCAGTTTTCTATCACCACGGCAGTGGAACGCATGCCAGATACTGAGCGGAGGCTGGGCGGCTGTGGATCATACACCTTGTGTTACATGCTGTTATCCCCTGTGCCGGAAAAAGCACCTTTAAAATGTGAGCAGCCATTTGGCTTTTTGTTTTTATGTTATTAATTTTTAGGGCTGAAACAATTAATCGACAACTAATCGATAATGAAATTAATCGATTACTATTTTCATAATCGATTAATCGGCCAGTAGCATTATGGGGTTAAAAAAACTAAAATGAGCCCTTTATAGTACAAAAAAGAGCAAAACGCTACTGTAAATATTACTTTCACAATTCTACAGTAAGGCTTCATGCACACGAGACGCAGATGCAAACTCTGCTGGACACATGTTTTTAAAAGCTGAAACCGGCGTTTAGAAACGCGCGTTTTGCCGTGATTTTTACCGCGATTTAGCGGCGTTTTACCGCGTTTGCGTCTAGAAGCGTTTAGTTAAGCTAACATCATAGACCCTCCCCAGCTCAAAAAACAGTATTATTAACTATTTCAGCAATTTTGTGAGACCAGAGTGAGTAGCAGCAGCTGTGAGAGCTGCAGTGTACTTGTATTTAGCGTGTCACTTGCCACGTCACCTGCCACAAGTTGTGGATTGTCCACTTGCCACGTCACTTGCCACGTCACCTGCCACAAGGTTTGGATTGTCCACTTGCCACGTCACTTGCCACATCACCTGCCACGTCACTTGCCACGTCACCTGCCACAAGGTTTGGATTGTCCACTTGCCACGTCACTTGCCACGTCACTTGCCACAAGTTGGGGATTGTCCACTTGCCACATCACCTGCCACAAGCTGTGGATTCTCCACTTGCCAAGTCACTTGCCACATCACCTGCCACGTCACTTGCCACGAGATGTGGATTGTCCACTTTCCACGTCACCTGCCATGCCACCTGCCACAAGTTGTCGATTGTCCACTTGCCACGTCACCAGCCACATCACCTGCCACAAGTTGTGGATTGTCCACTTGCCACGTGACTTGCCACATCACCTGTCACGTCACTTGCCACATCACCTGCCACAAGTTTTGGATTGTCCACTTGCCACGTCAGCTGCCACGTCACTTGCCACAAGATGTGGATTGTCCACTTGTCACATCACCTGCCACGTCACTTGCCACGTCACCTGCCACAAGTTGTGGATTGTCCACTTGCCATGTCACTTGCCACAAGATGTGGATTGTCCACTTTCCACGTCACCTGCCATGCCACCTGCCACAAGTTGTGGATTGTCCACTTGCCACGTCACCAACCACATCACCTGCCACAAGTTGTGGATTGTCCACTTGCCACGTCACTTGCCACCTGCCATGTCACTTGCCACAAGTTGTGGATTGTCCACTTGCAATTGTTTAAAATATTTTTCTAATGGTTTTTCATGATTTGCAATCATTTTTTTAGATTTTTAATGTAAAAAAACGGTCACCTTTAAAAACGCTTATAAACGAAAACGCGGCAAAACGCGGTAGCAGCGTTTTACCGCGTTTTTACGCGTTTTGCGGCTGAAACGTGGAAACTTTTGCGTCTGAACCCATTTTTTTGCTTCTGGAAAAACGAGGTTAAACGCAACTGCATAAAAACGGCAAAAAACGAGACTGTGTGCATGGACACATAGGATAACATTGAATGAGTTTAGGAGCAGTTGAAAAAAGTGTCCAACTGCCTCTGAACACGCGTTTAACTGCATCTCGTGTGCATGAGGCCTAAAAAAATTAACCCCTTACAGTCGGATTATCTGCTTTTTTTTCTACTATAAAGGGCTCGTTTTAGTTCTTTTAACCACCTCAGTACAGTGCAGTTACACCCCCTTCCTGACCAGACCAATTTTCAGCTTTCAGCGCTCTCACACTTTGAATGACAATTACTCAGTCATCCAACACAGTATCCATATGAAACTTGCGTCCTTTTTTCCACACAAATAGAGCTTTCTTTTAGTGGTATTTAATCACTAGTGGGTTTTTTATTTTTTGTGCTATAAATAAAATAAAACGTAAATTTTGTGAAAAAAAATGCCTTTTTCTTCGTTTCTGTCATAAATTTTTGCTAATTAGTAATTTTTCTTCATAAATTTTGGCCAAAATTTATACTGCTACATATCTTTGGTAAAAATAGCCCACATTAGTATATATTATTTGGTCTTTGTGAAAGTTATAGAGTCTACAATCTATGGTGCCAATCACTGAAAATTCATCACTTCTGATCAGGCCTTCAGTACATCAGGTGTATCTCATTTCTTGAGACTCTAACTAGTCAGGAAAGTACAAATACCCCCCAAATGACCCCTTTTTACAAAGTAGACATCCCAAGGTATTAAGTAAGTAGCATGGTGAGTTTTTTTAAGTTGTCATTTTTTCCCACAATTCTTTGCAAAATGAAGATTTTTTATTTTTTTTTTATTTTTTTTTACTAAATTGTCATATTATCAGGTTATTTCTCACACACAGCATATGTATACAACAAATTACCCCCCAAAATACATTCTGCTACTCTTCCTGAGCACGGCGATACCACATGTGTGAGACTTTTACACAGCCTGGCCACATACAGAGCACCAACATCGATGTAGTACCTTCAGACGTTCTACGAGCAAAAATGACGCATCTCATTTCTCAACCACCTATTACACTTTTGAAGGCCCTGGAGTACCAGGACAATGGAATTTCCCATAAAATCACCCCATTTTGGAAAGCTAACACCCCAACGTATAATCTGTGAGGCATATTGAGTCTTTTGAATGGTTAATTTTTTTCCAGAAGTTTTTGGAATATGTGGAAAAAAATTAAAACGCATTTTTTTTTACACAAAATTGTCAATTTATAAGATATTTCTAACACATAGCATGTATATAGCAAAAATTACACCCCAAAATACATTCTGCTACTCTTCCCGAGTACGGCGATACCACGTGTGTGAGACTTTTACACAGCCTGGCCACATACAGAGCACTAACATTGATGTAGTACCTTCAGACGTTCTATGAGCAAAAATTACGCATCTCATTTCTCAACCACCTATTACACTTTTGAAGGCCCTGGAGTACCAGCACAATGGAATTTCCCATAAAATTACCCCATTTTGGAAAGCAAACACCCCAACGTATAATCTGTGAGGCATAATGAGTCTTTTGAACGGTTCATTTTTTTCCAGAAGTTTTTGGAATATGTGAAAAAAAATTAAAACGCATTTTTTTTTTACACAAAATTGTCAATTTATAAGATATTTCTAACACATAACATGTATATAGCAAAAATTACACCCCAAAATACATTCTGCTACTCCTCCCGAGTATGGCGATACCACATGTGTAGGACTTTTACACAGCCTGGCCACATAGATGGGCCAAACATTGAAGTAGTACGTTCAGGCGTTCTAGGAGCATAAATGACACATCTTATTTCATTCCTACCCATCACACTTTTGAAGGTCCTGGACCACCAGGACAGTGAAATTACCCACAAAATGACCCCATTTTGGAAAGTAAACACCCCAACGTATATTCTATGAGACATGGGCTGCAAATGGGTACTCGGGTACTCTGATGGGCTGGAGATAGGTACTCGGGTACTCAGGTGGACTGTGACAGGTACTCGGGTACTCAGATGGACTGGAACAGGTACTCGGGTACTCTGATTGCCTGGTGACAGGTACTCGGGTACTCTGATGGCCTGGTGACAGGTACTCGGGTACTCTGATGGCCTGGTGACAGGTACTCGGGTACTCTGATGGCCTGGTGACAGGTACTCGGGTACTCTGATGGCCTGGTGACAGGTACTCGGGTACTCTGATGGCCTGGTGACAGGTACTCGGGTACTCTGATGGCCTGGTGACAGGTACTCGGGTACTCTGATGGGCTGGGACAGGTACTCTGATGGGCTGGGACAGGTACTCTGATGGGCTGGGACAGGTACTCTGATGGGCTGGGACAGGTACTCTGATGGGCTGGGACAGGTACTCTGATGGGCTGGGACAGGTACTCTGATGGGCTGGGACAGGTACTCTGATGGGCTGGGACAGGTACTCTGATGGGCTGGGACAGGTACTCTGATGGGCTGGGACAGGTACTCTGATGGGCTGGGACAGGTACTCTGATGGGCTGGGACAGGTACTCTGATGGGCTGGGACAGGTACTCGGGTACTCTGATGGGCTGGGACAGGTACTCGGGTACTCTGATGGACTGGGACAGGTACTCAAATACTCTGATGGACTGGGACAGGTACTCAAATACTCTGATGGACTGTGACAGGTACTCTGATGGACTGTGATTGACAGGTACTATGAGGGGTGGTGACAGGTCCTCTTTATTGGGGGGGGGGGGGGGGGGGCAATCAGTATGTTTGGTGTACACTGTATGCGGTAACGAGATGTTACCGCAATCTCCTCCTCACACACGATCGGTGTGTGAGGAGGAGAACCCGGTAACATCCCGTTACCGCGGTTTGTTTACATTTTAGTGATCGGCTGTGAAAGGATCACAGCCGATCACGTGGGTAAACAGCCAGCCAATGGCTGTTTACCAGTGTCGGTGACGAGCAGTGTTCCCGGGGAACACGCGGCCACCGACGTGCTCGCGATCGCGCGCATGCGCCGTGCACGTAGGGGGTGTGACCATCTGTGATCGGCCGTGACTTCATCACGGCCGATCACGTGGTAAACAGCCATAACGAATGGCTGTTCACCCCCTTCAGTGGCGAGCGGTGTCTCCGTGACACGCCGCCACCGAAGAAACAGGGATGCACGCGATCGTGCGCGTGCATCCCTGTTTAAACGGGAGGCCGTCATATGACGGCCTCCCGCCACAATAGCTGCGCCGCCTGGCCGTCATTTGACGGCCGGCGGTCAGCAACTAGTTAAACCACATTATGTTACTAAACATCTTAGACCTGGTTCATATCTATGTGTTTATTGGTGCTTTTTGCAGAAATGCACTACAGTTCATTTACATGGTTTCCTATGGGACACGTTCACATCTGAAAGGGTCAGGGACTTTTAACGCAAAATGGTGCTTTATTGGTTCAATATACTTCAATGGAGAAGCTGCAGAAAAGCATGTAATGCGTTTTTGCAGCAATTTGTGTTTTTTAATCTGCCCAAAAAAAAGCAAAAATGCAAATTTCAGTAAAATCACATGCGCAAAAATCAAAACGTACAGCAAAAAGCACTGCAGAAACAGATCAAACGCAAACTGCATAGGTGTGTACCGAGCCTTATGCTGGCCAATCATAATCATCAATCATCAATTTTCAGATGAGAATATTCAGTCGAAAAATCTTTCTACATTCGCTGAATGAAAGAATTTTGTTTGAAATTTTCACTTGTTTTTAACATTCTGTTTTTAAAATGAATGTCATTTCTGAACGAAAACCACATACATTGTCTGAAAATTCCTTCGACTAAGAAGATTTCTATTATTTCCAAATTTTCCCATCACTGTGGTTGAAAATGAACGCCAATTTGACCCACTTTTTTTTTTTTTTAAAGGTTATTAATCTAATCAATAATCGGCCAACTAATCGATTATGAAAATAATCGTTAGTTGCAGCCCTATTAATTTTTATTAAACTGTATCACACTATGGACCCGTTTTTTAAATTTAACGACCTACCTGTGGTGGAGAGGAGAAGCCTATTGCAAAGATTTCCAGCTACAGCCCCATTGATTTATCAGCAAGTTCATGGATATAGCCAAACTGCCTGTTGTGACCTTTTTAGTTAAAGAGATCATGTCCATCTGGTGAGTAGGCAATTTACTCACTCATTGAGTGATATTCATAAAGATTAGCCTTGGTGACAGTATATGGATAAGAAGCACAACACTAAGAATCTATATGGACTTTGGATTGTTTTGACCATTTGAATTCATCACCAATATTGTCCAGTACTGTATTATTTCACCAATATTTTCATTTGATTTATCAATTCACGCTATGCACTTTATCTTTGTATAACCACAAATGTATATTCATAATTTGAGATATCAGCTCAGTACACAAAGTGCAAGGATACTGGATTTCTACAAGGAACCTGAAAAAAGAAAACCAATGCATCCACCACATCGAACGACTGGTAAAGGTTAATTCTACTTTTGTGGGAAAAAATAGTGCAAATAAAACAAAAGTAATATGATATATACAATTGTGACACACACAAGCCATATTGTAAAAGAATATTATTTTAAAAAACCTTTCCTGTAATTTTCTGTAAAGTGCAATATAATATGGAAATCTGGAGGCATTCTGTACTCAGATGTGTGGAACGCCACCCAGAAATGTCATTTAATTTCTCAAGTTGTCTTCCCGGACAACACCCTAAGAGATGACTGGTCCCACCTGACAGGAAACACAATCGGCAAAGAGGTGAAAAACCCCCGCCCCTCCCTGTGCTTTTGATTGTGTTTCCTCACAGCGAAACGGTTTTGTTTTGTTTGTTTGTTTTTTTCCTGAAAGACCCAAAGCCGAGGGCTGGTTGGCTCCCCCTGGGATGCCTTTGGGTCTTGTAGGGCTTTCCCTTCTTAGGGGGGTCTCCCCATCTTCCTCAGGGGGGCAGCAGGGGTTGGAATAGCCCCCCTGAGAGCTGAAAGACCCTGGGCACAGTTGGGTAAAGAGAACTTCAGGGACCTTTTTCCTGCTTCCCTTACCCCCTTACCTGGCATAGTGTCTTTTCAGCAGGGGGAACGGGCAGTCGGATCTCCCACAGGGCACACCTAGCCCCCAACTCATGGGTCACGCGATGCAGCTGGCAGGGATGAGGAAATAGCGCTGGTGTGGTGCTCAAGCGCCATCTTGCCACTGACGGGAAGAGGATTGACATGGTTTTCCCCTTGCGCCAGAAATGATGCTGCCATGGGCCGCCTGATCACTTCCGAGTCTCTGAGGTTTTGGGAAAATGGTGGCGTCCTAGTGGATTAGGAGCGGAGGTCTGACTAGCGCTGGAGCAGGCATCCACATCCTGCTCTTGCCAGGCATCAGACACCAGTCAGCAGGACAGGAGGCTGTTGGTTTATAGTCATGGAGCGAGAGGAGAGGCTCGCAGTGAAGGAGACCACAGGGGGGTGAGTCTTGCCTAGCTGGCAGGGGTAATGAAGTGGGGGTATCCCAGCTCTTACCACTGCAGGATACAGCAGAGGGTGGACGTACTAAATACTGTATGTCTTTTACAGGGGTGGAGGTTACTGCCCAGGTGGTCGCCAGTCGTCTTAAGTCTAAGACCCCTTCCCATTCCAAGAGATGTGGATACTGTAATGACAAATGTCACAGGACCACACTAAACCCTTTTGCTACAAGTGTATCCACAAACTAGCTGGAAAGGAGACCTCTCAGGTCATGAAGGATTTTCTCTCCATACAGACGGAGATGCTAACAACCCTCAAGGCTTTCTAGGCAGCCCTAAAACCTAAGGAACCCGAGCCTCATTCTAGCAGAGAGGGCTCATCCTCTCAAGAAGCTCCCTCGACTAATAGGGTGGAGACTCAGGGCCCAGGCAGTAGATACAGGTGTCCTAAACCCCTGAGGTCTTTACCATCGCAGACAGCCAGGGGGAGTAGGAGGAGGACTCTAGATCAGGCAGACATCTTTTCAGCTGATGATATGAAGTGTCTCCTTAGGGCGGTGTACACATCAGAAGAGATCCAAGAACCTGCAGCTCAGGTTTCGGCCCAGGACAGGATGTACAGAGGTCTGGTTAAGCCTCAGTCCAAGGTTCTCCTAATCCACCAGGCCCTCAAAGATATAATTTTGAGAGAATGGAAGGAACCTGAGAGAAAGCTCTTGAAGTTTAAGACTTGGAAACGCAGGTGCCCATTCAAGGAGGAAGAGGAGAGATTTCTTTAAGACACCCAGACTAGATCTTTCCCTAGCACAGGTGTCCATACAATCTGACCTCTCCTTCGAAGAGGTGGGCACTATCAGAGGACAAATGGACCGACAGTCCAAGACCCTCCTGTGCAGGACCTGGAATGCAGACATGTGGGTGACCAAATTGATAGACCATTTTGTCACGGACTTCCAAGTCCAAGCAGGTCATAGACTCCTTGGAGATGATTGGTATAGTGGTGGACTATTTGGCAGACATGGCAGTTGAAACGGTCCGTATGACCACTAAGTCTGCAGCCCTCTTAAATTCCACAAGGAGGGCTTTGTGGGTTAAAACCTGGGATGGGGACAACACATCAACGACACGTTTGTGTGTTCTACCATTTGAGGATTCTCAACTCTTTGGCACTGGTTTGGACCAGGCCCTCTCTAGGTCTACGGAGAAGGGCAAGAAGTTTCCTGTGAAGCCTAAAAAGGATAGGGGAAAAAAATTTCAAGGCCCCCAGGTTAAAAACCAGTTCAGGGATAAGAAGGAAGGCAAGAAATGGGGGGTCGGTAAGGACAAACAAAAGGGAAGTCTCCTCTTTTCCGGCCCAAAACTTGCCAATAAAGATACCATGTGACATCAGGGTGAGGAGAAAGGTCTCCGTTTCTCTCCCAGTGGGAAAGGATCACTCAGAGCCCCCACATCCTACAGGTAATAAGAGAGGGCTAACGGTTGGAGCTATTTTCCTCATTTCCCCCCCCCCCCAGTTTCCTTCTAACCCGCCTACCCAAGGATCAGCAGAAAGCGGTGGTTCTATTAGAGAGTGGCAGGCAGCTGATAGAGCAGGGGGTCATAGTGCCAGTCCCAGCAGAGCAGCATGGACTAGGGTTTTATTCTCACATCTTTGTGGTCCCAAAACCCTTGGGAAAATACCGCCTTATAATAAACCTAAGGCTAAATAGGTTCCTACGGTACAAAAAGTTTCATATGGAAATGTGTACACCATCAGGAAGCATCTTTTGAAGGTGGTGTTTATGGTCACAATAGACCTAAAAGATGCCTACCTTCACGTCCCCATTTTTGCAGAGCACCAGGAATTACATCGATTTGCATTTCCTTCATGTCAGGGCATGCAACATTGTAAATTTTGCTCCAGCCTGAGAGTCTTCACAAAGATTCTTGCAAAGGTGGTCTCTTACCTCCATCTCCAGGGGATAGCGCTGATCTCCTATCTGGACGACCTATTGGTCTACAACCAGAGTCGGGATCACCTGTTTTCTGACCTGGACAAGGTAGTAAGTACCTTAGAGCCTCTGGGGTGGTTAATTAGCCAGGAAAAATCCTCACTGATTCTGGCACAGGCCAAGGCTTACCTAGGGTTTCTCGTAGATTCAGCGGCACAGAAGCTGGTGTTGCCCCCAGAAAGGGCTAGATAGCAGCAGTATCGTCCCTCCTGGAAGCAGAAGAGGTCTCCTACAGAAAAATTATGAGTTTTCTCTGGTTAATGAAATCTTGTATTCCCGCAGGTACGTGGGCTCAGCTACACTCCAGGACTCTTCAGCAGTTCCTGCTATCCTCCTAAGAAGGAAAAAGAGTAACTTTAGACGAGAGGGTCTCCATTCCAGGAGGAATAAAAAAGTTACTGCAGTGGTTGCTCAATCCTCAGATTAGGGGAAGGTCACCTCTGGGCACAACTCCAGCCCCTCAGGGTGAATATGGATGCGAGTACCTGGGGTTGGGGGGCACCTCTAGAGGAACTCCGGGCCCAAGGTGTCTGGAACCGGGTTCAGATGGGCGCTTCCTCCAACTTCAAGGAGCTCTTGGCAGTCAGGGAAGCCTTAAGGGCTTTCGAGAGAGCGAATCGGGGGGGAAAGAGGTCCAGATCGTTTGTGACAATTCAATGGTGGTCTACCTGGCTTGGCTCAGGAACTCCTGGAGTGAATTCCCTTAATCTTGGCAGTTCATATAAGGGGAGTCTATGATGTCGAAGCGGACCTCAGTCGGCAGCCGATTTACCAGGGGGAGTGGGATTTAAATTCCATGGTGTTCTCCCCGTGTCTGTGCTTCAGGATGTGCTTCAGGATGCCGGAGATAGATCTCTCTGGCAGAGAAAATGGAAAGGTGAAGAGGTTCTTTTCACTGGCCAGCGAGAGAGGTTTTGAGGGGGTGGACACGTTGGCCCAGGACTGGGATTTTCACCTGGAATATGCCTCCCCCCCTTAGCTCTGATCCCGAGGATAGTGCAGAAGTTGAGTCAGTCCGAAGGCAGACCGATTTTAGTTGATCCCTGGTGGCCCAAGAGTACCTGGTTCCCGACCCTGTGAAATTTGCTCTGTGTCCCCCCCACAGCACCTCCTGGAACAGGACCTTCTCCTACAGGATCCAGTTTGCCACCCAAACCCCAGTTTCTTCAAGCTAACAGCTTGGCTTTTAAAAGGGAGAGCCTGCGTCAGAGGGGATGTTCAGAGAGTAATCTATGCCCTGCTACCGAGTAGGAAGTCTGTTACCAGGCGCATTTATGCCAAGGACTGGGGACTCTTCTCATGCTGGTGTCAGGCGAAGGGGACTTCCCAACAGGAGATCCCTGCAATCCTGGACTTCCTCCAGGATGGCACGGATCAGGGTTTTGCAACTAAGACACTCGGGGGGCCAGGTGGCAGCCCTGTCAAGTTTTTTTGGAATGGAGACTGGCACTGAACCCCTTGACTAAGATTTTTGACAGCTAGGGAGAGGATTTCCCCAGGGCAAATGAGCAAATTTCCACTGTGGCACCCAACTCTAGTCTTAGGAGCCCTAACCAGGGCACCATTCGAGTCGGTGGCTCATATTTTGCTTAAGTTACTTGCCCTTAAGATGGCCTTCCTGCTGGCCATTACAATGGCCAGGAAGATAGGTGACCTCCAGGCTCTGTCTATAAAAGATCCCTTTTTCTTATTTGAAGATGGGGATGTCCTCAGGCAGGATCCCCTGTACCTTCCGAAGGTGGCCTCACGTTTTCATAGGTGTCAGGAGATTGTCCTTCCTTCCTTTTTTTTTTTTGCCAGTCCTCAGAACGAGAAGAAAAGTTCCTCTTTATTGTTTAGATGGTGTCAATTTATTTCGATGGAATGAAGGAATTTATAAGGTCCAGTCACTTATTAATGAGTTTTTGCAGGCAGAAGAAAGGCCAGCAAGCAACGAAAGCAACCATAGCAAGGTGGATTAGGCAGACCATTGCCATAGCCTATGAGCAGGCTGGTAAAGCAGTTCCCGGTAACCTTAAGGCACACTCTACATAGTCTCTGGCGACCTCTCTGCAGAAAGGTTCGGAGCATCGGTAGAGCAGATCTGCAGAGCAGCTATGTGGACAAGCCAGAGCACCTTTCTGAGGCACTACAGAGTGCAGCTGCTGTCACATTAGGGTCTGGCATTCGGTAGGAAAGTCCAACGAGCTGTTGTCCCACCCTAAAGTAGGCCTGAGCTATTTGCTCTTCTCCCAGGGTGCCGTCCTGGAAGACGACTTGCGAAAATTACACTTACCAGTAACTGTGTGTTTCTGGGAAGTCTTCCAGGACAGCAGGCCTACTTCCCACCCATTTTTTGTGTGTTGTATGAACATTTGTGGTGTCTCACTCTCGTGCACTGGTGTGGGTCAATACTTTTTTCACAACTGAGGAGCACAGGGAGGGGCGGGAGTTTTTGACCTCTTTGTTGATTGTGTTTCCTGTCAGGTGGGACCAGTCATCTCTCAGTGTACCATCCTGGAAGACTTCCCAGAAACACCATTACCAGTAAGTTTAACTGGTCATTTTTCTGCTTGTGCGATTGACTTACTAATTTTCACGGAATTCTGCACAAAGATTCAGTTCAGGTTTTGGATATCCTTGCATCTTCTGTAACAAACACTTCAGTTTTTGTAATATACCCCCAGGGTTAATCCCTTCTAAAAGGATTAGATCCTTGCTATTTTCTTCATTTGTAACCCTGCAAGTGCAACAGCTGATCAATAATGAAAAGACACTCACATTCACAACCAGTATTGAGTTAAAAACAAATATCTGTCAATTTTAAATTGTGCCTTTTTTTTTGCGAAATGGTGAAAACCAAACTGACTCAAACATTTCTCAAAAAATCTGGAGGTTTTCATTTTTCATTTACAGCTTTCAGGGTTTGTAAAATACCCCCCCCCCCCCCCCCAAACCATATATTTTCTAAAATCACATGACCGTACAGTAAAAAGAAGTAGCTACTGATTTTTGTGGGCCCCACAATAATCTCACAAATGTTTTATTTTTACATTTTCACAAAAAAACACTAAAATAATTTGCACACAACCACAACATAATTTACAAAATTGTTTTAAATTCCTACTAAGGCCTTGATGGAGAGACATCAGGGGTCTAAACAGACCTCTGTTTTTTTTTTTTTTTTTAAATAAAGTGAATGGAGACAGTCCCTTTCTCTGCAGCCTTAGCTACACTGTAGATGAATGGAACGGAACAGTTTACTGTGTCAGTGATGAGTGAATACAGAAGCGATCGGTACTGATTGCTGACTGTATTCTTTCCCGGAAAGGAAGGGGGCTGGTAAACACCCTCTCTCCGTGCTGACAGTGATCTGTCTGTGTCTGTAGCTGGTGGGAGGGAGAAGGACTGAATGGGGGGTCAGATCTTTTTTCACAATTTGATCCCTCTCTGGCTTCCCCGAAAGCCAACGGGGGAGGGCAGAGAAGGGAAGCTGTGAAAAAGGGGGAAAAAAACGGCGCTAAACCAAAATGCAAGTGAAAATCAGGATAGCAGCTAACACTCAAAGTCCAAATCAAATAGTGAAAAATAGTGTAGCGCTAAATAATGTGACCCAGTGAAGGGAAACAACCAAAGGGTCTATCTTGGTGAGCTGAGACAAACGTGAAATAACTAAAAAGCAGCATGTGAACAAACTATTATGTGCAAAAATAGATCATACACACAGATGGGTGTGAAATGAATCATGTGACAAAAATACAAAACACTCAGACTCAAATTCTCAATGTCCACACAGATGGATATGAGTAAAAAAGTTCTTTCTCTTTCTAGAAGGTTCTTTGTAGAAGATTAACAGATGTAAGGTAGAATACTCTTACCGGATATGGTGAACTCGCATACCGTACGGCAGTGCCTCAAACAGGCTCGTAATATTGGGTTCCTGATGGTGTGAGGATGCCACACTGGGTAATGTTCGTGGATCTACAACTTCAGGCCACTTACTAGTTGGTTTTCGGCACCAGAGTACTCGGCATCCAGCAATAAAATTGATCCAAGAGATAATGTGGATGAGAAGGTAATCACCAGTGCCCAAATATGAAACAAGGAGAAAAAAGGAGCTCCATATGGTGCAGGTCAACCAAAAAAAGGGTTTTATTGAAATAAAAAGTATCTTTACAGCGAAATATAAGATAAAACAATAAAAAGTGTTCACAGTAGAATAAAAGCAATGTGGGAGGCAAGGAGGTGCCAGCTACGCTATTTTTCACCAACCAGAGAAGAGAAGCTGACAGCTGTAGGGTAGCCACAAGGGGATCGGGGTTTGTGAGGGGGGGGGGGGCAATCGGAGCAGTGGCTTGTCAGCATTCTTTGATCCAAAGCTTTTTACAGGGGGTAACGCGGCTTAATCTACCAGTTAGGGCACCCCTGAACCCTTGGGACATCAATTTAGTTCTGTCGGCATTACAGAAACAGCCTTTTGAGCCGATACAACATATTCCTTTGGTCCTTTTGACAAGGAAGCTAGTTTTTCTGGTAGCCATTTCTTCTGCCAGAAGAACCAGAGTCTGCTCTTTCTTGTAAAAAACATATTTCATCGTTCACTAGGATAGAGTAGTATTGTGTCCTCATCCTAACTTTCTGCCTAAGGTGGTTTCAGGTTTTCACCTAAACCAGGATATTGTCTCATTTTTTTCCAAAACCCTGCTCCGATTCAGAAAACAGATGTTTTGTTTGTGTTGCCTGAAGGTCCTAGGAAAGGACAGGCAGCATCAAAAGCCACTATTGCCAAATGGATTCAGCAGGTAATTATTCAAGCTTATGGCTTGAAGAAGGTTCCAACTTTTCAGGTCAAAGCACACTCCACCAGGGCTGTTGGTGCTTCGTGGGCAGTGCATCGCCAAGCCTCCATGACTCAAATCTGCAAGGCCGCAACCTGGTCTTCAGTCCATATATTCACCAGATTCTATCGGGTGGATGTAAGAAGGCATGAGGATATCGCCTTTTGAGTGCAGTGTACTCCAGGCAGCAATATAGGTCCTCAGGTCTGATTGCACCCTACTTTTGTTTGTGTCCCCTCCCCTCAGGTGACGGTGCTCTGGGACATCCCAAACAGTTATTACAGTGGCTCGTGATGTGGCCTGTGATGTACAATAAATAAAATAGGATTTTTATAACGGCTTGCCTGTAAAATCCTTTTCTTGGAGTACATCACGGGACACAGGGGTCCCTCTTTCTGGTTACACGTGTATTGCTTTGCTACAAAACTGAGGTACTCCCGGTAAGGGGAGGGGTTATATGGGGAATTGAACTTCCTGTTTTAGGGTGTGCCAGTGTCCATCACCTGAAGGTGCCATATAACCCATACAGTTATTAATGTGGTTATGTGTCCCATGATGCACTCCAAGCAAAGGATTTTACAGGTAAGCTGTTATAAAAATGCTATTTTTATAGCATGAAAGCAATCGCATTTCATACTATTAGTTTGAACCTGGCAAAAGAAGAGCTGCAGAAATCAGATTTGTGCACCATCTTCAGTTGCCTACATTACATGAAACAGTCTGCAGTGGAAACACAAAATGGAATTTTACTTTAGAACATAAACTATTCTAGAGAGTAATCCCTATACAACTGTCTATATTTTATATTATTTTCATGGCACAGAGCTATTGCAAACATTTATGTTGCTTACTTAAAAGGGTTTCTATATTCTGGGAACATAGCAAATCTCTAAAAGCCTCTGGCATTGATAAGTGCACAACAAAAGGTGCAGTCTGTCTTAACCCATCCTTCATCAAATCTATTGCAATAAATCAATTTGTCCAGGTGCCATAATTTATGAAAGTGGCTGAAGGATGAGCTAGCCAGACACTAAGCTTTGATATACACAGAAGCCAGGAGGCTTGGCAGCATTGCTTTCACTTAATTAGTACTTGGCATTTTCCAGTCATTTCAGGTTATGCATTTATGCATTTTTCTTTCAGGTCTTTCCTCCAGGGTTGCCAACTGTTCGTATTGGACATTCATGCACATATGCAAAAATTCAAAATTTTACAAACTGACTGTAAATTTACTGACTTGCAAACTGCACATGCGGAACGGAAATTCACGAACAGATGCAAAGTTTATGGATTTTACAAACTGCAAATGTAATGACAGTTGGCAACCCTATTTTCATATTTTACCCTTTCCCTGTACTGTACAGGAGCACTGCAAAATGAGACTTATGCCCTGTACACCCGGTCGGAAATTCAGATGGAAAAAGTCAGATCGGATTATGTTGCCGGAAAATCCAATCGTGTGTGGACTCTATTGGACTTTTCCCATCGGAATTTCCGACGCAGAAAGTTTGAGAGCAGTCTAAACTTGGAGTCTAAACTTTTCCGATAACAAAATCCGATCGCATAAATTCCGATCGTGTGCAGACAATTCCGATGGACAAAGTGCCACGCATAGTCAGAATAAACTAAGAGACAAAAGCTGGATTTTGTGATTGGAATGTCCGAGCATTTGTACAGGGCATTCGACTTTTATAATGCCTTGTGCTGGTTCTTTACAATTGGCTCAATTTTCACTCATGACAAGGCGACACTGGGCAAGGATTAGGAAGGTTGTGGAAATTCAAGGGAGCTACATTTCTGGGGTCTGGAAAAACACAACACATGTTCTAGAACATTTTTTTTTTTTTTCTTAACCACTTGCCTACTGGGCACTTAAACCCCCCTCCTGCCCAGACAAATTTTCAGCTTTCGGTGCTCTCATTTTGACAATTAGTCATGTAATACTGTACCCAAATGAATTTTTTTTTGTCCTTTTTTCATACAAATAGAGATTTCTTTTGGTGGCATTTGATCACCTCTGAGTTTTTTGTTTATTGTGCTATAAATGAAAAAAGACCGAAAATTTTGGGGAAAAAAACGCATTTTTCTTTTGTTTCTGTGATAAAATTTTGCAAAATATAAATTTTTCTTCATGAATTTTTGGCCACAATTTCTACTGCTACATATCTTTGGTAAAAATAACCAAAATTAGTGTATATTATTTGGTCTTTGTGAAAGTTAGAGTCTACAAGCTGTGGTGCAAATCATAAAAAATTGATCACACCTGATGTACTGGTGGCCTATGACGTGGCACTGATATGTGGCACTGATGACAGATCGCACTAATACGTGGCACTGATGAAAGATGGCACTGACGACGCGTGTGCGTGTGTGTGTGGCACTGTTAATGTTCACTCACATTTCACTGACGCTGCAACTGCAGCACAGAAGCGCTCCCTCCTCACACGATGTCTGTGTGAGGCGGGAGAGCCAGCGATGAGAGATGATCTAATGTTTACATATGAGATCACCTCCCATTGGACAAGCCGATCGAGTGTTTAAATGGCCGCTGTGATTGGCCATTTAGCATGATCTGTGATTGGTTTGTCCAAGGGATGCGGCCAACACAGAACTTCTCTAATGCGCGCCTGCGGCAGTGCGCAGAGGGGAAGTAAACAGGAGGATGTGCAGGGACACCCTGCCGGCAATTGGCGTCCTCACTGTAGCCATCTTTCAGCTATAGCGTAGTGGTTAAAGTGATTGTAAAGGCTTTATTTAAAAAATAAAATAAAAAATAACAAACATGTTATACTTGCCTCCTCTGTGCAGTTGCTTTTGCACAGAGCAGCCCGGATCCTTCTCTTCTCATGTCCCTCCTAGTCCCTCCTTCCTTTGAGTGCCCCTCAGCTAGCAGCTTGTTACAGGTTGTCACCCAAGCTGAGTCAGAGCTCCTTGTATCATTCTTTCCCCTGATTGGCTGACTGACAGCTGTGGGAGCCAATAGTGCCACTGCTCTGTCTCAGCCAGTCAGGGTGAGTGTACTGGATGTCTGAGGGGATCATGGACAATGCTGGAGAGAGAAGGGGGTCAGATAGGCAATTGGGGGTTGCTGGGGGGGCTGCTACACACGTTTTTTTTTTTTTAATCTTAATGAATAGAATGCATTAAGATAAAAAAAAACCTTCTGCCTTTACAACTCCTTTTAATAGAAGCGTAAGTGTTTTTAAATAGCTGTAAACCGACAATTATTGTGTACAATTTAAGTTGCTGCAAATAAATTCAGCCCTACTATTCTGAGTTTGACCTTTTTCCATCCAGAAAGATCTCCTTTCACTTGTCCTCATGTATTTTTAAAATGCCATGCTGCATCCTTCTTTTCTAAGAAGCACGTCTAGTGCCAGGACATACCATTATCACAATGGTTAATGGGGAATAGTGTCTGCTTGTACTTGGCAGTAACATTCTGTATAACACAACTAAATCATCTGTAACTATGTACAGTAGGGAAAATATATATTTGACCCCCTGGCGATTTTGTAAGTTTGCCCAAAATTATAGGTGTACTTTAAAGGATGGAGACAGAATATCAACCAAAAATCCAGAAAAAATATGATACACATGTTATACAGTGGTGTGAAAAAGTGTTTGCCCCCTTCCTCATTTCCTGTTCCTTTGCATGTTTGTCACACTTAAGTGTTTCGGAACATCAAACCAATTTAAACAATAGTCAAGGACAACACAAGTAAACACAAAATGCAATTTGTAAATGAAGGTGTTTATTATTAAAGGTGAAAAAAAATCCAAACCATCATGGCCCTGTGTGAAAAAGTGATTGCCCCCTAAACCTAATAACTGGTTGGGGCACCCTTAGCAGCAACAACTGCAACCAAGCGTTTGCGATAACGTGCAATGAGGCTTTTACAGCGTCCTGGAGGAATTTTGGCCCACTCATCTTTGCAGAATTGTCCTAATTCAGTTACATTAGAGGGTTTTCGAGCATGAACGGCCTTTTTAAGGTCATACCACAACATCTCAATAGGATTCAGGTCAGGACTTTGGCTAGGCCACTCCAAAGTCTTCATTTTGTTTTTCTTCAGCCATTCGGTGGTGGACTTGCTGGTGTGTTTAGGATCATTGTCCTGCTGCAGAACCCAAGTTCGTTTCAGCTTGAGTACACGAACAGATGGTCGGACATTCTCCTTCAGGATCTCTTGGTAGACAGCAGAATTCATAGTTCCTTTTATCACGGCAAGTCTTCCAGGTCCTGAAGCAGCAAAACAGCCCCAGACCATCACACTACCACCACCATATTTTACTGTTGGTATAATGTTCTTTTTATGAAATGCAGTGTTCCTTCTACGCCAGATATACTTGGACACACACCTTCCAAAGAGTTCCACTTTTGTCTCATCGGTCCACAGAATGTTGTCCCAAAAGTCTTGGGGATCATCAAGATGTGTTGTGGAGAAATTGAGACGAGCTTTGATGTTCTTTTTGCTCAGCAGTGGTTTTCTCCTTGGAACTCTGCCATGCAGGCCATTTTTGCCCAGTCTTTTCCTGATGGTGGAGGCATGAACGCTGACCTTAACTGAGGCAAGTGAGGCCTGCAGTTCCTTGGACGTTGTTGTGGGGTCTTTTGTGACCTCTTGAATGAGTCGTCGCTGCGCTCTTGGGGTAATTTTGGGCGGCCGGCCACTCCTGGGAAGGTTCACCACTGTTCCATGTCTTCGCCATTTGTGGATAATGGCTCTCACTGTGGTTTGTGGATTCCCAAAGGTTTGAAAATGTCTTTATAACCCTTTCCAGACTGATAGATCTCAATTACTTTCTTTCTCAATTGGTCCTGAATTTCTTTGGGTTTCGGCATGATGTGTAGCTTTTAAGGATCTTCTGGTTGACCTTACTGTGTCAAGCAGCTCCTATTTAAGTGATGCCTTGATTGTGAACAGGTGTGGCAATAATCAGGCCTGGGTGTGGCTAGAGAAATTGAACTCAGGTGTGGACAACCACAGTTATAGTATGTTTTAACAAGGGGGGGCAATCACTTTTTCACACAGGGCCATGATGGTTTGGATTTTTTTTCACCTTTAATAATAAACACCTTTATTTACAAATTGCATTTTGTGTTTACTTGTGTTGTCCTTGACTATTGTTTAAATTGGTTTGATGTTCCGAAACACTTAAGTGTGACAAACATGCAAAGGAACAGGAAATGAGGAAGGGGGCAAACACTTTTTCACACCACTGTAAATTGATCTGCAGTTCAATGAGTAAAATAATTATTTGATCCCCAAGCAAAACATGACTTGGTACTGTGTGTGTGGCAAGCACAGTGGTAAGATGTGTCTTGTAGTTGGTGACCAGATTTACACACATCTCAGGAGGGATTTTGGTCCACTCTTCTTTACAGATCTTCTCTAAATCCTTAAGGTTTCTTGGCAGCTTCTTCTTGAGCCTGCATGATGGAGCACCTTGCCAATAAGGCTTGGGGAACAAGACATCAACATTTTGGGTCCATGGCCAGGAAACTTCCCAGACCTTAAACCCATTGATAACATGTAGTCAATCCTAAAGAGGCAGGTGAACAAAAAACCCACAAATTCAGACAAACTCCAAGCATTGATTATGCAAGAATAGGCTGCCATCAGTCAGGGTGTGACCCAGAAGTTGATTGACAGCACGCCAGGGCGAATTGCAGAGGTCTTGAAAAAGAAGGGTCAAAACTGCAAATATTGACTTTTTGCATAAACCAAACATAATTGTCATAAAAAAAGCCTTTAACACTTATGAAATGCTTGTAATTATACTTCAGTATACCATAGTAACAACTGGCAAAAATATCTAAAAACACTGGAGCAGCAGCTTTGTGAAATATTTTATTTGTGTCATTCTCAAAACTTTTGGCCAGGCTGTACACCTATGATAAAAAAATTATAGACCCTTCATTTCTTTGTAAGTGGGCAAACTTACAAAATCTGCAAGGGATCAAATAATTATTTTCCCCACTGTAAGCAGTTAGTTAAAACTGAACGCCAGCCTCACCTCCAGTCTTGAACAGTTATGGAAGTTCCTCCTGTGTACTTAAATTGAGAACCATTTGTGGTCAATTTTGTTACTCAGCAAATTGATCGGGTATTGGCCTTGTATTTTCTGCACTTTATTTTTTATTTTTTTTTGCTTTATGCCTATGCCTTTTTTCTTGGATGTATCTCTCTTGCAGTTTTGACCATAACGCCTATTTTTTAAAGTGGTTGTAAAGTCAGAAGTTTTTATTTTTATTGTAACCCCTTGCCGACCGGCTCACGCCGCTATACGGGTGCGCAAAATCACGTACCCATACGTCGCTGCGTCAACGGTGGCTAGCGGGAGCGTGCCTGCGGGTCCCACGGACTCAATGTTCGCCGGTGGCATGGAGAGGAAGAATGGGGAGATGTAAACAAGGTATTTCCCTGTTCTGCCTAGCAACATGACCGGGATCTACTGTGGGTCCCAGTGATCAGGAGCAGCGATCTGTCATGTTCTAGTGGGCCCATCCCCCCCTACAGTTAGAATATGCCCAGAGAACACACTTAACCCCTTGATCGCCCTCTAGTTTTTAACCCCTTCTTTGCCATTGACATTTACACAGTAATCAGTGCATTTTTATAGCACTGATCGCTGTAGAAATGCCAGTGGTTCCAAAATAGTGTCAAAAGTGTACGATCTGTCTGCTGTCGCAGTCGTGATAAAAATCTCAGATCGCCACCATTACTAATAATAAAAAAATAAAAATGCCACAAATCTATCCCCTATTTTGTAGACGCTATAACTTTTGTGCAAACCAGTCAATGTGCGCTCATTGCAATTTTTTTTTTGTACCAAACATATGTAGAAGAGTATATATTGGCCTAAACTGAGGAAGGAATTAGTTTTTTTATATATATTTTTTGGGGATATTTATTATAGCAAAAAGTAAAAAATATTGCTTTTTTTTTTTTCAAAATTGTTCGCACTTTTTTGTTTATAGAGCAAAAAAATAAAAACCGCAGAAATTATCAAATATCACCAAAAGAAAGCTATATTTGTGGGGGGGGAACATCACTTTTTTTTTTTTTGGGTACAACGCCGCACCACCGCGTAATAGTCAGTTAAAGCGACACAGTACCGTATCGAATAGTCAGGAAGGGGGTGAATCCTTCTGGGGCTGAAGTGGTTAATGCATTCTATGCAGGGGTCAAGTCCTGGGGAAAAAAGTGTGGGAACTCCCACCCAAGATTCACTCCCCCACCAAATAAAATTAAAAATGATGGGACACTACTCCTCCCACTGCCACTCTATACACCTAAGCTAGCTGCGGGGGCTATCTTACCAAAGAAACACGTGTGTGTGTGTGTGTGTGTGTGTGTGTGTCACTCCACTCAGCAGAGCCCCCATGTACTTACGAGTCTGCCGTTCCTGGCCGCCATAGTCACCACCGCATCAGTACAGGCTGGAGCAACTTCCAATCCAGTCCTCATATCAGCACCTGGCTCCCTCTTCACAGCTCTGCCCTTGCAATTTGTAGAGTGCGCCAATGCTGGGACAAGATCATCCAGTGCCCAGGGCAAACTCCTCACCCTCATATGCCCCCTTCTAGCACAAATACCCCCCCCCCCCCCAGCACAAATCCTCACTCCCCACATCCCCCCCCACAACATAAATCCACAAATTCTCTTACCCCCCAATCCCTCCTCTCAGCACAGACCCCCATCCCCTCCATCTCCCCCTAGCAACAAAAATCCCACCTTTCAGCACAAATCCTCACCCTCATATAACACCTTCCAGTACTAACCCTCCTTCTCAGCACAAACCCTTGCCTTTGCCTTCTTTTCTAGCACACATCCTCCCTCATCTCTCCCTCCCAGCACAAATCCTCCCCCATCTCCCCATCCCAGCATAAATTCCTCCTTTCATCACAAATCCTCTCATCTCCCTCTCTCGGCATAAAATTCTCTCTCTCATTCTCTCATCACAAATCCTCTCTCATCTCCCCCTCCCAGCATAAATCCCGCCTCTTGGCAAAAATCATCCCCCCTTTCCCCCTCTCAGCAAAAAAATTCCCCCTCTCAGCAACCCCCCCCCCCCATATCAAACCTGTGCCTCCTTCTCTTCCTTCCCAGCACAAATTCTCCCCATCTCCCCCTCCCAGCATATATTCCCCCTCTTAGGAAAAAAATCTCCCCCTCCCAGCACCCCCCCAATCATAAATCCTCCCCCATCTCAAACCTGTGCCTCCTTCTCTCCCCCTCCAGTACAAATCCCCCACCCAGCTCCTTCTCCTGTTTTCTGTAATAGCAGCCTGATATGCTGGGACTTGTAGTGCCCTAGATTAAAGGGGACTGAAGAATGGCAGCCTACACTGCTGGGACTTTTAGTGCCCACTGTGAGGGACTGAGGATTCCTCAGTCCCCCCACAGTCTAGGGCACTACAAGTCCCAACATAGGAGGCTGCCATATCTTCGCCCCCAACAGAGGGCACTACAATTCCCAGCGGAGAGGTCTGTCACCAGTCCTCCAAACACAGCATGAGGAGACCGCACAGCCTTTCACCCCCATACACTCCTCCTCACTCTCCCCCTACAATAGTGTCCGTCTCCTGGCCTCCCCTCTCCAGAGTCTGAGCGGCATGTCACACTGCATGGTGGGGCTGTGGGCGGGATTTCCCCTTGTCAGACACGTCCCCCCTCCCAGACTCCGGCGCAGCACACAAGGCTGGCGATTACTATGGCACTGCTCAGACACCTCCATAGCTGTGGGCAGCAGCAGCCGAAACTACAGACTGGGCATTGGCAAATGGGGCCGACTTCTTTCCTTCACTGTGTCCTTCCGTCCTTCACTATGCGGCGAAGCTGGGCATCGCCGCTTAGTGAAGGATCGGCTTGGGCGGCTCCAGCCCTGCAAAGGGAACGGCATTCCTGTTGTGAAAAAAGCGCCATGCGCTCCCGCAGGACTCGAGCCCTGATTATATGCATTAAGATAAACCTTCTGTGTGCAGCAACCACCCCAGCACCTCCCAATACTTACCTGAGCTCCATCTCTCTCCAGCGATGTCCATGAGTGCCTCGGCCCTCGCACGACTTTCTTCCTGATTGGTTGTGACACCGCCTCAGTGACATTGGCTCCCGCTGCTGTCAAAGTTAGCCAATCAGGAGAGAGAGGGGGAGGGGCCAAACCAGGGCTCTGTGTCTGAATGGGCACACGGAGCTGTGACTTGGCTTTGGTGCCCCCATAGCAAGCTACATTACGTGACACCTGCCACCGAAGCCTGCTCTGTCCCCGCTGGAGGGCTCATTCCATGTTCACCCCTCTTTCTTCTGGAGGCCTCCGGCTCTGTGACTGTTCATAGTCACGTGACGTCACTCCCACGCATGCGCAAGGGAGCCACTAGTCACGGCACTCGCTAGTGAAGAAACACGGCACGGAGGGCCATTTATTCACTAATGACATCATCGGTGCAGTACAAAGTAAATATCTCCTAAACGGTGCACGGTTTATAGGCTTGTTATAGGCTTGCCTATAGGTACAACTTGAAAATGGAGGTTTACAACCTCTTTAAGTGCTACTACTGGTGACCCATTTTTAAATCTTATTGATTGCCTTCTGTTTTCTGCACCCTCTGCTTCTCTACTTCTGCAGTCAGTGAAGTCAAAACTCCTAACTGTACACCCCCTCTGGCTAGACACTGATAGACTTTTGTTTGAAAACATTTCATTTTCAATTTTCTAATGGTTAATGGGGACTTATTAATTTTCATTTTTAACTATATGGATGAGAAAATTCAAAGACTCACGATGGATCATTTTTGTTTCTTATTCAAATTATTGAAATTTTAACTGCTTATGTGGTTCTCATTTGTGTAACAAAACAAAACAAAACAAAAAAAAACAAAACAAAAAAACATAGAAAACAAAACAGATCGTCATAGAAAGTCGATAGAAAATTCTTTGAGTCGATGCACACATTGAATGCTCTGCTGAACAATCTTTCAGTAACATTCATTTCAAAACCCAACAATATATAGGTAGCTTAAATTCAGAGGGCAAGGTGATACACTGTTTTGCTTTGTGTCTGGTAAGGTCACTTTGTGTCTGGTAAGGTCACTTTGCGTTGGAAGCAAGGAAGCTTAGACCTCTGTAGTGTATTAATGCACTTTATACAAAAATTCTGTATATACAAACTATTATATTTATAGGAAAACAATGAAAGACTTATGTGTATACATATAAGGAGCAAAGTACTGCCTACTTCCTAGTGACTAAAAATTATCTATGGTCTGTATACATTAGGAATACGCATAAAAGGTTACTTGGCTCAAGTTATAGCGGCTTCACAATCTCTGTAGGCAACCAGGATCCCAAGCTTACTCTACAATGCATCATATAATCAGAATTCCTGTTAAAACAATGGAAGCATCTAATTGCCAACTGACATCCCGACATACATAATAGTATCAATGTTGTCATTGTTTTAGCTTGTGTAAATTTGTGAAGTATCCACTCAAACACTCAAAGTAACCTGATTTCTGCTTATAAAACAGATTCTTCTATTGTAAAGCTCGCCATAGTGTGTTGAAACCTCCCCAGGTTCAGTTGGACCGGCCAAGATTCTAACCATTTATGGGCAGGCTGATTGTACCCATGTTGATCGATCAACTAGGGTACAACCAGCATGTTGGATTTTTCATGTGATTATTGCCAGTGGCTATAGTTGCTAGCAATTATCACTGCTTATCCTCCCAGCAGGGATGATTCCCCTGCCAAATACCACCAACCACCCCTCCCCCTTCCCCCTGCTGGGAGAACACAATAGCTCTGCAGGAAAGATTCCTCCATCAATATCAACTGTGTTGATCGTGGAAGGAAAGAAAATCATATCATCTATAGCCAGCCTAAGTCTAAGGAAAAAAAAATCTGAAAAACAGACTTCAAACCAGAAAACAAACCTTTTTAAGTGACTTTTTTTTTTGTTTGTTTTCATTTAAAAGTTTGTGCAAAACCTCAATTATTGCAAAAGGTTTGCCAAGAAAAATATGTCCACATTAAGACCACTTTCACACTGGGGCGTTTTTCAGGCGCTTTAGCGGTAAAAAAAGCACATGTAAAGCGCTTGAAAGATGCTTCATCTGCAATACCAAGTGCTTTAAGAGCACTTTCACACTGCCAGCGCCCGAAAAACGCTCGTAAAGCACCAGAAGGGGCGCTTTAGGAGTGGTGTATTCACCGCTCCAAAAGCGCTGCAAAGAAGCTGCTTGCAGGACTCAGCGCAGCGCTCAGGCTTTCACATTGGGATTGCAGTTGCGGCTTCTTTCAGGCGCTTTACAGGCGCTTTTTTTTTTAAGCTAAAGCGCCTGAAAAACGCCCCAGTGTGAAAGGGATCTCGAAGTCAGTGATGGAGGCACTCCTATTCCTGACATGACAGGAGTTCTCGAAGTCCCGTTTAATATGTAAGTATAGTATACTTGAGAAAACTATATTTGCATATAGCAAATGATTGTTGGTTTTTTTTCCCTAGACTGTGCTGATTACTATGAGGCAACACACATTCTCCCTGTGTATTTGGCTTTATACATGGTACATAAATATAGAAAGATTGCATGCAGTTAGGGGTTCCTGAGTTAAGCTTGGTTCAAACCTATGCAGTTTGCGTTTGGTTATTTCTGCAATGCTTTTTGCATTTTTGCACATGCAATATTGCAGCGTTTTTGTTTTGTTTTTGCCCAATTTGTTGGTGGGCAGATTTAAAAGTGCAAATCTAGGCAAATACGCACTACATGTTTTTCAGCAGCTTCTTTTTTGAAGTCTATTAAACTAAAAAATATCAGTTTTGCATTTTAAAAAGTCCCTGACCTATAGCTCTGCCTGTAGTGCAGTGATCCCCAACCTGCCACTGGCTTATTGGTCCAACAAAGGTATAAGACCCCTTTCACACGGATGGCTGTTCTGCTGCAGTTTAGCATGTTTATTTTTTTTTCTGTGAAATTCAACACTCCATGCACAGCGATCAGCTGCATTTGTACAGTGCGATTACCTGCGTTTACGTGCGTTTCTGTGCAGTTACGTTCAGCTGCAGTTATCTAATATAGTCATTCCCATAGCAACCCTTTTATTTTTGGTCCCTTGAATCCCTTCTCACGCTGCTATCCGCAGTTGACACAAAAGAATGTGGTTACCTGCGGTTATGTGCATATAGCTGCGCTACATCGCACCTGGACACATTCAATTCTATTTTATCTATTCGCACTGAACCGCATGCTAAAAGCTGTGTGTGAAAGCCATAGGAAAGCATTGTGTGCTTTTAGCTGTGGTAGAAAACTAGAAAATCCGCAGCTAAAAGCTCCATTCTATCCATCCGTGTGAAAGGGGCCTAATGTGGCTCCATGACCTATTTTAGGAATAATTCCTTAACCAATTGACCACTGGGCACTTAAACACCCTTAATAACCAGACCAATTTTCAACTTTCGGTGCTCTCACATTTTGAATGACAATTACTCAGTCATGCAACACTGGACCTATATGAAATTTTTATCCTTTTTTTCACACAAATGGAGCTTTCTTTTGGTGGTATTTAATCACTGCTGGGTTTTTTATTTTTTGTGCTATAAAAGAAAAAATACAGAAAATTCTGTAAAAAAAATAATTTTTCTTTGTTTCTGTTATAAAATTTAGCAGTAATTTTTTCTTCATAAATTTTGGCCAAAATGTATACTACTACATATCTTTGGTAAAAATAAGTACAAATTGGTGGATATTATTTGGTCTTTGTGAAAGTTATAGAGTCCACAAGCTATGGTGCCAATATCTGAAAATTGATCACACCTGAAGTACTGACGGCCTATTTCAATTCTTGAGACCCTAACATGCCAGAAAAGTACAAATACCCCCCAAATGACCCCTTTTTGGAAAGAAGACATTCCAAGGTATTTAGTAAGAGGCATGATGAGTTTTTTGAATTCGTCATTTTTTCCCACAATTCTTTGCAAAATCAAGATTTTTTTTACTTTTTTTTTTTTTTTTCACAAAATTGTCATATTATCAGTTTATTTCTCGCACAGCATATGCATACCACAAATTACACCCCAAAACACATTCTGCTATTACTCCCGAGTATGGCGATACTACATGTGTGAGACTTTTACACAGTGTGGCCACATACAGAGGCCCAACATGCATGGAGCGCCATCAGGCGTTCTGGAGCACCCAGGACAATTCTGACATTTCTCTCCTACATGTAAAAATCATAATTTATTTGCTAGAAAATTACATAGAATCCCAAAACATTATATATGTTTTTTTAGCAAACACCCTGGAGAATACAATGGTGGTCGTTGCAACTTTTTATCTCGCACAGTATTTGCGCAGAAATTTTTCGAATGCTTTTTTTTTGGAAAAAAAACAGTTTTGTGCTTAAAAAAAAAAAAAAAAAAAAACAGTAAAGTTAGCCCAATTTTTGCATAATGTGAAAGATGAAGTTACACCGAGTAAATCGATACCTAACATGTCACTCTTCAAAATTGCACAGGCTCGTGGAATGGCGCCAAACGTCGCTACTTAAAAATAATTTTTTTTTTACTGGTTAAATGTTTTGAGTTACAGAGGAGGTCTAGGGCTAGAATTATTGCTCTCGCTCTAATGTTCGCAGCGATACCTCACATGTGTGGTTTGAACACCGTTTTCATATGTGGGCGGGACTTGCGTATGCGTTCGCTTCTGCATGCGAGCACATGGGGACAGGTGCGCCTTAAAAAAAAAAAAAAATGTTTTTCTTATTGTTCATTTTACTTTATTTTAGTTTGACATTTTTTTCCCCAAAAATAAATTTTTTGATCACTTTTATTCCTATTACAAGGAATGTGTAAACATCCCTTGTAATAGGAATATGGCATGACAGGTCCTCTTTACAGTGAGATATGGGGTCAATAAGACCCCACATCTCACCTCTAAGCTGGGAAGCCTGAAAAAATAAAAATAAAAAAAGATTCTGGATTTGATCGTATTGGCGAGTCGGTAGAAGCACCGGAGGGCGGCGGGGATTTGCAGGGTATCACCGATTATGGCTGGGTATCACCGATTATGGCTGGGTATCTCAGAGTATGGCTGGGTATCTCAGAGTATGGCGTTGCAGAGTATTGAGTTGCAGAGCATTGCAGGATATTGGAGGGTGTTGCAGAGCATTGCAGATTGTTGCACGGTATTGACGGGTGTTTCAGAGCATTGCAGGGTGTTGCAGGGTATTGGTGGGTGTTGCAGAGCATTGCAGAGTGTTGCAGGGTATTGGCGGGTGTTGCAGAGCGTTGCAGGGTATTGGCGGGTGTTGCAGGGTGTTGGCAGGGAATTGAGGGGTTAATTTTCGGTGAGCAGCGATGTGGGCACTGCAGATGCAGCCCACATCGCTGCTGACACCGATCTCTTCCCCCTCCGCTGTTCCGATCGGTACAGAGAGGGGGAGGGAGGAACCGGCATCATAACATGTCGCCGGTTTGTTTACAAGTGATCACTCCGTCATTTGACGGAGCGATCACGTGGTAAACGGCCCGCTATGAACGGCCGTTTACCGTGATCCGTGATGCGCCGGGTCCTGTGCTCGATGCTCTCGAGTGCGTGCCCCGAGAATTCCCGAGAGCGGAATTCTGGGAGGACATCATATGACGGCCTCCCAGAGTTAAGAAACCTCCCTGTAGCCGTTTTTCGGCTATAGGGCGGTTGTTAAGTGGTTAAATACCTTCTGGGACCTTCAGCTAGAGTACCAACTATCTAATGGTGACTATTATATTTATCTGCAGATTGCTTTATACCTCCACCACAATCCCTTGCTCTCCTACACCTCCATCAATTAATAGTGTCAAAATTGTCCGATGTGTCCGCCTTAATGTCGCAGTCCCAATAAAAATCGCAGATCGCCGCCATTACTAATTAAAAAGAAATGCCATAAAACTACCCCCTATTTTTTAGACACTGTAACTTTTGCGCAAACCAATCAATATATGCTTATTGCGATTTTTTTTTTTTTTTTTTACCAAAAATATGTAGAACACCACATATCGGCCTAAACTGAGGAAAAGTTTATTTTTATATATCTTTGGGGGATATTTATTATAGCAAACAGTAAAGAATAATGCGTTTTTTGTTTTTTTCCAAATTTCGCTCTTATTTTGTTTATAGCGCAAAAAAACCTGCAGAAGTGATCAAATACCACCAAAAGAAAGCTCTATTTGTGGGTAAAAAAGGACGTAGATTTTGTTTGAGTGCAATGTCGCAGGACCACGCAATTGTCAGTTAAAGCATAGCAGTGCCGAATCGTAAAAAGTGCTCTGGTCAGGAAGGGGGTAAAATCTTCCGAGGCTGAAGTGGTTAATGAATTTTAATGCAAAAAAAAAAAATGTATCTTTTCTAAAAAAATTTTTTTGAAAAACCCACTGCACAAATAGCGTGACCTAAAAAATTGCAATGACTACCATTTTATTCTCTAGGGCCTCTGTTAAAAATGTTGTTTTAAATGTATGTATGTATGTGTGTGTGTGTGTATATGTATGTATGTGTGTGTATATATATATATATATATATGTATGTGTATATATATATATATATATATATATATATATATATATATATATATATATATAAAATACATTGCCTTGAAAAAGTATTCGCACCCCTTAAAATTTTCCAAATTTTTTCATGTTACGCCCCTCACATTTTTGTAATTATTTTTTTAATCTTTTCATGTGACAATACTGAAGAAATGACGCGCTTTGCTACAATGTAGAGTATTACAGTGTAAGTTTGCTGTCCCCTAAAATAACTCAACACACAGCCATTAATGTCTAAACCGCTGGTATCAAAAGTGAGTACACCCCTAAGTCAAAATGTCCAAATTGGGCCTACAGCGTCAATATTTTGTGTGGCCATCACTATTTTCCAGCACTCTTGGGCATGGAGTTCACCAGAACTTCACAGGTTGCCACTGGAGTCCTCTTCCACTCCTCCATGATGACAACATGGAGCTGGTGGATGTTAGAGACCTTGCACTCTTTCACCTTCTGTTTTTGAGGATGCCCCACAGATGCTTAATAGGGTTTAGGTCTGGAGACATGCTTGGCCAGTCCAACACCTTTACCCCTCAGCTTCTTTAGCAAGGCAGTGGTCGTCTTGGAGGTGTGTTTGGGGTCGTTATATTGGAATACTGCCCTGCAGCCCAGTCTCTGAAGAGAGGGGATCATACTCTGCTTCAGTATGTCACAGACTCAGTACATTTTGTCATTAATGGGTCCCATAATGAACTGTAGCTCCCATGGCCGGAAGCACTCATACAACCCCAGACCATGACACTCCCTCCACGATACTTGACTGTAGGCAAAACACACCTTTCTTTGTACTCCTCACCTGGTTGCTGACACGTGCTTGTCTGAACCAAATAAGTTTATCTTGGTGTCATCAGACCACAGGACATGGTTCCAGTAAGCCATGTCCTTAGTCTGCTTGTCTTCAGCAAACCGTTTGCTGGCTTTGTTGTGCATAATCTTTAGAAGAGGCGTCCTTTTGGGACGACAGCCATACAGACCAATTTGATGCAGTGTGCAGCGTATGGTCTGAGCAGTGACAGGCTGATCCCCTACTCCTTCAACCTCTGCAGCAATGCTGGCAGCATGCTTATGTTTATTTCCCAAATACAACCTCTGGATATGACACTGAGCATGTGCACTGAACTTCTTTTGTCGACCATGGCGAGGCCTGCTCTGAGTGGAACCTGTCCTGTAAAACTGCTGTATGGTCTTGGCCACCATGCTGAAGCTCCGTTTCAGGGTCTTGGCAATCTTCTTATTGCTTAGGCCATCTTTTATGTAGAGCAACAATTCTTTTTTTTCAGATCCTCAGAGAGTTCTTTGCCGTAAGGTGCCATTTTGAACTTCCAGTGACCAGTATGACAGATTGATAACACCGAATTTAACACACCTGCTACCCATTTATACCTGTGACCTTGTAACACCAACAAATCACATGACATCGGGGAGGGAAAGGGGCTAATTGGGCCCACTTGGACATTTTCACTTAGGGGTGTACTCACTTTTGTTGCCAGCGGTTTTGACATTAACAGCTGTTATTATTTTGAGGGGACAGCAAATTTACACTGTTTTATACAAGCTGTATACTCACTACTTTACATTGTAGCAAAGTGTAATTTCTTCAGTGTTGTCCTATGAAAAGATATAATAAAATATTTGCAAAAATGTGAGGGGTGTAATCATTTTTGTGAGATACACTGTGTGTGTGTGTGTGTGTGTGTGTGTATATATATATATATATATATATATATATATATATATATATATATAACATAAATATATATATATATATATAATATAAATATTTATTTATTGTACCTGCTAATTCCAGTTCTTTCTGAACCTCTGTAGCCTTTGGCTCTTGGACAACTCTTCTAATAATTCTTTTCACTTCTCTGTCCAAAATCTTGCAAAGAGCACCTGGTCGTGGCCGGTTTATTGTGAAATTATGTTCTTTCAACTTCCGGATTATGCCCCCAAAAATGCTCGCTGAAACTTTCAGAGGTTTAGAAATCCTTCTGTAACCAACGCCATCAGTATGTTTTGCAACAATAAGGTTGCGAAGGTCTTGAGAGAGCTCTTTGCTTTTACCCATCATGAGATGTTTCTTGTGTGATACCTTGGTAATAAGACACCTTTTTTTTTAGGCCATCAGGTGAGACTGAACCAGCTGATAATTTGCACTGACAAGGGGCAGGATTGCTTTCTAATTAAGCTGGCCATACACCTATAGATTATCTGAAGATTTTCTATGGTTAGATGGAAAAATTGGGAGATTCCTCTATCCACACAGTTTAGCGAACATAGAGAAATCTATTGCACTTTTTCCATCTAACCATAGAAAATCTGCAGATAATCTATAGGTGTATGGCCAGCTTTACTGATGTCTTCTTCATGTGTTCAATACTTTTTTTCTCTGCGTCCTCTTCATTTTATTACACAACTTAACCACTTAAGGACTAGCCTCGTTTTGAGATTTGGGTGTTTACAAGTTTAAAACATATTTATTTTTTTGCTAGAAAATGACTTAGAACCCCCAAACATTTTATATATTTTTTTCTAACACCCTAGAGAATAAAATGGCGGTCATTGCAATACTTTTTTTTGCACCATATTTGCAGTGGTTTTACAAGCAGGCTTTTTTTTTTTTTTTGTCCCCTCTTCCACGGAGCGTCCGTCTTCTTCCCGGGTATCGTGGCTCCGGCGCTGTGATTGGCTGGAGCCGCGATGACATCACTCCCGCGCATGGGAGCCACCACTAACGGCATATTGCCGTTAGCAGCGGCATGCTCAGTGCGCGCCGCTGTCTTTTTGCAAATATCTCCGAAACTGTGTAGGTTTAGGAGATATATTTCTTGGACCTACAAGTAAGCCTTAATCTAGGCTTACCTGTAGGTCAAAGTGGTCTGTAAGGGTTTACAACCACTTTAATAGCATGGGTGACTTTTTTTTTTCTTCTCAGCAGTCTTTTAAATCTGTATGGATACTGATGCAGCACGTCGACACAAAATACATGTGATGCATAATGAAAAGACAGTCTGCTTTAATTTTCTGTTCTTGCTACTCATATAATGGGAAACATGCAATATTTTATCAACTTCCTCCAATAATCTTGACGGATATGCTGTACAAAATTGGCAATGTCCTCACATACAGCTCTGTATCCTGTTGCTTAGAAGATAAACATTTTCTGCCACTTTGTATATTCTAACACAGTAAGGAAGGCTGTTTGTCTGATTTATTGCTTCTACTTAAGCTGGCCATACATGGATTGAAATTCAGCTGGTTCAGCAGACGCCAGCCAAATTTCGAACCATATGTGGCCACTAAGGTTGAACAGAAGTCGATCTACTGATTGACTTCTGTTCAACCGTCCTTTTCGATTTATTTTCTCGGTTTGATCAGTGCCGTATTCTGACAGTGGGTGAGTCTCCCTGCTGTCAGAATACAAGAACACAGCAAAGGGGATTGCAGCATCCACATCGAGGTGTGTATGGCCAGTTTTAGAGTTTAGGTTGGCTGATCCTCTTCCAGCAGAGATGACATCACTAAATACTTGCGCCTTTGTACTGGAGGGAGCTTGTAGCTGTACTTCCCGCAGTAAAGTAGATTATTTATTTCAACCCCTTTGTTATTTATCTCAACAAGAAATTACATTGCCTACAATTGTTTTATCCTCTTTGAAGTAGTCATTTGCCTGTGTATGCAAAGGACTATTGCATTAAAGGCTCCCTGCTGACCTTATACACACCTGTGAAACAAGACTGTTGCCACATTCGGATTTGAGTAAAGCATCATACAGCTCACATTTCGCATACCTTTGTCATACTCCAAAGCCTTTGCCATTTCCTTGTTCAACTGCGCAACATCCTTAGTCTCCTCCCTACTCATTGGATAGAACCATTACTTGCTGAAATGAAAAAGTGACACCAGAAGTCTGGCTACAGTGTGGCAGGCAAGGCATGTGTGGATCTCATGAGTGAAGTAAATTTCACAAACCTGTTGTTTTCCATCTCTGACATTTCATAGGTACAGATCATGTATATGATATAGTCCATCCGGAAAGTATTCACAGCGCTTCACTTTTTCCACATTTTGTTATGGTACAGCCTTATTCCCAAATTGATTAAATGAATTAATTCCCTCAAAATAATGACAATGTGAAAGAAGTTTGTTTGAAATATTTGCAAATTTATTAAAAATATAAAAACAATCACAAAAATCGCATGTTCATAAGTATTCACAGCCTTTGCCATGACACTCAAAATTGAGCTCAGGTGCATTCTATTTCCACTGATCATCCCTGAGATGTTTCTACAACTTGATGGCAGTCCACCTGTGCTAAATTCAGTTGATTGGACATGATTTGGAAAGACACACGCCTATCTATATAAGGTCCCACAGTTAACACGCCTTTCACACCAGGGCGTTTTGCAGGCACTATAGCGTTAGAAATAGCGCCTGCAATCCGCCCTAAAGAAGCTACACCATTGTGTGTAGTGTTAAAGCACGAGGGCTTTCACACTACAGCGGTGCGCTGGCAGGATGTCAGGAAAAGTCCTCCCAGCAGCTTCTTTGGAGCGGTGAAGGAGCGGTGTGTTTCCTCCACCACTGCTCCCCATTTAAATAAATGGGGCAGTGCTATAATACCGCAGACAAAATGCTGCTATTGCAGCGTTTTGCCGGCGGTTTTAACCTTTTCTCGGCCGCTAGCGGGGGGGTAAAAGAGCCCCACTAGCGACCGAAATGCACCGCAAATCCGGCGGTAAAACGCCGCTAAAAATAGAGGCGTTTTATCCCCCACGCTATGGGCGGCGTGGTGTGAAAGGGGTCTAAGAGTGCATGTCAGAGCACAAACCAAGCCACAAAGTTCAAAGAATTGTCTGTAGACCTCTGAGACGAGATTGTATTGAGGCACAGATCTGGGGAAGGGTACAGAAAAACTTCTGCCGCAATGAAGGTCCGGATGCACTGTAAATGTGTTTAACGGAGTTGAAATTAAATGCTAGTCCACATGCATCCGCTCATTGATCATCAAACAAAATCTAGGCATGATGGGACTTGGTAATCTGGGTAATTATCATGGACTTGGTGTCTTGTCCAGAAGAAGCTACATAAAAGTACTTCTGCTATTTAAACTGTTAGTTATTTATGCAGAACCGTAAAGGGGACAATAATGATACAAAGAAAACAAAGTTGTAAGCAAACCATTCCCCTGGCAAGGGGCCCACCCCATATCCTCTCCTCCCCCCCCCCCCCCCCCCCTTCCCAATGGGTTCCATTACAAGCATTAATAGAAAATGGTCCGTAGTCAGAACGCCCCATGGTAGTGTGCTATGCCAGTGGTTTCTAAACCTAGATAATGAGCAACACCTGGTAAATCCTTCAAAAAATTTCCATGCCCCAATAGTAGAAAAAATGTTTATACTCGTACAATAAAAGTATGGCAATACAAAATATGTATTTAAAATGTATTTTAAGGGGAGGAACCAGTTGAAAATGAGTTTTTGCAGCTTTCTTTTTTTTTTTTTTTTCATTCTTGCTCTTTTATTGTCTTTCTCCACTCTCATTTTGTCTTTTCTACTCCTTTTATTTTCTTTTTCTTTGGTGCTCTCACTCTCCCTGTTTATTTTTTTGCTCTTTCATTTTTTCCCCCATCCCTTCTTTCTCTCCCTCTCCATCTATCGCTCTTCCCTTTGTACGTTTTCTCTTTCTTCTTCTTTCTTGCTGTTCTCTCCACCCACCCTTTTGTTACACAGGATAAGGGATAGGTGTCCGCTGTTCAGTCTGGCCCGTTCACACCACAAAAACGTCCTCCAGATCTGTTCCAGATGCGTGTACACATTTTTAACGCTTTATTAATTTGTGGTACTGAAATACATTGGAATGCACTGCACAGGTGTGAACTATGCCATTGGAACCCATATAACCTACTTTCAATGCTTCTTTGTTGCAGAAAAAAAGCACTGCATGTGGTGTGAACAGGCCCTTAAAGTAATCGTGTACTGCATACGGGTTAGCTCTTACATTTTTTAGAAATACTACCATTAGGTTATGACACACTGAAACTTGTATTTCCACAGCTCCAACAATGGTTACAGACTGTCCTGTGTGAGATGCTGCTTTCCCTACCCATCTAGAAGTCCATCTCCCTCACAGTCTACTTCACCCTGCCTTCTGCAGTCATGGCCCCATTCCAGCATTTGCCAAGTATTTAAACTGACATGAGATGAGCTTTGCCAGCAGATGGCAAAGTCAGAGCAATAACTGTACTCAAGTGTATAGACCAGCTCTTCATTAGTGAGGACAGTACCATCTAGTGGCTACAGAGTAGTATTACAGCTGTTTTCCTATACCAAATATGGTGTGACAGTATGGCGTTTCCAGCTGCCATTTAGGATATTGGACTTGCAGTTCTGGTGCAAATGGCGGTTTGAGTAGTGGGGTAAGTAGGGATTTCATAACAAATAGCCTGCCGGACATATCCTATAAGTGTAAGGATTTGAGGCATAAAATTGCTCTTTTTTTTTTATGTGAGAATCACATTAGATCTATGGGATGAGGAGCATCCACCAAGGATTTATTGTTTATCCAGTCTGGGTTATAAGTAGTGGAATACATTTTTAGCAGTTGGGCTGTCCTAAAATATTTTTCGAGGCATGAGACCCCATATCATTCTGAGGATTTGAGGTTATATAAAATCTACATCCCCTAGAGACCCCAGACAAAATTTTAGGATACGAAAATAACACTTTTTTTTTTTTTTTTTTTTTGCAGATCAGAAAAGGTAACCTCGATGGGTAGAATTCTGAAATAATTCAGTACTTTTGGTAGCAGAGAGATGTTTTTGTCACAGTAATTCTACCCACCCAATCTATCTCTAGAAACTGTTGCTTTTTTTCTCAACCAGAGTAGGATTAAATTGATGGAAAAGTATTATCAATACACTGACAATATTGTAACATTCATTTTATTTCATATAACTATTTAATAAAAAAATAAAAGTGATGGTAAACCCTAACGTTCTCTAAATTTCAGCTGTTGAAGTCATGCTTACCTTGCATATTGCATCTTGATTTTTTAAATCGTACCTTTCTCCCAGTTTCAGCTGCTTTTGGCAGCTGGTCATTTCCCTGCTTACTAGTTTTGGGGTGGTTGTCAGGACGCCACCTGCATTGACATGCACAGGCAGCCGGAGAACACTAAAGCATGCCTCTGCTGCTCTCCCTTCTCTTACCAGTGATTGGCAGCAACTTGCCTAAGTTCACACTGCCTTTGTTTCTCGTGGTTCCATTTTCAGGCTACCTCTGTACAACCAGTGTCCCTGCTCCCAGGCCACCATTCTATGCATTAAGGAAAAAAAAAAAACTAGATGTAGTTCAGCCACCTTTTATACTTACCTGAGCCTGATCTCAACTGAGCAATGGGCATGAGAGCAGCAGCTCTCTCAGCTCTCTCTCTCTCTCCTTTCTGGACAGAGAGGCAGCGGGGGGAACCATTGGCTCCTGCTGCTGTCAATGACACCCAGTAAGGAGGGAACAAGGGGTGGGACCGTGTCATGCTCTTTGTGTCAAATGCTCAGAGCTGGGTCAGGAGCGAACATGCAGACGTTCTCTCTCTGAGAAAGTGGCTTACTATGGGGGCACTCGGTGGGGGGAGGAGCCAGGAGTGCCACGGTGGACCCAAGAAGAGGAGGATTGGGGTTACTCTACAAAACCATTGTACAGTGCAGGTAAGTATAACACGTTGGTCCTTTTCAGAAAACATTAACTTTAGAATAATCTTATTTGTTTTAACCAGTGATTAAAATTCCTTCTTGAATTAGAATCGTAAATCCCCTCATTAATATCTGTATTCTACGAATTGGCTAGACATTTCAGAGCAGTTTATTTTCTGTGGACCTAAGGTATTACTATCCAGTAACCAGATATGTGGTCTTTTTTTGTAGTGAGAGAGCAGTGGACGTGGTAAGAAGATGCTGGGATCTGAACGTGGAGTAGTGGAAGAATGGCTGTCGGAATACAAGGTGATTCATTTCATTCTTGGAAGATGTTTCAAAGAAAAGGGGCTAAGCAAAAGGGGAGAATGGGACTTTATATGAAGCCCAAGTTTGCAAAGGGGTAATAGGTGAATCTAAGGAATTTTATTGGATACATCACAGATACAGGTATAACAATATCTTATGTACATGATGGCATAGGTATAATACATAATAAAACAGTATAAACATACAAGTAATACTGGTAGTAATCGTAATTTAGTATACATGATAAAAGCAAATAACATAACAATATCATAATGTGATATAACGACAAATTTCCTGTTTCACCACTAAAGAGGTTTATATAAAAATGTAATCCAAATTAATATCTGTGGGACCTATGGCCTAATTGGCCTGTAAGGGTAGAAATTCCATAAGCTTGTAAAAGATGTAAAATAAATAACAATATGACGTCCGGTATCTCTACGCGTTTTGTGGCTTAAGTGCCACTCGTCAGGAGAAATTGGTATCTGGAATGAAACTAATATAAGTAACAATGTAGAACACTTAAAAAATGTTGGTTGGGGGTAGGGTACATAAAAATAACCCCCAAAGCCAGTAGTTACTTACTGAGGTTGTGTGTGTCAAATGCGTGGAGGCAGGGCCCCATAAGGCATCTGAGGGTGTCCCCAGCTGGGAGCCCTGGTGAGCCACCCTGCGGGGATGGGCAGCCACACGGGCGGACAAGGCAAAACGAGACAATACTGTGAAAAAGTGAACATGGTTAACCAAATGGGTGGTGGGCAGGTAAACGTGAGGAAATGGAGAAGAGAGAAGGAACCAAAATAGTGGAGGAAGGGTTGAGACCAAAACAAACCACCCATGATATCAGTGTGCACAGTGAAAGGTGAAGTGAAGAAGTGCTAGTTCAAAGTAAAATAGAACCAGTTCACCGGAGAAAGACCAGAAAGAGTGGTCAAAGGTGTTAAAGTTACCTTGTAGGAAGGGAAAAACCCGACCGTGTGAGAAGGGACCGTGAGGTCCGGTGATTATATAGCCTCGAGCGCGGAGACCCCTCGTGAGGAACCGCCCATAAATAACCCATCGCGGGGACGCCCACCAACGTCATGCCGGGGATCCTGGGAGGGAAGAAGGCACCGCGAGCCGGACAACCCGGTCCACGAATCTGGAGTCACAGTGTGCAGAGCGGCGTCGGAAGGCGCCGCATATGCAACGTGAGGTGCATGACAATGACGCGCGTGGAAGATGTTTATTGAGACTGTCGCTTTTAAAACTGAAAAAGAAAAATCTTATTCAAAATCAGTGCTAATTCTTGAATGCATCCAATCAGAATTTGCCCCTCCTGTAGTCAGACCAGTATAAGATGAATTCTACACTGACTAATGTTGACTTTTAAAGTGGATGTAAGCC